>NW_022437108.1:672511-767774 GCF_009761245.1 Sapajus apella
TTATTGCACTTTAGGTTCTGGGGTACATGTGCAGATCATGCAGGATTGTTGCATAGGTACAAACATGGCAATGTGGTTTGCTGCCTTCATGCCCCCAGCACCTATATCTGGCTTCTCTCTCCATGTTATCCCTCCCTAACCTCCCTACCCACCACTGACCATCCCCTGTTCACCCCCAACAGACCCCAGTGTGTCATGCTCCCCTCCCCGTGTCCACGTGTTCTCATTGTTCAACATCCGCCTATGAGTGAGAACATGCAGTGTTTGATTTTCTGTTCTTGTGTCAGTTTGCTGAGAATGATGGTTTCCAGGTTCATCCATGTCCCTACAAAGGACACAAACTCATCGTTTTTTATGGCTGCATAGTATTCCATGGTATATATGTGCCACATTTTTCTTGTCCAGTCTATCATTGATGGGCATTTGGGTTGGTTCCAGCACTATTGTAAACAGTGCTGCAGTGAACATATGTGTGCATGTGTCTTTATAATAGAACAGTTTCTAATCTTTGGATATATACCCAGTAATGGGATTGCTGGGTCAAATGGAATTTCTATTTCTAGGTCCTTTAGGAAGCGCCACACTGTCTTCCACAATGGTTGAACTACTTTACACTCCCACCAACAGTGTAAGTGTTCCTATTTCTCCACATCCTCTCCAGCATCTGTTGTCTCCAGATTTTTTAATGATCACCATTCCCTTTTTTTTTTTTTTAGCTTTTTTCTCTGAAGATTTACCCTTTTCTGCTGCCTTTTTTGGCTTTCTTTCTACTTTCGCAGGAGTAGATTTAGCTGACCACCAGGCCAGTCTCCTTGGGCTCTTCCTTCATTGCACCTTTGGCTGAGCTGCCCTTCCTCTTGGGCATCTTGGCAGTAGGGAGGGTATGACCTGTGCCTGCAAGCTGCAGCGCAGTGAGAGCCTTTGTGAAGCTGGGCTGCCTGGACACTGCTGCTCCTCCCACCACCCAAGATGCTCCTATAAACATTTACATGCAGGTTTTGTTTGGACATAAGTTTTCAGCTCTTTTGGGTAAATCTCAAGAAGTATGATTGCTGGATTGTATGGTAAGAGTTAACGTTTAATTTTTCAAGAAACTGCCATACTGTCTTCCAAAGTGTCTGTACCATTTTGCATTCCGACAGCAATGAATAAGAGTTTCTGTTGCTCCACATCCTTGCTATCATTTGGTTTTGTCACTATTGTAGATTTTAGACATTCTGATAGGTATGTAGTGGTACCTTCCTGTTTTAATTTGCAATTCCCTAATAACATATGATATGGTACATCTTTTTATTTGCGGTCTGTCTGTTGTCTTTATCTGTTTCTTCAGATCTTTTGTACATTTTTTACATTTGTTATTCATTATTGTTGAGAGTTAAGAGTTCTTTTTGTATTTTGGGTAACAGTCCCTTTTCAGATACATGTTTTGCAAATATTTTCTATCTCTATGTGGCTTGTGTTCTCATTTTCTTCACAGTATCTTTTCCAGAACAGAAGTTTTTTATTTTAATGAAGTTCAGCTTACCAGTGCTTTCTGTCAAGGATCATGCGTTTGGTGTCAAATCTAAAAAGTCATCACTAAACCCAATATCATCTAGATTTTCTCCTATGTTATCATTTAGGAGTATTATTGTTTTATGTTTTACATTGAGGCCTTTGATTCATTGGGAGTTAGTTTCTGTGAAGGATATTGTATCTTTATTGAGACCTTGTTTATTTGGATGTCTAGTTGTTTCAGTACCATTTGTGAAAAAGGCTATGCTTTCTCCACTGAATTGCCTTTGTCAGAGATCAATTGACTGTGTTTGTATGGATCTGTTTCTGGGCTATCTATTCTGTTCCACTGATCTGTTTGTCTGTTCTTTTGCCAGTATCACACTGTCTTGATTACTGTAGCTTTATAGTAAGTCTTGAAGTTGGGTAATGTCAGTCCTCCAATTTGGCTGTTCATCAAAATTGTGTTTCTCCATCCAGGTTGTGCTCTTGATTTTAAAACACAAGAATAAAACTTCATCATTGTATTCTGCTTTGCCTACCTATTCAAGCAATGATATAAATGATTTTTTTTAATTTTTACAGCTACTATTTCCCAGATTTTTGTCATCTCTGTGTTTTATTCACTCTTGAACAATACTGATTTGAATTCCGTGGGTCCACTTATATGCAGATTTTCTTCAATAAAAGTTACACTGACAGTGCCTGCTTCTCTTGCCCCCCCGCCACCTCCTCTTCTGCCTCTGCCACTCTTGAGACAGCAAAACCAACACCTACTCTTCTTCCTTCTCCTCAGCCTACTCAACATTAAGACAATGAGGTTGAAGACCCTTACAATGATCCACTTTCAATTAATGCATAAATACATTTCTCTTATGATTTTTTTTTTTTTTTTTTTTTTCGAGACAGTGTCTGGCACTGTCACCCAGGCCGGAGTGCAGTTGTGCGATCTCGGTTCACTGCAACCTCTGCCTCTTAGGCTTAAGCCATCCTTCCACCTCAGCCTACTGAGTATCTGGGACTATAGGTGCATGCCACCACACCCGACTAATTTTTATATTTTTGGTAGAGAGAGGGTTTTGGCATGTTGCCCAAGCTGCTCTCAGACTCCTGAGCTCAAGCAATCTGCCCACCTCAGCCTCCCAAAGATGATTTTCTTAATAACATTTTCCTTTCTCTAGCTTATTTTATTGTAAAAATACAGTATATAGTATGTACAATGTACAAAATATGTGTTAATCAACTGTTTATGTTATGGGTAAGCCTTCTGGTCAGCAGTGGGCTATTAATAGTTAGGTTTTAGGGGAGTCCAAAGTTATGTGCAGATTTTTTTATTACATGAGTGGTCAGCATTCCTAACCCATATTGTTCAAGGATCTGAGAACTAGTCTATTGCTAAATTGCAGAAAGCACAATTGAGCAATATCCCACAAATCCAGGCAGAAAACATGATGCTTTTTGAACTTAGAGGATATAAATAGCTAAATGTGAAACTGCATGAAAAAGGGCGCAGCACCCAGTCTTCGATTAAAGGCATCTTTAACTAGAAGACTGCATTAATATTAAAGCTTAGCTTGATTTGGAACAATACTGGAGTCTAAAATAATACCAAGTTTGACAAAAAGCAGATGAATCAGATGCACAAAGGGAGCCACTGTGGTCTAAGTATGACATATAACTCAGTTAGGGTTGGAGACTCCACCTCTGCTTCTGTCTTTAAGATGCAATGCTGAATTAGTCATTTATGCCCCTAGCTAAGTGACAGGCAATATTCCAAGGTGCCTGGCATTCCTTGGAATTTGGCCATGAATATATTAACATAAAAACAGACTCTAAATTAGCTTTTCCCATATGACATACCAAAAATGATGAAAGGGCAATATTTGGAATATGCTAGAACTTCAAGCAGGATTTTCAACACTAGAAAGAGCCTTTGACTAATCAAAGGGAAGCAGAAAGGATCATTTGTTTATGAGAAAACTGTGATGTCTGGAAATAGGAAAACAGTGGTGTTAAGACACAACGGCTTACCAATTTGTACAATAAAAAGCAAGGGTTGATACATGCCTTAAAGTTGGAAAGACAGTAAGTGGTAAAACCTCTTTTTAAGAATCTGTTCCCTGAAATCAGTAACAGTAATCTTGAGTTGCTTGTACTCAACTTGATGCATTTAGTGTATAGCATATAAATCTGGGGAGAAATGCTAAAACATTTGTTAGCATCTACATAGTTGATAAAGAGCTTACATCACAATATAAGTATATGAAGAAATTTAATTCTACTTTCAGGGGTGATGACATTTTAAAAATAATATATTTTACTCCAGAGGTAAATTATGGTAAAGTATGATTCTATATGTAGTAACTATCTAAAATTGGTTAGAAGAAAAACTATAGAAAGAACCAAAAGAAATTTAACCATTTCACTACCAAGCAGAATGACATGAATCACATTTGACCCTAATGGAAGATCGTTTAAACATGAAACAATCACCTGCTAACATTTAAGTTTCTATGGAATATACCCTTTATTCAGTTTTATCTCCTCCTCTAATTGTCTTGTCAGTAGTTCTGAAATAAGTAGATTTTTTTCGAAATAAACAAAAGCCTTTTAGTTACTGAATATGGTTTCAAATTGAGGGGACTTTTAAATTGTAAAATACGAAGCAATTATGCTGTATTCACAGTGCAATAAAACTTACTGTTTTTCATTAGAGTGGTTCTTAAATTTAATATGTTTATAAAGTAGCTGGGCATCTTGTAAAAATATAGATTGTGATTCAGAAGGTCTGGGGCTACAGACCATACATTGAGTAGCGAATTTTAGAATATACAATTGACCCTTGAACAATGTAGGGGTTGGGATGCTGACCACCCCCCCACACACACACGCACAGTCATAAATATGCATACAACTTTTGACTCCCCAGAAACCTGACCACTGATAGCCTACTGTTTAGTATAAGCCTTACCGATAATGTAAACAGTTGATTAACACTTATTTTGTATGCTATATGTATGATATACTATATTCTTACAATAAAGTAAGATGGAGAAAAAATACTATTAAGAAAACCATAAGGAAGAGAATATATTATTTATTAAGTGAAAGTGGATCATCATAACGTGTTGTCTTTGTGCTGAGTAGTCCCAGGAAGAGGAAGAAGAAGAAGAGGGGTTGATTTTGCTATCTCAAGGGTGGCAGAGGCAGACAAGGCAGAGCAGGTGGAAACAGGCAGGAAAGACAGGCACACTTGATGTAACTTTACAAGAATAAATTGTAATTTGTCTGAATTTTTGGTTTTTTTGTTTCTCTAAAAAGGTTTCTATACAGTATGAATCTTTCTTCCATTGTTTGCTTTAGTTGAGTGTATCATAGAGAAGGGTCCATGTTGTAAAAGAAGCCAAAAGCAGTCTTGAGTTGTCAGAATCCTTCTGCCAGATTGTCTAATCTCAGTCTGTTTCCTGGCCCTGCTTCTTCTACATCTTCATCTTCATTGTCTCGCGCTGGTCTGGAAGCAGTCATCTCCATCGAGTCATCTGTCATAAATTCCTCTGATGTGGCGTATATTAGCTCTTGAATGTCTCCCAAAGCCATATCTCAAAACTTTTTATACACACACACCCCACACACCATTTTTGCTATATCCACAGTCTCTTCCATGATTTCTTCAATTGAGCCTATCATAAATCCTGTGAAGTTATGTACAACATGTGGACACTGAGTTTTCCAAAGGAACTTACTGTTTGGGGCTTAATGGCTTTCACAACTTTTTGTGTAACAGTGATGTCATCTTCAACAGTTTAATCCTTCCAGGCTTTTACAGGGTTCTCTCTATCAGAGTTCTCTTTCGCAATGTTGGCAGTCCTTTCCACATAGTACTTTGTATGGTAAGTCTTGAAGGCCCTATGGCCCCCAGATCTAGAAGCTGAATTAGAGGCATTGTGTTTGATGGCATGTAGACCTCTTCAGATCTGCAGTGTTGAACTCATGGTATTCTGGGTGGCCAGGGACATTGTCTAATATCAAACGAACTTTAAAAGACAGTCTCTTACTGGCATGGTACTTTCTGACTTCAGGAACAAAGCATTGATGGAACCAATCCAGATAAGGAGTTCTCATCCCTACCTTCTTGCTATACAAACAAAAGACTGACAGCTGGGGTTTGTCATTTCTCTTCAAGACTCAGGGATTACTAGCTTTATAGATATGGATAGTCCCAATCATAAATCTGACCACATTTGTGCAAAACAGTTGAGTTAGCCTCTCCCTTCCTCCCCTAAATCCTGGTGCTTCTCTTTCTTATGACTAAATGAAATAAATGTCCTTTGTGGCTATTTTTTATTTTTATTTTTATTTTTTTCAGAATAAGGCATTTTCATTTGCACTAGAAGCCTGCTCAGGCGGATATCCTTTCTTAATGATTTTCTTAATAGCATCTAGGAATTTATATTTGCTGCCTCTTGGTTGGTAGAAGCTGCTTCTCCTGTTATCTTGACATTTTTTAAGCCAAATCTTTTTCTAGAATTGTCAAACCATCCTTTGCTGACATTAAATTCTCTAGCTTTAGCTCCTTAACCTTCCTTTTGCTTCACTTTTTCCTGAATAATATTAGTCTATAGGTATACCTTACTTACAGCAGTCCTGCACCCACATAAATGCTGTTTTCAATATGATACAAAAAGGTATTTCCCAGAAAGTGCAAGATTTTCATGCCTGCTAGCATAGCTGCATCAATGGCTCATGAATTTCATGTCCTTTTTTTTTTTTATGCTGGTCCTTAGGCTGGATTCATTTATCCTGCAGTGGTGGGCAGTTAGAGCTGCAGACCTCAATCTACACAGTACATACCAAGCAATTCAGCTTTTTCTTAAAGTGTCATGACGTTTCTCTGCTTCTTGGGAGCACCTCCAGCATTACTGGTGGCATTTCATATAGGTCCCATGGTGTTATTTAAGGTTTATAGCATTGTACTAAAAATAAACATGATATGATAAATACATAAGAACCTCAAGAGATCCCTTTTTACTGCAATACACAATTTACTGGAGAAATGAACTGTTCATCTGGAGAGATGAGCATCACATGACATTTTAAGCAGATACAACACTTGAGCTCACCTCAGGAGCAACAGGAGGTGGCTACAAAATTATTACAGTAGTATAGTATGCAGTTATTGATATGCTTATGAAGTTATGATTTAATACTACATGTTAACATTTGTTTACATTTCTCTCATATTTAAGGTTTGATGAATTTTAACTTTTTATGATAGATTTGTGTAAACTATGATAGTAAATGATAAAATATGCTATCTACATATATTTTATGTATTCATGACATACCTTTTTAATAATTTTTTAATATTTCTAGGCTACATGGTTTGTTTATGAGTTTTTTCAAGTTGTCACAAATCACCATAAAATTTTCCAATATATTTATTGAAAAAATTCATATATAATTTAAACTGCACAGCTCAAATCCATGTTGTTGAATGGTCAGCTGTAGTCTGAACGTTGTCTCGGTCTACTTAAATTATTATAAATCATTGCTTTCCTTACACTTAGTCAGAGTTCTTAGTTCCGTAATATGTTTCCTTTTAAACGTTTGGGCTAGGAATTATACTTGGTTTTGAGATCTTGTTTTCTTGGGTATTGTCTTGTCTCAGAACACAAGACTCTTATAAAAACCTGCTTCTATGCTAGATGCTGTATCAAAATATTATTTAAGGTGGAAAAAAGGTAAACGTGAAACCAAAAATTTAAAAATAACAGAAATCTACCAAAAATTATTAGACCAAACTAATAGAAACTTTCAAAACATTATTTAATCATTGTATAGAAACCTCTTGAGGAATATGCTCTTGCTATTTTGCACTTTCAATTATGTCCAAATTAATTAAATTCTGTTTGAATAATAAATAGATTCCACCTCTTGTTTTTAGGCAAGAGCCCAAGGAAAGTAATAAAATGGCCTTTGTCATGAGGAAGGCTTTTCTGGTAACTACAAATTTTGTTGTTTCTGTTATTGGCTACCCTTCCCTAAGCATTCTTTTGGGTGATATTATAATTTTAAGCAATATCCATTGCCATGCATCAGAAACAAGCACAAATGTTTCAAAATTCTGTCTTCTAAGCTGTTTTTGTCTGGGCACGGTGGCTCATGCCTGTAATCCCAGCACTATGGGAAACCAAGGTGGGTGGATCACTTAAGCCCAGGAGTTCGAGACCAGCCTGGGCAATGTGACAAAACCTTGTCTCTACAAAAAAAAAAAAATTATCTAGGCGTGGTGACACACACCTGTAGTCCCAGCTACTCAGGAGCCTGAGGTAAGAGGATCACCTGACCCTGGGGAGGTCGAGGCTACAGTGAGTCATGATTGCCCCACTGTGCTCCAGCCTAGTGACAGAGTGAGACGCTGTCTCTAAATTAATTAATTAATTAAGCTGTCTTAGAAGGTTAAAGTATATTGTCTTTAATTTTTAAAATATACCCCAAAATTACATTTTCTACTTTAACCTCTCAGTTTCTGTCAAAGTAATCATATTTAGGCTGTTATTCAGTGATGTTTTCTTCCAAGTTGATTATTTTTCCTACCATTTGCTATTATCTAGGGGAGAACACTAACAGTTGTTAATGCTCACTGTGTACCAGAAAACATGCATGTCTCACAACATCCCTTTTTTCTCCAAAGTCCATGTTTTATGGATGCCTTGCTGTCTCCCTACCTAATCAGCTGCTCAGTTTTCAGTGCTTTCGACAAATCAGAAACCAATGTCTCCCACTACATTTAGAGAGATTTGGGGAATTTCCTACCATTAGAATACATTTGAAATTATGGTGATCCAAGATAGTATAAAATAGAACAGTGGTAAGTATGAGGAGCTAAGAAAACTAATGACTTCTAAGATTTCTTTCACATTCAAAAAAGAGTGCCCAGTAGGATTTTGAGACCTACCAATGGGTGATTATATACCTTTCTCTCCAATGCTAACAGCATTTGAGGAAAATCAGAGCATGGCAACCTGTCACGCAGGATTGCCATTTGCACCATTTTATTCCTTCAGCTAGCAGTGCTCAGGCTTTCACTGACTGACAGACAAATTGAGGAGGAAGGGAGTTGGATCAAGAGCCTCATTTGACCTGTCCCTCACCCATTGTCCATTTAACAAGTAACCTTGATGAGTTTATAAGATCTTTTCTTTAGTAGAAACACTGTAAACCCAATATTTAGCTGGCTCTTGCTTATGAAGTTTAAACAGATTATACAGGGATAGCAAGGCTCACCAGCTTCTTAGCATGAAATACCGAGTGATCTAGAGGGAGACACAGGAGCGATGGCATTGCTACTGCAAATAATTGCAAGAGACACTTGTGAGTATTGCACAGTAAATCTGCACCTTCCGTGGGCACTCATTTATGGGGAGGCTTCCTCAGGATGGAGCGTCAGCAACACATGTCTAATAGGTGCATTCATTTTAATATGCTCATTCATTGAATAGGGCTGATTAATTAGTACATGTCACCATCTGGTACTTAGTGAGACTATTCATTTTTAAAATGTTGAAATTGCAGGGAGTGGTGCACACCAATTAAAACCCTTTTAACTGAATTGTTTTGGTATAAAGTATACATGTAGGGGGACTTCATTGGAATTCAGCATGCATCTAAGGTTACACACATCAGCCCGAAGTCAATTAGAACAAAGGAAGTCAAGAGAGGGGAAAATGAAAGAAGAGCTGTCCTTTTTCTGAATGTGGCTGCTCAGGTATTATGCTTTCTCTCTGTGTTTCTATTCTTCCTCTCACTTGTCTTGATTGTCCTCCTACATTTTATTTATTTTGGGTTCCTTTCTTTTTCTCTCACCTATTTTTTATCTTTTGTTATCGTTCCCCACTTCCTCATCTCCTCCCCAGCTCATCATTTTCCAGTCACTGGTTAAGACGGGAGAATTGGGTTAATAACTTTAATGATACAGTAAAATTTTAGCTCTCTGTGTTCCTTTGAAAGAGTGAGTTCTAGTTGGCCAAAGTTTCTGGATAACTGTGGGTTTGAGCTCTTTAAGCATTAAAATATTTTTAGTTTGAATAAGCATTTGGTGCTTATGTGACCTAAATTGTTTTTAAAATGCATGCTAAGATTTAGAATGCTTTTTTCCCTGTCTTTATTTTTATAATTCTAAAAGAGTAATAATTTTATAATTAAATAAACTTATAATAAATAAGTTGTATAAAAACCTTTCCAAAATACATTTCACATTTTTAGTTGTTTTCTTCCCTGAAACACAGAACACTGAATATAATTTAACATTTTCTTGATGTCTTGCTATAATTGGTGTCAACATTAATTCCAGTGCTATTCTAAAATATGGTGATGCCCTTAAGGGATGTAGGGCTATTTGCCCACACAGAAAAGCTTTTTCAGTTCTTAAGTTTGGTTCTATATTTTTCATTCTCCCCCTTTACTGTCAGGTAGTTACTTGTCACTTGCCACTTCTGCCTGAATGCTGCTGTCTCCTTCTAAGTTATTTTTGTCTATGAAACCAAATAGCAGAGCATCATTTATTCATCTGCTCAAGAAACATACAGTGCCAAACTGAATAAGGTAGCTCTTCTGCATTCAAGGAGCTAAGATTAGTGGGGATGGGAGGGTGGGGCAAGGTATGCAAATGCCATATGATGGGAATTTGGAAAAGGGAGCAGTTAATTCTAAGAGGAGGATGTGAGACTTCACAGGGGAATTAAAATTTGACTGGGGGATCAAAAGATCTCTAGGATTTTGAACAATTGTTATATGAGTGGACACGGAGGAGATAGTGGCTGCTTCAAAAAATGGTAAATCAGTAGCAGATCACAAAGAGCATTAAATTTCATTCTAAGGAGTTAAATGTATTATGTAGGCAACTGAGAACTATTAATAGTTTTATGAAGAGTTAAAGTAGTAGGGAGCTGTGTTTTAGAGGAATTAGGACATAAAATATGCTATCTCAGTATTTCAGACAAAAAGCAGTGAAAATCCAGGACTCAAGCTGTAGCTAGATGGGTCAAAGGGAGAGAACAGATTAGGAAAGGCAAAACCTGGCAATTAATTAGGTATAAGAGAAGGACCAGGAGGAGTCAAGAGTTGACCCAGTCTGAATGTCTGCCAATGTTTTTATGCCATTAATTGTTGTGGTACCTAGAAAAAGGTTAAGCATACTGTGTTTGGGAGGAAAGATATAATTAGTTCTCTTTGGAAAGGTCTAGTAGGCAGCCAAAGTCTGGAGCTTCAGAGGACAGGAGCAAGAGGTATAATTCTGAAACATAGGTTATAAAGTATATGTTTTATGGCATAACTCTGGAAAGTTATTCTACTCTTAAATATTTGGGGATAGACAAGATCACAGAAGAGATGGCTAGAGAGTCTTTTTATTTTATTTTGTTTTGAGATAGAGTCTCACTCCGTCACCCAGGCCTGGAGCGTAGTGGTGCAATCTCTGCTCACTGCAACATCCGCCTCCCAGTTTTAAGCAATTCTCCTGCCTCAGCCTCCCAAGTAGCTGGGATTACAGGCATGCACCACTATGCCCAGCTAATTGTTTGGATTTTTACAAACAATTTACCATGTTAGCTAGGGTGGTCTCGAACTCCTGACCTCAGTTGACCCACCTGCCTCGGCCTCCCAAAGTGCTGGGATTACAGGCGTGAGCCACCACACCCGCCCGAGAGCCTTTTTAAAAGGGTAATTTCGGAAAGGACATTTGGGTACCTTTTTTAAAAGAGCAATGGACACATATCGCCACTCAACTTAACATTAGCGTCTCATTTGGTTCATAGTAAAGTGGATAGGGGATATACAAATAAGGCAGCCTGAGAGAGACAGCTATAATTCATTAAATTATAAGTAGAGCATTCACCTTCATTTCTGTACAAACAAGATCAATAAAGCTAATTTAAGCTGATCAAATTAAATTTGTGTGTAAAATGAGTCTCTAAATGAAACTATAAAAGGTGCTTTCCTACTTTGTCTAGTTTTCAGCTGTACCCTGAATAGGTATTCTTGCCAGATAACTATATCCATAGAGAAGAGTTGTTTTTTATTATATGTGAGAATTATTTTTGTTTGAGGTTATTAAAGGTCTCTGACTCCAACTTCATTTGTCTCATTGTTAAATTTGTTTGAATAATTCAGAGTGGTGTTTTAACCCAAATTTGCATTTAGATAATGTTTTGAATAGATTGTAAATTTGGGGAAAGACTTTAAAGATACTCATGTTACCAAACAGCATGTTCATTCTGTGAAATACTTCTGTGTGTCTGTGTGTATACACCTTGATCTGTTTACAGAAAAAAGACACAGAAGAGTATGTAGTAAAATTTGGGGGGTTGTTAATTCATATTTAGCATATTTTTATTTTCTGATTACTTGTATAATATAAAGAATTTTTTTTTTCATTTAAAAAAGAAGATGAGGACCATGTGGCCTGGAGAATTTAAATAAGTTGTATATTTTTATCTGTCTAATTAGTAATGGCCTTGAGTGTTGTTCCTCTGAGGTTTGTGCCTCTGAGGTTCTCCCAATTGGTGAGTTGTTATGATAGGAATGGAAGTACTTCTAGTGCTCTGGCACCCACACGGGCCTTCTCTGGTCTAGTATTATATAGTTGAACCAACTACATTACCTTTCACCTTGCCTCCTGTCAATATATTCTTTCCATTTCCACCTGCATTCTTTCAGCAACTCCTTACTGTTAGACGCTGACAGCATCTCTTGAAACTGATGCAAAGCACAAGTCCAAGATGGAATGCTAAAGTTTCCCTGCAAGTCACTTGCTCAGAACTTGGAGTATGTTTTCCCTGTAGAAACAGCAAGTCTTAAATATGTTTACAAGCCAGATAAAACTTTCAATTAAATCATCCATGATAACTGAAGTCTAACCTGAGCATAGTTAACAATGTGTCCATAGAAATAACTTCCCAGGTGCCCAATTGGTATGTCAAGATGGGGTATGGATATGTGTGGAGGGGATTAGAGGGATCATACCCCTTCCTGGCCTCTGCTGGATATATTTAATAAAGGAGAAAAGAACTAATATTTATTAAGTGCTTACTGTGAATCAGCCTTTGAGTTAAGCACTTTATATATTTTATCTTAAGTCATTTTCACAAGAGCTTCGTTGACAGTAGCTAGTTATTATACTCCTTTAACAGATGCTTAGCAAATTGGTACTATGAATAAGATCACAAGAGGAATGCTTACCTGACATAAGAGAATATTGTTTTTAAGCACTACTTTTCAAACTTTAGTAATTTATAGACCTCTTTTTAACTGAAAAAAAAAAAAAAAAAAAACTGCACTCTGTTAGTGTTGACATACATTATTATAATTTTACTTAAATACAAAAAACATAAAATTAGGTATGAATTTTTTATGCTTACATTTGTCATTTAGCTATAAAACAAATTTAAAAGTTAAGTACAAAAAAACCCTGCAAAATTAATGAAATACAAATTAACAACAATTGAATATAATAGATGAAGTTTTGCTGAAATTAAATTGCTGCTTACTATGTGGGTAAGGAGCTGCCAACCACTCTAGTTTCCTTTGCAGCTTTCATTACCATTGCTCTCTTCTCATGCCACATTTCTTTCTAGGGTATTGAAAATTCAGGATTGGTACAATAAACAGCGGTTGCACCATGGCGTCATTTTGGTCTCTACTTGGTAGAACTGCATTATCTATATTTTAAGTGAGCCTCTTTCTTTCCTCATTATTCCTTAGTTAAAGTAGTGTGCTTGGTACCAGCTCAAATTAGAAACACAAGGGTATTTGTAGACCTGGAAATTGTATTGCTGTACTTAGCTAATATGGCCATTGCAATGATCCTGCCTGTGTTTACATTAGTTTATTTTAGACATAAACTTTGCTTTCAGTTTAATATTTAGCTCTTTTGGAGAACTTACAGACCCTTGAAAATGCATCCTGGATTCCAGTGTGAGAAATATTCTTTTACTGCATTTTAAGTTATTATGAATTTACAACCATTATAAAAATAATTCCAGCTTATTAGAACAGGTCCAAATACCTCCACTAGGAAAGGCTAGTTTATTATGGTATTTCCTCAAAAGCAGTAAATCTGTATTTCTTCAAAGTATTGTGTAATTCAGACTTTTACTAATTTAGAAGTACTTTTTGCCTTTAAAAGTCTATGTTTTACAATATGTATTGTTCACTCTTTTCTATAGCTGGGAAAGGTAAAATTTTGTTTAATTGGAAAAATAATACCTCTTGCCAAAGGTAAAGTAACACAAGACAATAAAGCCTCCAAAAATTAGTGAAGAGTGGTAGCAAAAGACATTGCTCACTCTGATTATGTGGCTGTAAACATTCAAGAGGGGTTTTTCTCAGAACGATTAACTGTTTTCTTATTTCTCTTTCCATCCCAATTTCCTTCCCCACCCCACCTTCTCTTATTTGAATCTCGCTCTGCCCTTATTTAGTCTCTTTCTTATTCCCTTTCTATCTTCTTGCATCTCAATCAGCTGTGATTCCCTAATTTAGCCTACAGTCCAGCTTTCTTCACTTGGCAGTTGGCTCTAAGATTGGGGGCAGTGGAGAGAAGGAACCGAGAAAGGTGACTTATAGCGGCGTCTCACCAACTCACTCTCAACTAGCCACTTCTGTAGCCCCTCCAAATCAGAGTGGTTCCTGACTTGGAGAGCTGGATGAAAGATCATGCTTAGTTTGCCTTATAGGATTACTTCCTCAACTCTCTGAAACACAAAGAACACGACTTTGGGACAGCCTGCTAGCCAAGTTTATGCCTGTGTGTTTACTTGTGGCATATTCTGCAGTGAGCACCTGGACTGACCATCTTAGAGCTGAGGAGGGGAAGGTGTGAGTGTATACGTCTTCATTCATGGCGGAATGCCATGAATGAACAGCAGTGCTGCCGCCGCTGCTGCGTGGACTCTCTTTCAGAGAGTTCATGTTTATGTTTAAAGCAGCCTCCAGATGCTATGAAGCTATACCATTTATGCATGCATACATGCATGCTTGCATTTATCCTGGCTCTGCCATTTACTCGCTGTGTGACCTTGAGCAAGTCTCAGTTTCTTCATCAGTAAAGTAGGACAAATAATAGTATGTATATCGTAGAGTTTTGTGAGCATTGTCGGTTTTTGTTTGTTTTGTTTTGTTTTTTGAGATATAGCCTGGCTCTGTTGCCTAGAGCAGCAGAGGTATGATCTTGGCTCACTGCAACCTCCCCGTCCTGGATTCAAGCAATTCTCCTGTCTCAGCTTCCTGAGTAGCTAGGACTATAGGCATATGCCACTACATCTGGATAATTTTTGTATTTTTAGTACAGACAGGGTTTCACCATGTTGGCCAGGCTGGTCTCAGGCGATCTGCCCACCTTGGCCTCCCAAAGTGTTGGGATTACAGGCCTGAGCCACCATGCCTGGCTGAATCGTGAGTTTTTCCGGGTAAAGTGCTTCAAACAGTGCCTAATAGAAGTAGTAAATGCTAACTAGAATTATTCTTACTCGGCAAGCATTTATTTAGTATCTAATGTATTCCAAACAATTCAAGAGATATAGAGATAAGAATGACTTAGCCCTGCCTTCTGGGGACTTACATAATTACAATACAATGTGGTATAATTGAGAGACAGGCAAAGCTTCATCACAGAGGTTAAGATTTAAACTGGATCTTGAAGGATAAATAGGTTTTCACCAAATGGAACAGCATTAGAGGACATACATTCCAAACAGAAAAAAAGCTTGTGAATAAAATAAAACTATAAAAGACTATAGACTCTTGGCTGTTATTAGATAATATTTGAACCTCTTCTCTGATGTATACCTTCTTAAATAGGGGTCTAAAGTGGAGTCAGGGAACATTTTGGAACTTCTAATCTTAGAACTGGTTATTACCAAGTTTATACTAATTGGTATAATAATTAGTAGTAGTAGTAATAGTAGTTAACTCTGATTCATCAAAGAGTTTGAACTTAAAAATGAGTTGGAACTGAGCAGTGCTGCTTTGCAGGGGTTCATCTGTTGTTACATGATTCCTACCCTGAGAGACTACCATATGACAGGAACAGTGAATTGTTAGAAAAACTGTTGTGGTTACAACAATTGGAACTGGATGGGCTTCTGGAGAGTTAAGTTTCCAAAATTAAGCAGATTTTACTTTGGTTTTCTTCTTTAGATGGGGGAATCTCATGTTCTTGTGATAGCAAGGAATAACAATTTATTTTTTTGGTCAAATCTCAAATTAAGAAAGTCCCTTTTACTCATGAAATTTCCATTTGTATACCAAAGTAAACCTGTGTTTTATCTTCTGCAAAACTTCTTCCTGCAGCTTTGCTTTCACTTCCTCTCCCCACCCTTTTAGTCATCTACTGAAGGGTTTGGCAGCTGGTTGAGGTGTCAGGTCAGCATTTTTCACTGTGGAAGAAGGAAAGGTTGGGAACAGTGACGTGGGTATGCTTGTCACATTTTCCTTTCCTTTTTTTATAAGTGACCCACGTGTTCTATAACAAAAGCCCAGTGAGAACCTTGACTTGTAAACTGTCTCCTAGCATCCTGGAGATGGACTAATATGTGAGATGACGTATAGGCAACAGTTCCTCACTGAGAGTGTCCTTAAAAGCCCATGTACAGCAGTGAGGATTCTTGACTATGCCTCCATGGCAGTGTGACAGATTTTATGGAGAGAGATGATGGCCTTCGGGAGTCACAGAATTGGAGAAGGAGCTTAGCAGTTCATTCTCCATCCTCCTTTATTATTAGCAGATTCTCCTTGGGTGCCTTTAGGAAATGCAGTATATATGGTGTTTAATCTACCACCTACACACTTTCCTTTTCTTCACTAATGGAAATTGGATCCAGCTTGAGAGCTCCAGCTCTTTCTGCCGGGCAGTTTATTTCAGGATTGAAATCCTGTGTGGATTTGTTTGTTGGGTTTTCTTTGTATTTTTGTGGGGTGTTTTTGGTATCAAATCTGCTTGAAGCTGTTGGACTAAAAGCAAACTAATTATTGTCATTGTATGGCAGTAGAGAGAGTAAAAAACAGTAATAGGTTCTTAAAAAGCTGTCATGACTTGAAGTGAAATAGGCCACTCTTGAATAGCTTCATCTATAGCCTGAAGGGCTTTGGTCCTGAAAACTGTCAAATATGAAATAGGATTTTAGATCATGGAATCCTGGCTACCTCCTAGGGGCAGCTTCAGCCGTTAAACTCTCCCATAGACTATTTCATCTAGAAGATTTGCTTTGAGATTATAAGGAATGTGGAGGTAAATGAGCTTTTCTTATCAAACATTCCATTTGGGTACTCTGTATCAGACCTGTTCTGGCAAATAAATAGAAGACACCAGGACAGACTGTTTTATTTCCTTGTGTAAGTGCCTCAGGAGACACATTTCTTATTTCTCAAGTATAACTTTGGAGACTAGAGGTTCCCGTTTGGGGAGTGTTGGTGTTGAGCAGGGAAAGCTGCTGGTTATTGATTGCCATTGCAGTCATTTCACAAAGGCTGTAAAACCCAAGGATTGCTCTTTGGACAGACCTGCATCTGGCACAGCTTCCCCTCTATGAGACTATTGTAGGTTAAAGTAGTTTTGACAGTGTCTTTAAGTGCACCTCTTTGTCTCCAAACATAATTAGTGTTTAAAATGAAGCCCTCATAGTTAAGGTTTTGTGGCTTAGACAGCAGCTCCATCTGGTGCTGGCTAAAGGTGTTTGCTTGGTTCATCTCTTGGTTTTATAGCAGATGAATACAGATGGACACAAACTTGTAAATGAATGTCATATGCAAGATGGGTTTCCAGTGCACACAACATTGACATAAGCAAATGATGTTCCCGGTGAGTCTCATTTGGCTATTCCGTTGATAAGTGCTAATCAATTTAGCCATCTTTTGACTGAATTAACTTCCTTTTACTCGAAGTGGGGAATTATTTTTTCTATTATCTACCAGTATCTGAAAAAGCAAATATATTGTACTACTTACAAAGGGAAAGCTTAATCCCACTCTTATCAGAGGTCTGTTTCTCTTGGTTAACAAGATATTATGCCAAAGTGCCTTATTCTTTTTTGCATTCAGTGCTGCATAGTGCTAAGTACACAGGGAATTTTTCAATTTAAATTCTTGGTGACTGACAGGAACTGCCCTCAAACTGTTAATAGAAGTTACTTCTGAATAATAGGTTTACATATGGTTTCTATTTTCTTTATGCTTTTCTGAGTTTCCACAGTAAGCATATAAAACAAAAGAAAAAAATATCTACCAAAAAATGTAAAAACAAAACATATTGTAGGTAGCTGTAGCCTTGAGTCCCAGTTCTGGGTCTTTCTCATTTACTATGTGTCTTTAGTAAAGTCACTTTCTCTTCTGGGCTTCAGTTCGGTTCACTTGTCCATAAAACACAATTGAACTAGGAACCTGCACAGTTTTAACGTTCTAAGTATTGTGTTTCTTCCCGCTCTCCTGTGTTTTCAGCCTCTCACCCTGGCTTATATCTTTCCCCAATATTATCATTCAACATTATCTAGATTCTCCCATCTTAAAGTAAGGAAATCCTTTCTGGACCCCTGTCCTCCTACCTCCTCCTTGCTTCTCCTTCCTGTCTACTCTTCTCTAAAAGCCATCTACCATTGCTCTATTACCTCACTCTTCCACTCACCGCAGTCTGGTTTCCATCCCCACCACTGAACCAAATAGTTCATGCTGAGGTCACTGATGAGCTCACATTGCCAAGTCCAGTGGGCTTGTATGTCACATTTGAAATAGTTATTATCTTTCTCCTTTATGACATTTCCTCATCTGGCTTCTGTGCCGTCACACCTTGGCTGACAGTTTTCAGTTAGGGAAGAAGAATTGGCCTCTTCTCCCTGGCTCACCCACCAGGACCACCTCCTCAGCTCACTCCTTATTTTCTTTTTGGCCTAGATATTTCTTTTTTTTTTTTTTGAGACAGAATTTTGCCCTTGTTGCTCAGGCTGAAGTGCAGTGGTAGAATCTCGGCTCACACCGCAACCTCCGCCTCCCAGGTTCAGCAATTCTCCTACCTCAGCCTCCCGAGTAGCTGGGACTACAGGCACCCGCCACCATGGCCAGCTAATTTTTATATTTTTAGTAGAGACAGGGTTTCACTATGTTGGCCAGGCTGGTCTTGAACTCCTGACCTCATGATCCGCCCACCTCAGCCTCTCAAAGTGCTGGGATTACAGGTATGAGCCACTGCACTCGGCCTGGCCTAGATATTTCTATACTAATAATTTCTAAGCATGTGAGAACCACAGAATTCTCATTCATGTTTCAGACTCCTAAATTCGTATATTCTCTTATATTCAGGCTGACAAAATATGGACTCATAATCTTCCCTTTAAAAGTTGCACGTCCTCCAATGTTGTCATCTCAGTAAATGGCTCCACAAATCATTTGAATACATAAGCCTCAGTACCTCTTACTCTCTTCAAAATCCAGTGATTCCTGCATCTTCCTCTGCCTTCCCTGACACCACATCCTAATCCAGATACTGATCCGATCTTAGTTTGCCAATGTCAGTCCTCCTAAGCAGTCTCCCTGCCTCCTGTCCTATTCTCCCCCAATCCATTTTCTACATAGGAGCAGATCTGTCTTTTTAAAGTCAGATTTATTGAGGGTAAATTTACATGTAGCAAAATTCCCTTTTTTTAGTGTGTGGTTCTATGAGTTGTTTGTTTGTTTTTCAAGACAGAGTCTTAGACTGGGGTGCAGTGACATGATGCAGCCTCGACTCACTGCAACCTCCGCCACCCAGATTCAACCAATTCTCATGCCTCAGCCTCCCAATTAGCTAAGATTACAAGCGTACGCCATCATGCCTGGCCCATTTTTATATTTTTGGTAGAAACAGGATTTCACCATGTTGTCCAGGCTAGTCTCAAACTCCTTGCCTCAAGCAATCCACCCACCTTGGTCTCCCAGAGTGCTGGGATTACAGGCGTGAGCCACCACACCTGGCTGGCTCTGTGAGTTTTGACGAATGTATGCAGTTGTGTAACCACTGCCACATAACATTTGGATTGTTTCCAGCTTTTGGCTGTAAACCTTTGTGCATTGGTTTTAGTGTAAACAGAAGTTTTTATTTATCTTGGGTAAATACCTAGGAGTAGGATTGCGGGGTTCCAAGGTAAGTTTATAATTAACTCTATAAGAAACTATAAAACTGTTTTTCAGAATACCTGAACCATTTACATTCCCAGAGAGTTTCATTTGCTTCACATCCTCGCTAGCACCAGTCTGTTTTTGTTTTAATTTTATTTTAGCCATTCTAATAAACATGTAGTGGTAGCACATTGTAGTTTTAATATGCATTTCCATGTGGCTAATTATATTTACTCTTTCACATGTTTAAATGCAATCCATGTATCTTTGGGCATGGTGGCTTGTGCCTCTAATCCCAACACTTTGGAGAAGCCGAGGCAGGTGGGTCTCTTGAGCCCAGGAGTTTGAGACCACCCTGGGCAACATGGAGAAACCCTGTCTCTACAAAAAATAGAAAAATTAGCCAGGCATAGTGGCAAGTGCCCATAGTCCCAGCTACTCCAGAGGCTGAGGTGAGAAGCTTGATTGAGCCAGGGAGGTTGAGGCTGCAGTGAGCTATAATCATACCACTGTACACCAGACAGGATGACAGAACGAGACCCTGTCTCAAAAAAAAAAAAAAAGATAAAAGAAATCATATATCTTTGGTTAAGAGTCTGCTCAAATCTTTTACCTGTTTTTATTGGGCTTTTCGTTGCATTTTGAAAGTTCTTTATATACTCTAGATACACAATCCTTTGTCAGATAGGAACTTTTCACAAAATTTATCCTACTTGGTGGCTTAATTTTCTTACCATTATTTTATTTTGTCTGCAAATGTTTTTAATAAAATTCAACATATAATTAGGTACAATATTTTAAAACAGAGGTTTACCAGTGAAAAGAATGAAATTCCATTTTGGGAAGGATAACATTTTGCCTGATTGGGGTTCAAAGTTAGTACTTCCTCTCATCAAAATTGATTACAAATGTTTATCTATTAAAGCATATCTGTAATGAAATTGTATATATTTTATCTTTGAAAAATGTCATTTCACACAGGTGATAGATGCACCAGTGAAAATTCTGCAATTTGTAGAGTGCCTCAAAGCAGTAAATGTGACATAGTCTGTGTGTCACACATGTCATAGCTACTCACCTCTCCACTGTAGCACAGAAGCCGCCATAGTCAATATGTAAACGAATGAGTGTGACCAGTGTTCCAGTGGAGCTTTATTTGTGGGTACTGAATTTAGAATTTCATATAATTTTCACTTGTCACAAAACATTATTCTCCTTTTGATTTTTTTCCAACCATTTAAAAACATAAAAAGCATCCTTAACCTTGGGATAAAAAAAGAGGAATGAGCTACATTTGGCCTCTGGGCTATAATTTGCTTACCTTTCTCCCTGCTTCTGCCCGTAATCTATCAGTGTTTCATAGTTTTGCTCATATAGATTCTAGATTTTACACATATTTTGTAAGACTTATATACCTAAGAATTTTATGGGTTTTGGTCAGAGCTGTCTTTTTAAAATGCAAATTGGATTATTTTGTTTCCCCTGTTCAAAACCCTTCAGTGGCTTCCCACTGCTCCTAGGATAAACTCTATAATCTTTAAAAGCCTAAAAGGCCTTGCATGATCCGGCCCCTGCTCTCCTTTTCAGCTTTTTTTTTTTTTTTTTTTTTTTTTTGAGACAGATCTCACTTTATCATCAGGCTGGAGTACTGTGGCATAACCTCGATTTACTGTAATCTCCGCCTCCCAGGCTCAAACAAGCCTCCTGCCTCAGCTTCCCAAGTATCTGGGACTATAGGCATGCACTACCACACCCAGCTAATTTTAGTATTTTTTGTAGAGAGAGGCTTTTATCCTGTTAGCAAGGCTGGTCTTGAACTCCTGGGCTCAAGTGATCTTCCCACCTTGGCCCAGGTAAATGGTTCAGGTATTCTCAAAGTGCTGGGATTACAGGCATGAGCCACCACACCCAGCCCCGAGGCTTCATTTTCAATGCATTGAGTTTGAGGAATCTATGAAATGTCTAAAAAGTTCTAGGGTAGGTGAAGAAGAGGAATCTATAGTGGGCTGGTAAGTGTTAGATAAATTGGTGGAAAACAAAAGGAGCAGGATCAAGGGCATTTCTCGGAGGGAAGGTCATAGAATCATTGCAACAGAGACATCAAGCTGAATATTATGTATGGTTTGATAAGCATGCATAAAATTATGGTTAAAAGCTCACTTTCCAATATTCTGATTGGCTAAAGGTAAATTATGAAGTACCCAAATTAGTTTAGCTCTCAATCTTTTAATTTAAGGAAAAATTAAGGAGTAGAGTCAATATTTTAAAGTCACTAGTGTAAGTCTCGTAGTGCCTTTTTCATTCAGTTTTTTTGTCTTCTTCCCCCTTCCCCCCACAGATTGATCATTCTTAGAAGAGCTGCTGTAACACATAGGGGAAGTGAAAACGAACAAATGAAAGTTTTGTCATGCACTGAAAGAAAAGCGTTGTCTGTGAAGTTCTATTTTTAAAAATGTCTGCTTGTAACACCTTTACTGAACACGTTTGGAAACCTGGTGAATGCAAGAATTGCTTTAAACCTAAAAGTTTGCACCAGCTACCCCCAGACCCTGAGAAGGCACCCGTCACCCATGGCAATGTGAAAACTAACGCCAATCACAGTAACAACCACCGACTCAGGAACACCGGAAATTTCCGGCCTCCTGTGGCTAAAAAACCCACCATAGCTGTGAAGCCCACTATGATGGTGGCAGATGGGCAAAGTATATGTGGTGAGCTTAGCATCCAAGAACACTGTGAGAACAAACCTGTCATCATAGGGTGGAACCGAAACAGAGCTGCCTTGAGTCAGAAACCACTTAACAATAATAATGAAGATGATGACGGAATTAGCCATGTTCCTAATCCTTACGGCAATAATGATAGTGCAAAGAAAGTGTCGAATAACAATAATGGACTAACTGAAGTGTTAAAGGAGATAGCGGGCTTGGATACTGCCCCTCAGATTAGAGGAAATGAAGCAAACTCCAGAGAAACATTCTTAGGAAGAATAAATGATTGCTATAAACGATCATTGGAAAGAAAACTTCCACCAAGTTGCATGATAGGTGGGATAAAGGATACTCAGGGCAAGCATGTTATTCTGACTGGGAGCACAGAAGTGATTAGTAACGAAGGGGGCCGGTTCTGTTACCCAGAGTTTTCCAGTGGCGAGGAGAGTGAAGAGGATGTGCTTTTCAGCAACATGGATGAGGAGCACGAGAGCTGGGATGAGAGTGATGAAGAGCTGTTGGCCATGGAGATTCGCATGAGAGGGCAACCCCGCTTTGCCAACTTCAGAGCAAATACTTTGTCTCCTGTTCGATTCTTTGTGAACAAAAAATGGAATACCATCCCCCTGCGAAACAAATCTCTGCAGAGAATCTGTGCTGTGGACTATGATGACAGCTATGATGAAATCCTGAATGGTTATGAGGAAAATTCTGTGGTCTCTTATGGACAAGGAAGCATTCAGAGCATGGTGTCATCTGACTCCACATCACCAGATTCTTCTTTAACAGAAGAATCACGTTCTGAGACAGCCAGTAGTTTATCCCAGAAGATTTTTAATGGGGGAGTATCTCCTGGTAACCCAGGAGACTCTAAGGATAGCAAGGAAATTGAGCCCAGTTATGAAAGTCCTGCTAGTAATAATCAGGATAAAGATGCATCACAAGCTTCCAAAAGTCCCATAAAAGTTCCAGAGACCCACAAAGCAGTCCTTGCTCTCCGATTAGAAGAGAAGGATGGCAAGATCGCTGTACAAACTGAGAAGGAAGAAAGTAAAGCCTCTACAGATGTCGCAGTGACCATAAACCTCGTCCCCACAGAAGAGCAAGCAAAACCCTACCGAGTTGTGAATCTGGAACAGCCATTGTGCAAGCCATATACTGTCGTGGATGTGTCAGCAGCCATGGCCAGCGAGCACCTCGAGGGCCCTGTTAACAGCCCCAAGAAAAAAGGCTCATCTTCTACTCCAAACTCACCAGTGACATCATCTTCATGGACACCAGGACAAATAAGTGCTCATTTCCAAAAATCCAGTGCAATTCGATACCAGGAAGTATGGACTTCTAGCACCAGTCCACGACAAAAAATACCTAAAGTGGAACTAATTACTAGTGGAACTGGACCAAATGTTCCTCCAAGGAAAAACTGTCACAAATCAGCACCTACTTCTCCCACAGCTACAAACGCTTCCTCCAGAACCATCCCTGTTAAGTCACCTAATTTGTCTGAAATTAAATTTAATAGTTATAACAATGCTGGTATGCCACCGTTTCCAATTATCATTCATGACGAGCCAACGTATGCTCGGAGTTCCAAAAATGCTATCAAAGTTCCCATTGTTATCAATCCAAATGCATATGACAATCTGGCCATCTACAAAAGTTTTCTGGGAACAAGTGGAGAACTCTCTGTGAAGGAAAAAACCACAAGTGTAATAAGCCATACTTATGAAGAAATAGAAACTGAAAGCAAAGTGTCTGATAACACCACTAGCAAAACCACTGAATGTCTTCAAACTAGAGGGTTTTCAAACAGCACAGAGCGCAAAAGGGGCTCAGTGGCTCAGAAGGTTCAAGAGTTTAACAACTGTCTCAACAGAGGTCAGCCTTCACCACAGAGAAGCTATAGTTCCAGCCACAGCTCCCCAGCAAAGATCCAGAGAACCACTCAAGAGCCTGTGGCCAAAATAGAAGGGACTCAGGAGTCTCAGAAGGTTGGCAGCAGCAGCAGCAGCAGCAGAGAGAAAGCAAGCACAGTGCTTTCTCAGATTGTGGCTTCAATCCAGCCCCCACAGTCTCCTCCGGAAACACCTCAGTCTGGCCCTCAAGCTTGCAGCGTGGAAGAGCCTTATGCCATTCCTCCAGATGCCGGTGTTGCTAAGAGTACACCTAAGAGTACACCAGTCCGGCCCAAATCTCTCTTCACATCTCAGCCTAGCGGTGAGGCTGAAGCACCTCAGACCACAGACAGTCCCACCACCAAAATACAGAAAGACCCATCCACAAAGCCAGTCACTCCCTCTCCCTCCAAATTAGTGACTAGCCCCCAGAGTGAGCCACCACCACCCTTTCCCCCGCCACGCTCTACTTCCTCTCCTTACCATGCAAGTAACCTTTTGCAGAGGCATTTCACCAACTGGACCAAGCCAACCAGCCCTACCAGGTCAACGGAAGCTGAATCAGTTTTGCACTCTGAAGGCAGCAGGCGGGCAGCGGATGCAAAGCCTAAGCGCTGGATATCATTTAAAAGCTTCTTCCGCCGTCGGAAAGCAGACGAGGAAGATGACAAAGAGAAAGAGCGAGAGAAAGGGAAGCTGGTGGGCTTGGACGGCACAGTCATTCACATGCTGCCTCCTCCTCCAGTTCAGCGCCACCACTGGTTCACAGAGGCAAAAGGAGAGTCCAGTGAGAAACCAGCCATTGTCTTCATGTACAGGTGTGACCCTGCTCAAGGCCAGCTCAGTGTGGATCAGAGCAAGGCTGGGGCAGACCAGGCAGCAGTCATGGAGAAGGGTAAAGCAGAGAATGCGTTACCACAGGACTCAGAGAAGAAGAAGAGGAGTCATTCTTCTCCATCACTGATTCCTAAAAAGATTCTCAGGTATGTAAAATAGACTGGCAGAATATGGGAATTTTTTAACACATTTTCAGGTGCTAAGTTTTTTATATCTTTTAAGATTGCATAAGAGCCATTTCTGTTTGTCAGTAGCACTCTGTGGCCATCATCTATCTTTATAACTGCATTCCAAGATTAGAATAGTATTAAAGTGTCGTATTGCACTGAACAAGGTTTATAGCCCTGGATCTTTGGCTTAAGTAGCCTGTTGCATTGGACTTTAGCATAGAAAAGCAAATCCATAACACCTTAATAGCAATAAATAATATGTTGTTTTGAAATGTGATGGTAATGTGAGGAAAAAACAGGATCAAATGAATAAGGGGTGGTACTGTTCTTTCCCTCACTGTAAATGAAATAAAACTCTTCCAGCAATTCTTTTTGTTTTTATGAAGGTATTATCTCTATATGCATTACTTATTTTAAGGGAATATTTGTTTTTTTATTGCTGTCTCTTTCTGTCCTCCTTCCAAGTGTTGTGAAAAAAATGGAGGGCGGTAAGCAAGCAATTTATAGTTATTTAGCATGTGGGTGAAATAGAAGAAGTTGGGTATTAAGTGTGAGATCAATAGTATACTCCTCAGTTCAGCTAGGCAGATTGCATACCCAAATCAGTTCTCTAGGCATTCATTTTATTTAATACCTTAGTAACTATTGATTGATCACCTATTCTGTGCTAGGTATATAATAAATATTTATCTCTAATCCTTATAAATTTTGCTATATTCTTCACATGAGGAAACTGAAAACCAGAGAAGTTAAGAGTTGGACAGAGTCACAAAGCTAGTACTGCCAGAGCTGGAATTCAGACTTCCATCTGTCTCATTCTAAAGCATGTATTCTCCTTCTAATATTGCATTCTTAACAAACACAAGATCTCAAACAAAGTTGTTATAATCTTACTTGTAATCATTCACGTAAACACACATGTTTAGGAAGCCTAAGTTTTTCTTTCTTATTTATATTGTAAACAAAATTAATTAACTGTCAGTAAAAATAAGGAACTTTTATCCCAAGTTTGTGACAAATAGGATGATTTCCCTATACTTCCTGTCCTTTTTATTTGTTTGCCCTGAGTACTCCATTCATCTGATTCTGAGTCCTTCTCCCTCCTGACTTAAAGTAAACCTCTACCTGGCCTGGCCTTCTTTCCTACAAAGATAGCAAACTCTGATGGGCGGGGCAGATTTACTAGTTTTTCTTTAGAAAGGTATAATAAAAAATGAAGTGAACACTTAATGCTTTTGCTTTTCCTAGCAAAATGCTAGTAAGTTTTATATACATTCTTTACTAAAATGAGCTTTTTACATACCTCCAATTGTCAAGTTGTCAAAATGCTAACAAGTCCCTGTTTTCCTTAAATCCGTGTAGTAACAAAGCAACTAGGATGGTGGTAATATAGTCCTAGAAAGAACAGTCTTGTCATTGGTAGTTGAATGTTGTATTCCATGGTAATGTATATAATGACAGAATGTACTCCAGTGGTAATAAAATACATGTATTTCAGGGCCAGGTGCAGTGGCTCATGCCTGTAATCCCAGCGCTTTGGGAAGCTAAGGCAGTTGGATCACCTGAGGTCAGAAGTTCGAGACCAGCCTGGCCAACGTGGTGAAACCGTGTCTCTACTAAAAATACAAGATTAGCTGGGCGTGGTGGCAGGCACCTGTAATTCCAGCTACTTGGGAGGCTGAGGCAGGCGAATCACTTGTACCCAGGAGGCAGAAGTTGCAGTGAGCCAAATAGTACCATTGCACTCCAGCGTGGGCAAAAAGAGTGAAACTCTGTCTCAAAAAAACATGTATTTCAGGTGACTGTGTTATTTAGAAAAGAGACAATTTAAATAGCACATGGTTGGAGTTACCTAGGAGGGAATGGTAGATGGTTTTACATGGCTTCACTCCTGATTAAGCACCACTGTGGTGTATTTTTCCACATCTTAGAAGGCACAGTCAAGAAATGATTTGGCTTCTTTCTGTGGAATGAGACTCCCTCGTTTGGCTGCATGCTGCAGCATATAGGCTTGAGGGCAGCCCAGGCCCTGGGCTTGGCAGACCCCTTACTATACAGCTTTTATTTTCACAATTAGGTTATACATAGGCCAGTCATGTCTTCCAAAATTTATCTGTTTTTTGTAGTAAACATCCATGAATCCAAATAACACAGTTCATTTGCCCATTGGTTCTCAAATTTGACCATGTTCCACAGTCATCTAAAGGGCTATTAAAACAGATTGCTGAGCCCCATCTCTGGAGTTTTTGATTCAGTAGGTCTGGGGTGGGTCCCGATAATTTGCACTTCTAACAAGTTCCTGGATGATGCTGCTGCTGCTGGTCCTTGGGTCACACTTAGAAATGCTGGTTTCACCACCATTCTAAAGATACATGCTATAGTCCAAGTAAAGCAGTGATTGAGATATTAAGCTTTTCTTTAAGGCACGTTTGAATTTCACATTTCATAATGTCCCAGATTAAGTACAAAAAGGGTATTCAATAGCTTTTATTAACTTTCTGAAAAGTTTAAAACATGAATATGCATATTAAAAAAATATATACCATTTGCTCTTTCAATAATTACCTCATTTACTTGGATACACCATTGGTATTTACTTGAAGCAACTTTGAGAGGGAAAACATTACCATCAAATGTCAACATTTGTGTTTCAGGCTTGATGGCAATGTGATCATTAAATTACCATCCCACGCCTGGGAGCACACTGCTAAAAGAAATGAAAATACTGTTTTTCTATAAGTAAATGAATATTTCAAGTCTAAAATGTATGTAAGGAACGAAGAATGAAAAAATACTAAAAGCCAGACTGCAGGCTCTGGAAAATGAGGAACTTTTTAGAGCCCTTCATTATGGGATTAGATTGTTACTAAGTTCATTTATTTAACTGTTTAGGATTATAAATTGAGTGTCTTCACTGTGCCATGTATTTGCCATCCGGCCCTGGAACAAATAGGGGGAACATTATCCTGAAATAATGGGCTTGGGTTTGACTTCAGCTATCTGTCTGCTCCTTCAATGTGCAAGGTTATAAAGATGCCTGTCACATAGAATTAATTTGAAAATTTCATTAGAAAACATATAAAAAGCTTATCCCAGGGTCTGGCACACACTGGGTGCTTAAAAATGTTAATAGCCCCTCTACCCTCAATGGATAAATGCTAAAACAATGTGCAGAGTGATTAAATCAGCTTAATGTAAACTTCTCAGGAATAAAACCCAAAGCAGATCTTCAGAGACAAATAGGATTTTTCCAGCTGGTTGGGAAAGACCAAAGGAACAATATATGCAAAGTCACAGAGATGAGGTTGATGGCAAACAGAAGCAGGACATGTAGCTAGAAAAGGATAATGAATAATCCAGTGGATCTAAAACATTCAAACTCAGAGGAAAGAATAGAGTGATGGTAACCAGAGACTTTGGGGTGAGGTAGGGTTGGAGAAAGGAGAGATCTTTGCCAAGGGTACAAAATTCCAATTAGACAGGAAGAGTAAATTTTAAAGACCTATTGTACAGCATGGTGAGCATAGTTAATGATAACATATTATATATTTCAAAATTGCTTAAAAAGTAGATTTTAAATGTTCTCAGCACACACAAAAAAAGATAAATAGGTGAGGTGATAGTGTTAATTAACTTTAATCTTTCTAAGCATATATATATATGTATATATCACATTGTACCCCATAAATATATACAATTATTATTTGTCAATTTAAAATTTTTAAAAATTAAATTTTAAAAATAGTCCAGGGGTTCTTAAAGTATGGTCCATGTAAGGTCAAATAGTGATCATGCCAATGTTAATTTTCATAATAATACAAAAACACTTGTCTTTTTCACTGTGTTGACATTTGCACTGATGGTACATAAATAATAGTGGTTAAAACTACTTGCATCTTAGCATAAATCAAAGCCATGATACCATATTGTACTAGGAGGTTTTTATTGTTATTGTTGTTTTTAGGTGAGTTTCACTTAATGTCCTTGGTAGACCAGGCACAGTGGCTCATGCCTGTAATTCCAGCACTTTGGGAGGCTGAGGCAGGAGGATCACCTGAGCTCAGGATTACAAGACCAGTCTGGGTAATACAGTGAGACCTTGTCTCTACTAAAAATTTTAAAAATTAGCTGAGCATGGTGGTGTGTGCCTGTGATTCCAGGTACTCAGGAGGCTGAGGTGGGAGGACTGCTTGAGCCCAGAAGGTTGAGGCTGCAGTGAGCCATAATCATGCCACTGCACTCCAACCTGAGTGACAGGGTGAGACCCTTTAAGAATGCCCCTGGTGATGTAGTAAATTAAATCTCAACCCTGGAGTACCTGTCTTCTTAAAAATTCTGGGTAATTAAATGGGAAGTACACAT
This sequence comes from Sapajus apella, assembly GCF_009761245.1. NCBI lineage: Eukaryota > Metazoa > Chordata > Mammalia > Primates > Cebidae > Sapajus > Sapajus apella. The sequence continues at coordinate 702,122 of NW_022437108.1, forward strand.
AGAATACTTCTGCTGTGTAACAAAATACGATGGTTTTCTCAAAGAAAAATACTTGTGAAATAGTTGAGTTGTGAAGCTGAACTAGCTCCTTCTTTCATGGACTACCTTGAAAGAACAACTGACAGACAAACTGTGGTTATTCAAACTTGAGAGTGTTTGGCAGATATTTTCTTAAGAATGAACATAACAAACCTATTACTTCAAGGAAAACAACTATTTGTTGTCAGTGATATAAAATTCAAGTTTTCAAGCAAAAATAAGAATTTTTAAAACTTACATCTGCCACAGTGTTTATCTCAACAGCTAAACATTCCTCTGATGAGATTGGTGGTTGAATTCATAAACTTTTAAAAGTGTTATATAATTAAATATGTCAACATTTAGAGGATCTGCATTAACTCAATAAACCATTGATTTCCAAATAACCTAATGCATGATATTACAAAATTATACATGAGTAAAATCCATTCAAACTGCAAAATAATCAATGACTTTTTTTTTTTTTTTTTAAAGATGGGGTTTCACCATATTGGTCAGGCTGGTCTCGAACTCCTGACCTCAGGTGATCCACCCACCTCAGCCTCCCAAAGTGCTGGGATTACAGGCATGAGCCACCGCACCCGGCAATCAATGACTTTTAATGTAACTGAGTACAAAAAGTTTATTGATATGGTTTCAAATTTCACGTTGCAACTAACCTTTAAGAAACTACCACTTATCAAGTTCTGATATGGTACTAAAGAATATCTACAGTTATCTAAAAAGCTATTAAAATACTCCTTTTTCTGCTTACAAATCTGAGTGAGACCAGATATTTTTTATATTCTTTAATCAAAACAACATGTCACAGCAGACTGAATGCACAAGCCAATAAGGAAATTGAGTTGTCTTCTATTAAGCCAGATATTAAAGAGACTTGCAAAAATATTATTTAGGTTAATATTATTGGGTTTATTTCCTTAATTTTTAAATTTTTATTAAATGCTTAAATTATACATAATGTACATAATTATGGTGTACATAGTGCTGTTGCAATACATATAATGTAAAGTGAGCAGATCAGGGTAATTAGCATATCCATCATCTCAAACAATTATCATTTCTTCATGTTGGGAACATTCAATATCCTCCTTCTAACTACCTGAAACTATATAATAATGTTACTGTTAACTGTAGTCATCCTACAGTGCTGTAGAACCCTAGATCTTATTTCTCTCATCTAACTGTAATTTTGTGTCCTCTGACAAATCCCTGCCTATCCTTTTCTTCCCCCATCTTCCCAGCCTCTAGTATTCTCTCTTCTACTTTTTACTCCTATGAGATCTACTTTTTTTTTTAAGCTTCCACATGAGTGAGAACACGTGGTGTTTAACTTTTGTTTCTGGCGTTATTTTACCTAGAATAACGTCCTCCAGTTCCATCCATTTTTCCGCAAGAAAAGGTTTGTTGTTTTTTTAAAAAAATGGATTATTTTCAAATTTTCTCAGTTCTAATTTTTCATATAAATGATAGTTGATATAACTTATACAAATAAGAGTCCATGTGATTCTCAATTTTTAGGATTGTAAAGCAATCCTGAGACCAAAAAGTTTGAGAATTGTGGAGACAGGCTGTAAATGACATGTTGAAATGTTTGGCTTTTATCTTGTAGATTTTGTAGAGGAAACAGTTTTTTTTAAGCAGGAAAGTAGCATGATTTTTTTAATACAATATTTTCTTGCAGTAATATTGAAAATAGGCTAGAAGATGGGACACCAGTGGGTCAAATTTTAGTTCAAGAATGTGTACCCAGGTCGGGCGCGGTGGCTCAAGCCTGTAATCCCAGCACTTTGGGAGGCCGAGGCGGGTGGATCACGAGGTCAAGAGATCAAGACCATCCTGGTCAACATGGTGAAACCCTGTCTCTACTAAAAATACAAAAAATTAGCTGGGCATGGTGGTGTGTGCCTGTAATCCCAGCTACTCAGGAGGCTGAGGCAGGAGAATTGCCTGAACCCAGGAGGCGGAGGTTGCGGTGAGCCGAGATCGTGCCATTGCACTCCAGCCTGGGTAACATGAGTGAAACTCCGTCTCAAAAAATAAAAAATAAAAAATAATGTGTACCCAGCCATCATTTCTATCTAGCTAGTCTGGATTAAGAGAAACTAATCTGATGGTTAGTCTGGTCTGTGACCGGTAAGAATTTCTCAGCTATCATTTTTAGAATGATACCTACCTACCTACCATCTCGGCAACTCTTTGGTGTCTATCACATGGGGGAATAATACTACATAGTGGGAAAAATGCCGGCATTGTAGTCAAAGATTTGAATTCTGACTTACCACTGAGTAGTTGTAACTTTTGACTTAATCTCTCTGAGCTAAAGTTTCTCTACCTATAATACCTACATTATAGACATATTTTGAGTACTAAATATATAATATCTGTAAAACATCAGCATAATATCTAGCAATAGTAAAATTATGTCTGAGGAACCAGAATTTAGTATCATCCTTGCTTAATATCTTGCCCCCTGAAATCTCTTCTGAGAACAGCTGCGTACTCTTTCTTAAATGTAAATCTAGTTATATCCCCACACTCCCCGCACTGAAGAAGGCCCTGCATATGTGGCATCTGCCTACATTTTAACCCTAACATTTTGGGTTTAATCTTATCCTCTTCTTCATGAACCTCTAGTTATTCTGGCTTCCTTTTCTTCTGAGTGCCTTGTTTATAATACTGACTTTGCGATCACTTTTACTGGATTACCTTTTAATTGGGACTATCTTAAAATTGGTCCTGTCATTGTTTTTTTAATTTTACTTTAAACTTTTTATGATTGAAAATTTTAAACATATACAAAAGTAGATGGACTAGTATAGTAAACCACCATTTACCACAAAACTGCACTTCAACAATTATTAATTTATAACCAGTCTTGTTTCATCTCTGCCCCTATTTCCTTCCCCCCATTATTTTGAAGCAAATTCCAGATATCATTTCATTTGTAAATATCTCAGTATGTGTCTCTGAAAGATAAGCCCTTTTTTTCCCCATTATCATTGTATACCAAAAAAGGTTTCTTTAAACCCTAATACCTAACCGCTGGCTAAACATCACGTATCAAAAATTTTAAAACTATAAATATTCAGATGACTCCATTATCTTCATCCCTGTTCTCTCCACAAAGACTTATGTGCAGTTTTCCACTTGATATCTCCACTTCAAATAAGCATTTCAAATGAAACATATCCAAAGCAGAACTCTTAATTTTATGCTACAAACTGTTCCATCCAACTCTTCCCTTCTTGGTAAATGGCCCTCCATTCATTCAGTTGCTCAAGCCAGAAAACTAGGAGTCATCTTTGATTCTTCTTCTCTTCACCCCCGACATCCAAAATGTTGGATGATTCAACCTCCAAAATATATTCCAAATCTATCTCCTCTCTAATTTCTGTTTTTACTGCCTTGGTCCAAACTACCGTCAGCTCTAACCTGTTCTCTAAAGTATTTCTAAAGTATTGATTGAGCTCTCTGCCTAATCTGTTGCCCCTGGTAACCTAATCTCTTTAGAACAGCCAAGTACACGCCTCATTTTACTCCTACCTTCTGGGTTCAATTTCCTTCTTGACAAATACCATTTTTAATGGTTCTTTCAATAAGCCATGGTAGTAAAAACTTGATGACTGACTAAAATCATGGTTATCTTAGTGTTATTTAACCAATAACACTTGGTTATTTGTTAAAACTATAGCCAATGGGCCATAGTTATTTGCATGTCAGTTTAGTTTTCAGACATAAATTTTGTGTCCAAATTATGTCCCTGAATGTAAGAATACCTCTAAACACAAATTGCCCAGTTTAGATACTTAGTCTCACACTTACGTAAATAATTTTTTTCATACTTGGTTGATAAGATCTATTGCCAATCACATACATGTGCTAAATTTTCAGTTCAGCTAGGCATGCTAGTATATTCCTGTAGTTCCAGCTACTTGGAGGCCAAGGCAGGAGGATCACTTGAGCCCAGGAGTTCAAGTTCAGCCTGGGCAACATACATAGCAAGGCTCCCTTCTCACCGTCTCTAAAAAATAAATTAAAAATTAATTAAAAAATAGTTTTTCTAGTGAGAAAAATATAATCTACACATTCAGAAAATAACAATAACACTCCAACCAAAATGAAGGATATCATTTGCTGCCTGAATGGCCTTTAGCTAACCTTTCTAAATCTACCACCCCTGAATTTCGTGCTCCTCATTATCAAAGACCCCCAGCGTGTACATCTGGGATACTATGTATGTCATTTCTTTAGGACTTCCAGAATCATGTCAGGAATCCAACTAAGTCTAGCACGGCTGGGACTCTGTCCAAACCCCAACTTCTGGTTTGGACAGGCAGACTGGATTGGACATACCTTTGCACACTTAGGAATGCTATTTATTTGTATCAGCCTTCCTTTACCCTTCCAAGGCCTTTTGGATCTTCTCAATGACCTTATGTAACTAAACTGTATTCCTCAATAATCCAGGAGTCAATCCCGGGAACCCTCTAATCCACTCCAGAGTTCAAGGGTATAGCCAGGAGTTGGCAAACTATGGCCGATGGGCCAAATCCAGCCTGTCACCTGTTTTTGTAAATGAAGTTATTCTGGAAAATAGCCACACTCATCTTTTACATGTTGTTATGGCTGTTTTTGAGCTACAACAACAGGGTTGAGTAATTTCAGCAGAGACCATACCCACAAAACCTAAAATACTTACCATGTGGCCTTTTACAGAAGTTCGCTTACCCCTGGACTAAAGCCATAATATCAGATTTGTCTGTGGTTGTCAGGCATGCTAGTGACATATAGCTATTCCAGCCAAATACTAGAAAGGTTTGGTACTCTCTAAAGTAATCAGCCTATGCCTATTAATATATGTGTTGTGTGTATGTGTACGTGTGTGTGTGTGTGTGTGTGTGTGTGTGTACATAGGGTATGGAAAATGAAAATCCTAACACTTCTTAGACTGTAGTAAAATGTCATGCCCTTCTCTGTGGAAAATTGAGTTAGAAGCTTGAATTGTTTTAATGCTTCTGCTCCGGTTATATCTTAATTTGCATTATCTCTCCTTTCTACTAAGCGAATCCTGTCAAAGTTGTCTTTTCATACTTACGACGAAACCGGCCTCAAGGTCAAACTTCTACTTCTCATAAAGAAAAAATAATTGAAAGTAGAAGTTGAAAATAGCTGCTCTCTCTCCTGATCACATGTTATTTTGCTGTAAAGAAACTTCTGGACAATCAACATTTATAAAAATCACATCTACATTTGCTGACATATTGTTCCTAAAGTTAAGATGAGTTCATAAAGTCTTCACTGTTAAATTTTTAAATAATCATGTTTTAGAGAAAACTGATAAATATCTTACTTTATCCTAATCATGGAATGATACGGTATGGTTATGTTTATGTGTACCAGAATGGGGTGGTCTTCAGACAGCTTTATGTTTCTTTTTCTTTGGGGATGTGATATAATTCCAGAGAAGTAAACTGACTTGCTTACAGTCTCATAATGAATATATTCCAATTTGAGGAGTCAAACAGAATTCCCCACTTGGGTCAGTTTTATTTGCCTGTTCCTGTAATGAATCTGAAGTTAAATACCAGTACTTACATGTAACTCTTATAGTGCTTTCACTCCCATTGTCTCAATTGTCCAAACAGCTCTGACAGTGCATCCTTCCAATTTTATAGGAAATTGAGAGACACAGAGGTGCATTGACATTCCCAGGGCCACTCTGCAAGTAGGTAGCAGAGCCAGACTCTGACTTCCAAAACTATTAGGCCCATGTACTCAATATTTATATAGTTATTCACGTCCTTAAAACCACTTTTTGTGACTGCCCTGATTAATACATACTCCTATAAATGTCACCACACCCATTTTACAGATGAATAATGGGAGACATGGACAGAGTAGCACTGGTGACAGAGTTGAAGTTAAACTTGAGTTTCTAATTTCCAGGCCTGCCTTCAGACCTCTGGGCCACAGTTTCGGCTGGTGATTGTTTAACCTGACTGCAATAGAGTATTGATTACAGTCATCAAGTGATATTTAAAAGTTTAATTCCAGAATAAGCAGTTTATTCATACGTAGTACCTCTATAACGATGACCTGTTAATAGCAAAACAAAAGGGCTTGCCTAAAAAGAGCAAAGTGGTAATGGCTATGGCACACCGATCAGCTCCCTACCTCACCCCTAACCTTCATGGAGTGAAATAGCCTCACTAATCAGCCAGTTGGCATTTCTGTGCTAGTGGCCCATGATTACAGTTCTGTTCTGCATATGGGAAGATGTCCTGTTCCTCTGACTTCCTAATGGAGAGAGAATTCCCCAGCCTTGCTGGGTTTCTACATTGGAACCTGCCCCAGTTCTATTCTCTGTGGTGGCATAGGCAGAATTTCTGCTGGGAGTAGTGCGGATCCAGATCTTTGGTGACATTTTCTGGTGCCTTGCTACTATCTGATTTTATTTAGCATGCACTTACTGAGTGCTTGCTGTAATCCTCACTAACCTACCTGCCATGGGTATTCTGAGAACGAAGAGTCCCTATAGACAGTAAAACATCATGGGTAATCTAGGATTTGAATAGTCTTTGAAGACTGGCTAAGTTTGAAATAGATGGGCTTGTTTGGAGCTGAAGTTTTGTGTCTCAGAAAGTTTGAAATAAGGATGAAAGCATATGTTGTAGCCTTATTGTGAAGGGCCTTGTAGACCTGTAAGTAAAATCTGGATGGCCACAAGACTCTATGGATGATGTGGGAACACAGGAACAAAAGAGGCATTTCAGGAAGAGTTCCCTGGAGGGCTTGGTAAGAAAGCTCTGGAAGTCATGGGGCCTGCCCTTTGTGCTCATCAATGTCCTTTATTGATAAAATAGCTGAGATATTGCTGCATGTTGGAAGATTTGACTTATTGCTGGTGTCACAGTGGTGTCAGAGTGGTCTTCATCCAACCAGAGCATCTAACAAAAATCATAAATGTCCCAGTAGGTCAGAGCCTCATTTTCTAACATTTTATGAGTGTACATAATTGTATTCCAAGGAATAAACCTCAGAAGATTAGAAATGGTCCCAAATTATCACCCCCTCCCTGCTTTTTCATAGTCCATTATGAATTTCTCTTCTATGACTATTTAAATTATTTTATTTCCCCGTTCCTGCTTATATCACTTCTGAGGAATGGTGCTCCATTATTTAAAATTTTTCTACTCACTTTTCCTACCTTGCTGCTTGTATACTTATTCCTCTGTTCTTTCTAGAGGAGGAAGGCAGTGAAAAACAGTTTTTCAGAAAGTGTTCCTGGAACCAACTACATCACCTGGAGTGTATAAATGCAGATTCCTGGGCCATACCCCAAAGCTGTTAAATCAATCCCTAGAGGTGGGAGCTGAGAATCTGTAATTTTAACAATCTTCCCAGGTAATGAAAGTTTGATAGACATTGGCATAATATTTTAGAACATAGACTTTGAAGTCACCCAGACCTGAGTTTGAATCCTGCTTTTGTCACATGTTAGTGTCATCTTGGACAAGTTACTTGAGCTCTGCTTACCAGTTTTCTTATCTAGAAACTGAGAAGCAGAATCATGTAACTGCTTAAAGGACAAACACTAGAGCTGAGCTGCAGGATTTGAATCTCAGCTCCACCAGTTACTAGCTGTGTTACTTAACGCAGTGTTACTTAACACAGCTAGTAACTTGATCCCTCAGGGCTATAATTTCTTCATTTATAAAACAGAAAATAGCCTGCCTGGTAAGGTGTTGTGAGACTTAAAGGGGGATGGGATTTCCTCCCAGGGCACATTTGACAGTGTCTGGGGACTTTTTTGGTTGTCACAACTGGGAAGCAGGATGTAGTTCCAATGTCTGTCCTTTAGCAGGTAGAGGCAAGAAGTGCTGTTATAAGCCTGCCATGTGGATAGCCCTCCACAGCAAAGAATTTCCTGGCCCAAAATGTCAATAGCCCACTTCTGATAAATGTGGCTTAGAACAGGCACACGATAAGCACTATGAAAGTTTCGGCCACTGTTGTTATTTGCTGTTATGGGAATAATAAGCCTCACTCAAAGTGTTGTTGTTTGAAGATACATATTTAAGCACAGTGCCTAGCATTAGATAAATGTAGAGACAGTGGTGGCAGTGATTGTTAGGCAGCCAGATATCTAGAAACACAATCATTCTACAACTAGAGCAGCTTCTATTTAAAAACTTTTTTTTAAAACATAAATAATGACTTTTTTGGTTTGTTTAGGATTTTCAAAAGTAAAATACATCTGTAATTAATACCCTACCTTTCAATAATAGCTATGTTTTTTTCTTCTAAGTAAAAGTAAAAGCACTTTTACTTCTTCATCTTCGTAATCAAGTATTGATTGTTGGGTTTCTGCAGTATGCCAGGCTTGCCTTATGGTAACAGTGTGGTGGAAGGAACATGGACATTAGAATTGGATGGTATCTATTCAGATCCCAACTCTAGCGCCACCTTAGTACCCATGTAATTTTAAGCAATTGATTTAGCTTCTTTCAATCTCAGTTTCCTCATCTGTAAAATGAGAATAATTGTATCTACCTCCTGAAGAGTTTTCATGAATTAAGTGGAAAAATGCACAGCTTGTGCAGTACTGAGTAGGTGTGTGTTCTGAGTACTTGTAGATCCCATTCCTGCCCCACATCCCTTTCCTCAGTCAGCCTACAACGTTTTTGGAGTTAAGTGTACATAATCATTTCTCAGCATCTCCCTACTCCAACTCAAAGGGCAGAGTGAGATAAAAGGAAAGTGAAAAAAGGTGCACTGACTTGCTTCTCCAGTATTTCCAGGCATTCAGGAAGAATGTCCAGGGCCCCAGAAAAGCTGTTTCAAGGGTCATGCACAGTAGCTCACTCCTGTAATCCCATCACTTTGGGAGGCTGAGGCGGGCAGATTACCTGAGGTCAGGAGTTCGCTACCAGCCTGGCCAACATGGTGAAACCCCATCTCTACTAAAAATACGAAATAATTAGCCAGACATTGCAGCAGGTGCCTGTAGTCCCAGCTACTTGGGAGGCTGAGGCTCTAGAAGAATTGCTTGAACCCAGGAGGCAGAGGTTGCAGTGAGCTGAGATCATGCCACTGCACTCTATCCTGGGCCACACAGTGAGACTCTGTCTGAAAAAAAAAGGCTGGGCGTGGTTGCTCACACCTGTTATCCCAACACTTTGGTTTGGGAGGCCGAGGTGAGTGGATCATCTGAGATCAGGATGTTGACACCAGCCTGACCAACATGGTGAAATCCCATCTCTACTAAAAGTATAAAAATTAGCCAGGTGTGGTGGGCACCTGTAATCCCAGCTACTTGGGAGTTTGAGGTAGGAGAATCACTTGAATCCAGGAGGTGGAGAGGTTGTAATGAGGCGAGATCACGCCATTGCACTCCAGCCTGGGTGACAGGAGCAAGATTTTGTCTCAAAAAAAAAGAAGGGCTGTTCCACATCCTTCCTGGGTTGGTCCCCTTGGAAAAGGCTATAGGTATTTTCTTCTAATACCTTGTCTTTTCGGGAAATGCATATCAGTATCTCACCCCATTCTTTAGAAGTGAGTCAAGGCCAAAATGGTGATGCTAAGGAGCTACTTCTATTATTGAGAATGTTATTTTTATTGAGAATGGCAACCATATTTTATTGCTCTTTTCCAAAATTAATTGATCTTTTCCGTTAATTTGCACAGATGACATTCTGACTTTGTATTCCATAGAATTTTGAAACTTTAATTTTTCTTAGTATTATGAAAATGACAGTGATTTACAGAGGCCTGTGCCTTAAAGATGCTTGTAATTTGCTATTTGAGTCTGTTTAAAAAAAAGTGGATCTGTACAGTTTCAGAAAATTAGAGTTCATTCAAGACCTTGCACATGGCCGCCAGTCTTCCCCATCTCCAGACCTAGCTACTTCATTCACACCAGTAAGAGCTACCTTTGTTTGACCAGACTATGTTAAAAATATTAGTAAGAACTCATCAGATCTCAGATAAAGGTTAATCTTAGTTCAGGATAAGAAGTTTGACGTTTTCAGTTAAAGACTACAGAAGGCTTAGCAGAAAATTGGAGATGCTAGATAGTGATCAGTAGACACACACTTTTCTACCTGAGAATGTCAATGATTGGAAAATCAACTTGATGACCTGGAAACTAAGATAGGATTAAGAAATGTCACATTCGTAGGGGTTCCTAGAGGTAGAGAGAAAAAAAGAAATGGGAATGTTGGGTTTTTTTCTCCCTTTCAATAGATTATAAAGGTCTGGGATTTGATAACTTTGAACTCACCTTTTCATGTGTTAATGTAGATCCCACATCTGCAAAGGTCCATTATCCCCAGCAACCCCAGAAATACGAAGCTCTGGAAACCAGTAACAAAATGATGACATTTTATTTCTAACATGCGTTCATCTGATTTTTAAGGGTAAAAGGAGGTTTGAAAAGTCACACATTTGCTTATTAGCTGTTGTGGGCAACTAGAGACTTGTGTACCTGCTGGAGAGAGCTAACAAACGGAACTCAGACCATTTGCCCCAAGAGTCAGGTAGTCTCTGTAGAAGTCAGATTTCACTTACCTGTCCCTTCTGAAGCTGAATGAAGATGGTTAAATTTGAAGATCGGATTGAACTGAAATTGTGGAAATACTTAGATATGTAAAGGCCTTTAACCTATTCTAATGTGGAATTTGATTTACCTTTTTAAAAAGTACATTCAGACCTTTAACAGACTTTTTACAAAAAATCTGTCTTGAGTGAATTTGCTAGGAAAAGTAAAAGGATTATTTCATTTGGTGGTGTAATGATTAATCCCTACCACCTCGGTAAACCAAGTGAGCTTCCCATAGGAGACTGCAGCTTTGATTTATGTATGAACTGATGAAATACAGCCTTCCAAAGGATTCCTTTGTATAACAGACAAATCTGTAACAATGTAACTATTTCCTTTGAACACCTTATATTCATTATGCATGTTCAGAAAATGATTTGTCTTTGTGGAGATTATAACATGGATTTATAAGTATCAGGTCAGACATGCCAAATCTCAATTAAAAACTCTTCATAAGTGGAAAGTTGGTTGAAGAGTTTAAAGTATAGTCCAACATATGTTGTCTTCTGTGTTGTCTGTCTATGAAAGAAGGAATGCTGAGGGTTCAGGACAAAGAGTAGGCCAAATCGGAGTTTGACCCAACCTACAGATCAAGGACCTAGGTAACAACACCATAGTTATTAGGGAAATAGGGGTGTTTCAACATGAACTTAAATAGCAGAAATATAAAAGCCATAACTTCCTCTTAGTGGGCTATTTGTCACTTAACAATTCTGTTTTATAGTAATGAATATCAAATTGTACTTAGCCTGGAAAAAAAAAGAGATACGCTAGTCATTATTTGCCAGTTTAAAACATGTGCTAACATGTGTATAAGAAATTCTCACAGATTTCTTGTAATTTTCATTCTAAAGAATTTTTTTACCACCTGTCTCATGGATGAAATGGGGGAAATTTTTATTTTCTCCATTAACTCCTTCATGATGCCGTCATCAAGTCTGTTCAGTAAATCAGAGTAATAGGGAAACAGCACCCAGGCTCAAATTCCCATTTTCTTGTTTTCTCCATCACATTAAACATCTCCCAATGAGATATTTGTAAAGTGTTACTTTAGTATTTGAGAGAGTTTTCTGATTTTATGTCCAAATATGGAACAAATCAATGGTAAAAAATTAAATTCCCCCCTTTTTATTTCGAGACGGAGTCTCTCTCTGTCACCAGACTGGAGTGCAGTGGTGCCATCTTGGCTCACTGAAGCCTCCGCCTCCCAGGTTCAAGCAGTTCTCCTGCCTCACCCTCCCAAATAGCTGGGACTACAGGTGCCCACCATGCCCAGCTAATTTTTGTATTTTTAGTAGAAAGAGGGTTTCTCCATGTTAGCCAGGCTGGTCTCGAACCCCTGACCTCAGGTGATCCACCTGCCTCAGCCTCCCAAAGTGGTGGGATTATAGGCATAAGCCACTGCGCCTGGCCTTAAATTCTCTTACTAAATTAGTGTGCCTAATGATAAATTAATCAAAGATTTTCCTTTTTTCTTTTTTTCTGAACGATTTATCTGTTTATGTTATTTATACATCATGACGGAACCAACCTTCTCTGATACTTTTCTCAGTGTTTTAATTTTTTAGTCATAGTATGTTATTATATCTAACCTTGAACTCTCAGAACCTCTCCCTTTTCCCGTCTCTTCATTTGAATCATACAAAGAGCTATTTTTCCTTCAAGCATTAAGACATGACATATCATTGATGTATTTTTAAAATTCTTACTACTTTTGGAGACTGCTGTCACTGTAAATGCAGATTATAGCATCCATTTGCAAATCCATGTGATTTTACTTTTTCAGCTCTATTTGCATAGCTCTTTAGAGTTGCCTTTATATTATTGGTGATTTAATATACCAGTGCACTTATATAAAATGTGCTCATAAAAAACAGTCTTTATCTTGAATATAGTCTGTGCTGCTTTAGTCCACAAAGAGTTAATAAAACTAGCTTTCACTTTGCTTAGCTCCCCAAAGGTAATTTGGCACATTTCCCAGACCAAACCAGTAAGGTAAGGGTCAAGGTGCAGTGAGTGATATTAAGGAACAGAATTCCAACCTTTCCTCATGGTTTGCCCAACTTGTAGCTCTCCAGAACTCAGTGGAATCTGTGGTTTATCTGAGTTTCAGAGCATAATTAACAGACTCAAGAAGGCCCTGTGAAAATTTCCTTTAATGGGGAATTGTGTTAGTGAGTACAGCAGGTGAGTTTTTAAATATTTCTTGCTTTTAGTATTCATGTTTTGTTTTGTGAAACCCTTCGAAGTACAGAGCCCAGGGAGTTCCTCAGGTTCATCACAGCAGCTCTTTCTGTGGTTTTCACTGTAACTGAGCTTTGTTGTTAATAGCCCATTGCCTAGGATGAAAACAGGCAAGTGAGGATGGAATCATGGCTTCTGAACCCTTCACCAACCCTTTTTGACAAATGGAAAGGAACACTTTCTTTTAGTAATAACCAGGACATGGAGGGAAAAAAAGGCAAGAGTAAGTTTGAAAAGATTAGGAGCCAAGAAGCAGCTATTTAGGAAACCTCTAAAGCTGACTTTAGAACAAGAAATGTCTGGAGCTATAACATTTTTTTCTTTAAGTTGGGGGAACTGATTTTTTTTTTTTTTTTTTTTGAGGCGGAGTCTCACTCTGTCACCAAGCTGGAGTGCAGTGGTGCGATCTCGGTTCACTGTAACCTCCACCTCCCAGTTTCAAAAGATTCTTCTGCCTCAGCCTGCCATGTAGCTGGGACTATAGGTGCGCACCGCCATGCTCAGCTAATTTTTGTATTTTTAGTAGAGACGGGGTTTCACCATATTGACCAGAATGGTCTCGATCTCTTGACCTCATGATCCGCCCACGTCAGCCTCCCAAAGTGCTGGGATTATAGGTGTGAGCCACCGCGCCTGCCCAGGGAAGCTGATATTTTTAAGGCACTTTATGTATATTGCTTTGAAACTAGAAATGGTTTCTATTAATGTTTTCCAGAAAAGAACATTTTCCCTTTCTTGAAGCATGTTGATAACTACTCAGTAATATTCAGTCTTGACACAAAGTGGTGCCTGAGTGTCTTGGAGGTGTCACTTTGTTTTGTCTTTGCTAATTCATGGAGATAGAGCCCCCATGTTACCTTGATTTTATGGTGCTCCATATTATGAAAAAAACAGCTTTGTGTGGAGCCCCTCCTTTGGGTTGATGACTGAGGGCAGCCCATCGAGAAGAGGCAGTATGCCTTACTGTGTGAGGCCTCCTTTATATATGCTACTCTCTTAACTGCTAGAAGAGTGATTCCTTCCAACCTCACCACTATCCCCAAGAGCCAGATCCCCTAACAGAACTTCCAGCTCATTGTTTATTCCTAGCATAGAGATACCTCTGGCCCTGCCGGCTTTGAAAGGATATTTTTGAAGTTGTGTATCCAGCAGACATCAAGGCTTATTTTTCTGTCCAGGCACATGCATAATTTCCATAATGAAAAATTGATAAGAGGGTACTCCTTCGCCTTTAGATCTACTCCCTTAAATCCACAGGCAATATATGTTCTGATGGCACACGATCAAAAAAAGTACCTCTTTTAAAGAAACTGATAAATGTCACCATGACTCACTGCCAATTGAAAATCCACAGATAACCTGTAATCATATAGAAGTTTCTTTTCCTTCCTTCTTTCTCTTTTTCATAAAGAAACCAGAAAAAAATAGCTGATGAATGTGTGATAATCTAGGAATACTTTTCAGTGGGCCCAGCAACCTTTAAAGATGCATGATTTTGAGTTCGTTTCATTGACCAGCCCATTGAGATTTTCTAACTAGGCCAGTTTTCTCCACCAGCAACAGAATTGGCACAGTTCAGGTAGACTGGGGAGTGGGGAAGACAAGAAGAGGTAGCTATAAGCATATGAGCAGGCAATGGTAAAACAAGATTGGTCATATACTGGTATGTGGCCAGCAAGTGCCTCAGATTCATTTTAATAAATGAGATTAACTAGACTGCAGAACTTTCTTTTCCATTTGTCTTCCCTGCTGCATGCATACAGGCAAAGGTTGATGCTTCCATTCTCTTGGCAACAAGATCTTCCTGGCCTCAGTTGACCTACTAAAACAATGGCTTAACTTCCTTATGTAGATAGTTTAATCTCGACTTTATCCTTGATCCTGATTTAGTACACACTTTAGTGTACTACACACTACCTGAACTGGGGCGGGAAATGGGAAAAGAAGACATGTCAGATCCTGTGGACTCGAACCCTTGTAATGCAACATACAGCAATACAGCATACACACTTTAGTGTGTACTAAATACTATATATTAAATCAAACTTTATAGTAAAGTATTTGATATTTATCATACTATTAGAGTACTATAATTAGTAAGTATGGCAAATACTTTACTAAATACTTGAGTATATTTGTCTTTAGCCAGTTAAACGTTCAGCTCCTTCTACGACCAGCATCACCACTTCCCATCTAAATAAAATGTTCCACTCTTGACTGTTATTCTCAAGCTCCCTTGCAGGCTACCATAACTGCTCCATCAAATTGGGTTCTCAATATGTATGAATCAAGATAAATGGAAGTATCAGCCTAGATGAAGTACTGCCTTGTGTTCAGATAAGTGTATTGGGGCTTATGACCCATTACTGTGACTATAGGACCAGTTATTTACATTTGTGGGAAGTGTATGCCTTCCATAAATCTAAACTTCAGTAGAACCTTTCAATACCAGTGTGACAAGTGGTCTGATTTGTTTCAGTCACATGACCCATGAAGTAACAGAAGATTTTTCTCCTCGGGATCCAAAAACTGTTGTTGGGAAGCAAGATGACGGGGGCTGCACTTCAGCCACAACAGCATTGTCCCTACCTGAACTGGAAAGGGAAGAGGGAAAAGAAGACATTTCAGATCCTATGGACCCGAACCCTTGTAGTGCAACATACAGCAACTTAGGTAAGTGCAAATGTCCAATAAGTAGTATTTAAACTGCATTTTTATGCACTAGCCAAATGTTCTGTTTTCTTGGAAAGATGGTGTTTATTGCCCCACGAAGCAGAAGTTGGACTATTGGAGTTATAAATTTCAAGTCGTATCAGAAAAAAGTTCTGGTATTTACTAGGTATGTATTAAACACCTGCAACCATGAGCCCTGTGCCAAATGCTAAGGGTTATTAACACCCAGCTTTGAGGGACTCACCTGGGGGGAAAGGGGTGAACTTGTTCATGATTTCAGTGTGATACCATAAATACATGGGATATTTTTAATATTGCACAGAGGAGAGTGTCAAAAGATGCCTTTCTAGAGATAATTCCTGAACCGATTTAACTAGTTGACAGAGAGAAGAAAGAATATTCCAATCAGAGGCAACAATATGAGCAAAATCGTAGAGATGCAAAACAGCTCGGTTCATGTAAGCACCAGAAACATTTAGTGTTGCTGAAATGTGAATATCATGCATTTCATGCCAATATCATGCATTTCAGGCTAAAACTTAGACTTTTTTTTTTTTTTTTTTTTTTTGGGTTTTTTTTGTTAGTGAGCCATCAAAGTTTTGTTTTTTGTTTTTTTTTTTCTTTTTTTGAGACAAAGTTTCACTCATCCTCCAGGCTGGAGTGCAATGGCACAATCACAGCTCACTACAACCTCTGCCTCCTGGGTTCAAGTGATCCTCCTGCCTCAGCCTTCTGAGTAGCTGGGATTACAGGCGCCTGCTACCATGCCCAGTTAATTTCTGTATTTTTAGTAGAGATGGGGTTTCACCATGTTGGCCAGGCTGGTGTCCAACTCCTGACCTCAGGTGATGCATCTGCCTTGGCCTCCCAAAGTGCTGGGCTTACAGGTGTGAGCCACCACACCCAGCCTGGGTTGTAAGCAGAGGAATAACACAATTAGATTTGTTTTTTAAAATATCCACCCTGCAGGCTGCCATGTGAATGTGGATTATTTGGTAGCAGGAAATTTGGTAGTTAGATACTATTGCAGGACCACACAAAGGGCTGAGAAAGGGAGGCCTCAGCTAAGATAGTGGGAGGGGGGACAGTGGACAGATTTGAGAGATATTTGAGAGGAAAAATACACAAGGTTGGATGATGTGAAGAATCTATGATGTATCCCAGACTTCTGGCTTGGATCAAGCAGACTCAAGAAAGTAAAGATCCTTGTCATTGGAGATATTTAGGCAGAGGCTGATGGACCATCTCTCCGAGGTACTGTGAGGAGGATGCTGCCCTGCAAATAGGGTTGAGCTAAGTTACTTCAGAGGTGCCTGCCAATGCAAAGACTCTTCAATTCTCTGATCATCTTCACTCTTCTTCCTTGAATACTCAGTGATTTCTTATCTGTCTCCCTTGAGTGTCACACAGTTTCCTTCCTTCTGAAAAGCAAAACCTGAGGCAAAATAAGGATTTCTCAGTGCTCTTCTTCCATGAAGTCAGTAGAGAAGTGAGTAGCCTAGACTATTACATGCAAAGCACGAGCAAGATTCATATGAGCTACTGACCAATCCTTAGACCCTCTTTGCAAACCAGTGGCGTATATCATTGAAGTATTTTTTTACCTAGTTTCTTATTTCTTTTCTTCTTTGTGCTTTTGCTTTGTCAGGTTATTGTAAGGAAAAATAATTCTGACACTAGCTAGTGTGCTTGGAAATAAAGGAGTCCCTAAGAAAGCCAGAGGTTGAGGTAACACTGTGGTAGAGAATACTTAATCTCCTTTTGAGAAACTGAATCATAACAACCCACGTGCAGTTGAAAATATATTTTATAAGAAAAAGACTTCCATTCTAAGTTCCAGAAGCTTTATGTGATTTGGGAGTAGGGGAAACATACTATAGTTTACCCAAACTACTATCTTGGATACCGTTTTCAAGTTGGAACAGATTTTATAGTCAAACAGCTTACTGGACTTTTCCCAGTCTTTGGTATTTTGTGAGACACGTTATAAAATGAAAATTTACTGTTAGAGACAGAATGCTTGTTCCTAGATGCCGCAAGGAAAAATTGGCATTCAGACAAAGTTTTCTCAGCAAGGCAATTTTATTTTCTGCAGAAAGGGTACTGCTTATCAGCGGTCTTGCCGCAAGAGTACATTGAACAAAAGAAAGGCAGGCATATTTATCCCTTATGCATTGGGTTCTTGCTGCTGTGTCTGATCTCCATTGGTTGGAGCTGGACCTCACAGTCTAAGCTAAACCTGATTGGCTAATAACTTAAAACTTTCCTGAATAGGTAAAGCAATGGAGAACAAAGGAAAAGAGGAAGTTGCTTGGGAAAGGACTTAAAAAATAATAACATTTCCAAATAAGGAAGGGGCATAGGTTGCGAGCTGGGATGTGCCTGTGAGCATGTCCAGCACAAATATCTTGGTTAAAGTACAAGGACATAGGCCAGGCACAGTGGCTTATGCCTGTAATCCCAGCACTTTGGGAGGCTGAGGTGGGTGGATCACAAGGTCAGGAGTTTGAGACTAGCCTAACCAACATGGTGAAACCCCATCTCTACTAAAAATACAAGAATTAGCCGGTGTGGTGGTGGGCACCTATAATCCCAGCTACTCACGAGGCTGAAGCAAGAGAATCACTTGAACCCGGGAGGGGAGGTTACGGTGAGCCGAGATTGTGCCATTGTACTCTGGCCTAGGCAACAGAGAGATACTCTGTCTCAAAAAAAGTACAAAGACATAGATTGTACTGCATGCCCATGAGCATGTCCAGCACAAATATCTCGGTTAAAGTACAGGACATAGAATATACTTATTCCCTAATATCTCACAGCTACATAGGATAGGGTTAACAAAGTTGCTAGCAGAAGTAACTCTCAAAAAAAAAGCAAGAAGGCTTTGAAGAAAGTCTTTAAAAGAAACTATCATTTCTAACATTTGTTATTATTATTCTTTAACAAGGGAAACTTTGAGGAGGAGCTTTTTTACTTTCCACAACTGTTTACTTACTGTGTACCCTCAGACAGCAGAGTATATCAGGAATTATAATATCCTCTAGACATTCTTACTAAACCAAAATTTATCTCATGATAGCCTCAGTAAAATATTTAACTTTTACTAATTGCACCGTATTTTATGGCATCTCTAAAAATTTTTGTTAGCTGACATTAGTTAAAATTATTTTATTTCTTTGTCTGTTTTGAAGACTGGTAGAAAAAAATAAAGCATTGTCTCTATGAATACTCTAAGTGCCTTACATATATTAGCTCATTTAATCCTCACAACCACTATAAGAATTATTATCCCCATTTTTCAGATGAAGAAAGTGAGGCAGAGTGCCGTGCCCAAAGTCACAGAACCAGTAGGAATTGAACCAACTGGAATTCAGTCGATTTTATCCACTAGACTTTAATGCCCTTAATCTCTAAATTCTTGTAAAATACTGAAGGACTGCTACTGTTTTCCTTTTTTTTAAAGAAGTCGTCTACTTTCATACATAAAAGTTAAGACTTTTTAAAAAATTGTAATTACTTTGCTTTCAAAACCTTATAGATGCCCTATCAAAAAGATTGCTTTCTCCTGCCTGTTGCTTTCCTTTTAAAAGTATGTGATGCAGCCAGGCACAGTGGCTCATGTGTGTAATCCCAGCACCTTGGCAAGCCAAAGTGGACAGATCACTTCAGCTCAGGAATTCAACAGTAACCTAGGCAACATGGCAAGACCCCATCTCTACAAAAAATACAAAAGTTAGCCAAGTGTGGTGGTGTGTACCTGTGGTCCCAGCTACTTGGAAGGCTGAGTTGGGATTATCTCTTGAGCCCAGGAGGTCAAGGACACAGTGAGCTGTGATGGCACTATTGCTTTCCAGCCTGAGTGACAGAGGGAGAAACTATCTTTAAAAAAAAAAAAAAAAGGATGTGATGCCAATAAAATGTTGTCCAGTTTTCCGTAAGTGTTCAAGTGTCTATATACTTGACTCTATAGTGTATGATACATTATGACACATAGTTGCTTCTTTGGAAAGGTAGGTAATAAAGTTGACTCCAGTAGTTCTAAGCTAAGGGGATTTTATTTTGTTATTTTTCCTAATGGAACAAGTATTTTAGATGGCATTTGAAACTTTCCTTTTTTAATGCTTTCAACAAGTCATTTACATGCAGTTTTAAACTACCCCTTTGAGTAATATTTTATGATTTAAAGACTTGAGAACTAAAAAGTGGTGTGTTTAACAAACTAAAAGACAAGAAAACCTCTTAACACAATAGCTTTAGATCCTTTTAAATATTCCCTAACCATTCCATAAAGACCGCTTTCTCTTTTTTCTTTTCTTTCTTTATTCCTTTTATAAGGCAAAGGTTGGATTAACAGATCTGGGAGAAATTAAGGGAAAAAAATTCAAGGTGTACCGTCATTTTTACTGTGAAATTTGTTTCTGAAAATTACATTGTGAAGCAGGTTTAGAAAGCAGCATACTATAGCAGGAAAAAAGATAGATTTGAGGGGATCAGTAGGATTTCGGTTTCTAACACAGCTGTGTCATTGCCCACCTGCTTGATTGTGGGCTGGCTATTTAACATCCCTGCATTTCAATTCCCTCATCCAAAATGAGGGAATAGTGACATCTGCTTTGTAGTGTAGTGGCAGAGAAGTACTTGGTACATAGAAGTCTTTACTAGTTGTGAATTCCTTTATTTCTCCCAAAAAATAAACTCTTCTTTCTCCTTTAAAAAAATATTTTAAATTTTAAATTTTTTAGAGAGACAGGATCTTGCTCTGTCGCCCAGGCTAGAGTGCAGTGGCACTGTCATAGCTCACTGCAGCCTCCAACTCCTGGGCTCAAGCGATCCTCCCTTCCCAGCCTCCCAAGTAGCTAGGTCAAGAGGTGTGTACCACATGCTTAGCTAAAATTTTTTAATTTTTTTGTAGAGATAGAGTCTCCCTATGTTACCCAGGCTGGTGTCAAACTCCTGGCCTCAAGTAGTCCTCCAACCTTGGCCTCCCAAAGCACTGGGATTAGAAGGGTGAGCCACTATACCTGGCTTCTTTCTCCTTTAAATAAGTTTCATATGGTAGCCAGAAAATGTAAAGTGAAAAGGATTTAAAATGTTTATCAGATGGCTTAAATGAGCAGAACAACAAAATGTAAATTTAAAAAATTTTGGGCTTCCTGCATAACTCATGACCAAAGATGTGAAATGAAAAACAGGATACAGGACCCCAAGGTAGCTAACAGGGAACAGAGGAGAGATGACAAATAGCAACATAACTGTGCAGATGCAATTCCTTAAGATCAGCCCATTACAAGAAAACAAAGGGACGTGGACAGTTAGTTGTGTAATTCTCACATTTCTTATATAAACCCAGTTTAAAAAACAAAACAAAACTCAACTGGACTAGGCCTTGATTACCCTCCTTCAGAATCTCCCATGCGTCCACTACCCTCACAGCAGCCTTGTTACTCCCAGTGTGGGACAGTAAGCGTTGTGATTGAACCATTTCCACAAAGAGCACTGACCTATGCAACCCAAATATTTTTCTTTTTTACCTTAGGCCTCTACCTCCAAGATTAATTCAGATGTCATTCTTCTTGTCCTTAAAGTAAATAATGCAAACTTTATTTTGTTCATAACTGAATTAATTATTATCCAGTACAATAACCACTAGCCATATATGGCTTCTTAAATATAAATTTATAAAAATAAAAATTCAGTTCCTCAGTCTCACTAACATTTCAAGTGCCTAGTAGCCACATGTAGTTAGTAACTACTGCATTAGACAGTGCAGATATAGAGCATTTCCATTGCTACACAAAGTTCTGTTGAGCAGCACTGCTTTAAAGAATGTGTTATTTGGGGGATTTATATTGTCTTCTGTGTTGCACAAAAATCACATTGGTCTTTACGCCACTTGACAACTTAAGGAGGTTGCGCATCACAGAATGATGATTTTACTCTGGGTGTGGTCATATCATGTAAGATCACTGAATGAACTCTGATCTGTGACAGCTTAACTGACCCCAAGCTGAATTTTATAGGGTGCCTGTCACCCAAAATGATTCCCCAAAGAAGTGATAAAATTTGTTTTAATCAGACCTGTAACATATTCCGTATGTTTCTATGTTTATCTCAAAATAGACAGAAATCACTGGTTTCTTCATGTGGCATATCTGACTGCTTTATCACTCTGCTAAAATCAGGAGCATGTAATGAAATAGCTGTCCTTCAATCCCTTTGTAAACAAGTGCTCTTATATCTTACACATTCCTTTCTGGAAAGATCTATAAAATCTCCCTTGACTGATTTTTGGCTTGCTCCTCCTTCTGCATCCTAACAACCTAGTGCATTATTTCAAACACACAGTAGGTACTCAGAATGTGTTTGAGTGAACGAGCTAAAAATGACTTTTGGATTTGACTTTAGAAGATTACCAGATTAGGAAATGTGGCTCTGCTCAGGGAAGTTCATCTAGGAAAATTTCAAGTCTATGTGCTCCATTAATGAGCTGGCTTTTCTTTTTCTAATATGAGGCTTCATCCATAGGTTTCCTGATTAAGGAATTATATAAACCATGCTTCTGTTTCCTTTCTATAGATCAACACAAACTGTACAGATTTTCTCATTTTACCAACTTTGAGCATCTCCCTAAGACTGTATCCTTCAAACAGTGAAAGAAAACACATACAAGTCTTCTGTCTCCAGAACTTTCTTTGGCATTAAATTGATTGTTAGTGTTAAATTTTAAGGGGTGGATATACTTAACAGAATGTCATCACATAGCTGGCCTTGATGTTGTAATTATAGAATAATGTCACTATAAATGCCAGCTTTTTAAAAACAAAATTATTCTGAGGATTATATTATCATTCATTCATTTACTCAACAAATCATTATTGAGCAGACATCATTCCACATACTGCATAGCTAATGATTCTTTAACCAAAGGTTAAAGACTCACACAGTTTTAGATCATCTAGATGCTTTAAAAAAAAAAAAAAAACTGAGGTTGAGAGCTTTGAACATTTGTTTGAGCAGTTGTACTTCCTAAAATTGTAATTATTTCTATTTAAAAAGAAATCATACACTCTGTCCCAAAGTTAGCTGCATTCCCATTTAAAAATAGTTTTCCATATTATTGGAATTAGTTGAAAGAGTGCAGTATTTAAATTGCATGGATAAATTACCCCCAAATAAATAATCTCTCTCTTTGGATAGGTTTTCAGTAATGAAGACTTAAAAAATTAAGTCTGTCAGCTGCTATACCACTGACATTCTTTAAAGTAGTCTTTGTGGGGGTGGTGGGAAAAAAAATTAAAAATAAAGTGGTCTTTGTATCTGTTTATTTGAGCCTAAACCCAAAGTGGTCTTTGGAAATCAGCTTTGTTTTCTTGTTTGGCGTAAAGCTGATGTCCCTGTGTTTGCCAGTTGTTGCTTATGTTTGACTGTGGTAGGCCTCAGCACAGCAATAATGCCTCGGTAGATTAGGGCCCTTCACCCTAAGCTGCTGATGCCCGCCGGAAGGGATGATGCACTGAGTGCTACGTTCAGCCAATAAGAGGCCCTATTCATTTGACAAGGCTGTTTCACAGTGATGGTGTGTGGCATCTGTGTTTATAAACTCTAGTGCTATTCCCTGCAATGCACTAGTGGAGGTGATGGTTTTTTATTTTGTCTTCCCCCTTCTCTTTCTCATCTGTATTACTTGTTTTGAGCCCTGGGGAGAAAATTAGAGATGAAGATTCAAATTACAATGTAAATAGGAAGATAAGTTCTATTTATTTGCAAGGACTTCTGATCTTTGGGAGAGACAAACATGGGGCTGGATTCTTAGGAGTGTGATAGTTGTTGTGATGCAGGTATTTAAAGGTCCAGCGAAGTCCCTGCCTGAAGGGGTCTGGAAGGGGGTCACAAAAGGCATATCTTTTGCTTGTGGCAAATGCAGAGCCACTGAAGAATTTTGAATAGAGGCACAATCAGGATTTTTTAAAGATTCTAGGAGCTACCTATGAGATGACAGGAGGCAGAGATCAACCAGGAAATCATGCTACTCCTCTACGAGTGGGTCATTGTTAAGTGCTCTGAATCCCCATCCCCCTAAGACTGCAATGATCACCGGGTCATAAGCAAACGTTTGTTTGCTTTTCAGAACATGTTATATAGGGCCCATCAGTCTGAAGACTTTTTTTTTTTTGAGATGAAGTCTCACTCTGTAGCCCAAGCTGGAGTGCAGTGGCATGATCTCAGCTCACTTCAATGTCCGCCTCACAGGTTCAAGAGATTCTGGTGCCTCAGCCTCCCAAGTAGCTGGGACTATAGGTGCCCACCACCACACCCAGCTAATTTTTTGTATTTTAGTAGAGACAGGTTTCACCATGTTGCCCAGGGTGATCTCGAACTTCTGAGCTCAGGTGATCTGCCTACCTCATCCTCCCAAAGTGCTGGGATTACAAGCGCGAGCCACCGTGCCCGCCTGAAGACATTTTTAAGTGCAGAGAAAGTAAACAGGTAGATTACGGAAGCTCAGAAAGAGAGGAAAGTAAGTTTTGAGTGTGGTTTAGTCAAACATATTTGTCCACAGAATTTTTTTAGCATATAGCAAGGCAAGATTTAGAACACAATCTATTTTTTTCGGTTTAGAGCACTGGTATGCCACAAAAATGTAGAGTATGTGATGTTATATCAGGCCCGCTGAAAGCTGAGCTTGGTGTCTGGTCCCAGGGGCTTGAGAGGAATGTAGAGGATTAAAAGTTTAAAATAAAAACAGCCAAGATACCAAGCTTTTAAAACATTGACCCAAATGATTGGAATTCAGTTAGGAGAGCTTGTCTTTCTTAGAGG
Organism: Sapajus apella; assembly: GCF_009761245.1. Taxonomy (NCBI): domain Eukaryota; kingdom Metazoa; phylum Chordata; class Mammalia; order Primates; family Cebidae; genus Sapajus; species Sapajus apella. Next base: position 726,501 of record NW_022437108.1, read on the forward strand.
AAAAAAACTAAAAGCACAGACCAGTTTTAGACTTAGGAGAATGGCTTGACCTACTTGCATGGGCTGTGGAATGTTTGTGGTTTCATTTGGAACGCACAAGTTTCTGATTCTCATGTGGAAATCTCCTTAGCTCCCAGGAGATTATATACTGCTATTTGGAAGGAGAAGCCACGTTACCCATCTTTATTTCCTTGCTATCTTGGCTGTCCATTTCCATTCTGAAATAATGGCCAACGCTGTTAACTCTGTCCCTGAGTCCAGCAGCCGCTTAGTGTACACCTGCTGTGTGCCTCACATCACATCAGGTTCTGAGAGGATGTAAAAACACACACTTTATAAAAGGCTAAAAATGCTCTAGTAGAGCAAAAAGTGCTCAGAGAACACAGGAAGAAGCAATGGCTTCCACTTTGAGGTGGGGGAGTAGAGAGTAGGGAAGGTTTCAGTCAATAAGTGCCGTTTGAGCTAAGCCAAGCACAGACACCCTTGCTAAGGGAAAAATGTAAAAATAAAAACATGGAACATATTAACAGGAAATCAGTGATTCATAGGAGGGGTTGATGATGAGAAATAATGGTAGATAAGACAGAGAGCCTTGACCAGCTTGCTGAGGAGTTTGAACTTTATTCTGTGGCTGGCAGAAAGTCATGTGATCAGCCATTCTTCACCTCCTCTGATAAGCATTAAAGAGCTGCTGCTGATGATAGACCTCCTCTCCCTTGTCAATTCTGAGGTCATAAAAGAAAAGAGGTACTTTTGGAATTCTCCATTTCTCTCATGTCTGTGATTATTTTTGTTTCTTCTAATTTGGAGAAATGGGGAGAACATGGCTGCCCATAAAGCCTCTTATAGGGCCCACATTGAAATCGGCAAGAATAGGTTCATGTTCTAGTTTTTTAATTATTCCATTCCACTCTCAGCTTAGATCCTTTGCTTGATCTTGGGTACACATATGAGCCATGGTCCATTCCCTCAATGAGCAAACCAGTAGGGAATTCAGAAAGGAACACAAGTCAAGGGTTGTAAGTGCTTAGAGAGAAATATTCATGGGGTCTATCTGAGGGACCGAGAAAGAGAGGTCAAGTCTGGGGAGCGGAGTAAGAAATATTTCCCAGAAGCAGAATGTTTAAAGATGAGAAGAGTGGGAAACTATTCCTGGAAGAGGATCAGCATGTGCAAAAACACAAAGCACAAAGGAAGCAGAAAATCACCAAGAGTGCTGGAGAAACTGCAAGCAGTTTGGTGGATCCGACTTAGAATATAAGAGGAAATGCGACAAGAGAAACAGGTATACCAGGGTTCGATCATGAAAGGCTCACTTTCTGTGCTTGAAGATTCAAACTTGATCTTTAGGACAGAATTTTTTAAAGCAGAGAAGTATCATGATCAGCGTTGGTGTTTGAAAAACATCTCTCCAGTGGTTTGTGCGGTGAGGGAGGTAAAACTGGAGATGGGTAATAGAAGACTCTCACAGTTGTCAGACAAGGATGATAGGGCCTGAGCTGATGCAGTTCACTGCTTCTAACCTTCTCTATGGTGCTTCATCCCTGAAAGGTCTGGGTCAGCAACTGAAAAATTAGGATTTATTACAAAGCATACTTCTGTGATCTTATAAATAAACCATGGTCTGACGTCTCACATTAGCCAGGAGAAAATAGGGCTGGGGCAGCTTTGGAAGGAGGCTTCACTATCACAGGAAATGTTCAGTAAATACCAAGCCCCTGCATCCCTTGTTAAGGGCACAGAAGAATTAGAAGGTATGACTGAAAACTGAATTGAAGGTTGTTTCTAAGAATGGATTGTAGATTTGCTTTATTGAGATATAATTCATATTCCATAAAATTCACCCTCCTAAAGTGTGCAATTCAATTAGTTTTAGTATATTCACAGAATTTTATAAGCATCACTTATGTCTAATTTCAGAGCATTTTCATCATCCCAAACAGAAACCCATTAGCAGTCACTGTCCATTCTCTCTTTCCCCCAGCCCCTGACAACTGCTAATCTGCTTTGTCTCTATGCCTTTATATATTTCTAGAAATACCATATAAGTGGAATGATATAATATGTGATCATTTTTTACTGACTTCTCTCACTTAGCATAATGTTTTCAAGGTTTTTCCATGTTGTAGCATACATCAGCACTTCATTCTTCTTATGCCTGAATAATAGTCAATTGTATGAGTATACCACACTTAATTTATCCGTTCATCAGGTGGTGGACATCTGGTTTGTTTCTACTTTTTGGTTATTGTAAATGCTGCTGCTTATGAACATTTGTGTATAAGGTTTTGGTGGACATGTTTTCAGTTATCTTGGGTATATACCCAAGAGTGAAAATGCTGAATCAAATGGTAACTGTATGTTTAACTTTTTGAGGAACTACCAAAATATTTTCCAAGCTGGCAGCACCATTTTTGATTCCTACTAACAATATATAAGCATTTGAATTTCTCAACATCCTCACCAACACTTACCAGTGTGTTTTATTACAGCTAAGCTAGTAGATGTGAAGTGATGTCTCAATTTGCATTTACTTCATGAGTGATGATGCTGAACATCTTTCTACATGCTTATTGAACATTTACACATTTCCTTTGAAGAAATAGCTATGCAAATCTTTTACCCATTTTTACTTGGGTTATTTATCTTTTTCAAAAGAGTTCTTTAAATATTCTGAATGTAAGTCTCTTATCAGATACGTAATTTGAACATATTTTCTCCCATTCCGTGAGTTGTCTTTTTACTTTCTTGAAGATGTCCTTTGAAGCATAAAAGTTTACAATTTTTATTGACTTCCAATCTATTTTTTCTTTCATTGCTTATACTTTAGGTATTATCTAAGAAACCATTGCCTAACACTAGGTTGCAAAGATTTATTCCTACTTTTTTTCTAAGAGTTTTTTGGTTAATTTTTCATACATTTTTATTAATTTTTATGTATAGTGTGAGGTAGGGATTTGGTATCATTATTTTGCTTGACACTGTTCTTTCTCTGTTGAATTGTTTTGGCAATTTTGTCAAAAATCAATTGGCCTTAAATATAAGGGTTCACATCTGCACTCTGAAATATATTTCATTCATTTATATTTCTATTCTTATGCCAGTACCACATACTCTTGATTACTATAACTTTATAATAAGTTGAAATCAGAAAGTATAACTTTTACAACTATTCTTTTTTAAGACTTTGTCTACTCCAGGTTTCTTTTATTTCCATATGAATTTTAGGATCAGCCTGCCAATTTCTGTGAGAAGGCTAGCTGGAATTTTGATAGGAATTACATTAAATCTGTAGATCACTTTAGGGAATCTTTCAATTTGATTATTAGTTTCTTTTAGCAGTGTTTTGTAGTTTTCAAAGTACAAGCCTTAAACTAGTTTTGTTAGGTTTATTTCTGATTACATTATCCTTTTTGTTGGCGTTGTAAATGGAATTGTCTTCTTTAATTTGGATTATTCGTTGCTAATGTATAGAAATGAATTGGTTTTCATATATTGATCTTGTATCCTGTAACCTTGCTGAACGGGCATATTTATTATTTACTTTCCTCTGTCCAATCTGAATGCTTTGCGGCTTAGAAATTTCTTCCACCAGATACCCTAAATCATCTCTTTCAAGTTCAAAGTTCCACAGTTCTCTAGGGCAGGACCAAATTGCTACCATTCTCTGTCCTAAAACATAACAAGAGTCGCCTTTGCTCCAGTTCTCAACAAGTTCCTTATCTCCATCTGAGACCACCTCAGCCTGGACCTTATTGTTCATATCACTATCAGCACTTTTGTCAAAGACATTAAACAAGTCTCTAGGAAGTTCCAAACTTTTCCACATTTTCCTGTCTTCTTCCGAGCCCTCCAAATTGTTCCAACCTCTGCCTGCTACCTAGTTCCAAAATTGCTTCCACATTTTTGGGTGTCTTTTCAGCAGCATCCCACTCTACTGGTACCAATTTACTATGTTAGTCCATTTTCACACTGCTGATAAAGACATATGTGAGACTGGGCAATTTACAAAAGAAAGAGGTTTATTGGACTTACAGTTCCACATGGCTGGGGAGGCCTCCAACATTTGGGAATTCAAGATGAGATATGGGTGGGGACACAGCCAAACCATATCAAATAGTTAGCATTGTGTTACAGTTGCCCACAGTATTCAGTACAGTACCATTCTGTACAGGTTTGTAGCCTACAAGCAGTAGGCTATACCTTATAGCCTAGATGTGTAGTAGGCTGTATCATCTAGGTTCATGTAAGTACACTCTATGATTTTTGCATAATGATGAGATTGCCTAACTCTCTCAGAACTTATCCCTATCATAAGCAATGCTTACTATTACAATCCCAGATTATATTGGTGCTTATCATTGACATGCTACAAGGACGTGATTTTAACAAAACAAATCACCACCCCTATTCATTATCATCTTCAGCACCGTCCAGCGCCTTCTACTCTACATGATCATCAGTAGGAGAATGTATGAGTTTCCCAGGGCTGCTGTAAAAAAGTACCACAAATGGGTGGCTTAAAACAACACAAATGTATTCTCTCGCAGTTATGAAGGCTAGGAGTCTGAAATCAAGGTGTCAGCGGAGCTGTGTTGCCTCTGAGACACTGGGTAGATTCCTTTCTTGCCTCCATCTGGCATCTTGTAGTGGCCATTAATCCTTGATATTCCTTAGTCTGCACCTGCTTCACTCCAGTCTCTGCCACCAATGTCATGTAGTGTTTTCCCTGTGTCCCTGTCTTCATATGGTGTTTTTTCTTCTTGTAAGGCACTAGTCATATTAGATTAGGGCCCAAACTAATGACATCATCTTAACTATTACATCTACAAAGACTTCCAACAAGGTCTCATTCGCAGGTACCAGAGTTAGCACTTCAGCATACCTTTCTGGGGGATATAATTCAACCCATAACAGAGCCTTATGTTCTGACTCTGAGATCTTGAGTAGAGGCCTCATTTTAATAACATGACTAATTTTTAATAGTTTTTATGGAAGTTTCGTAGTATATTTCTCTGTCTTTAAAAAATAATGTTTTCTCTCTACTATACAATAGGCCCTGCAGGTGTATTCAAACAGACATGTGTTTTATCTTTTTCTAATCATAAATGCTAGAAACTAAGCAGAGATGAATGGTTCTCTAACTAGGGCTTATAAAAGATGTTGAAAGATTATATCTCTCAAATCACAATATGTATGCCCACCAAAATAAAACAGAATCACACAAGAGCTTGGGAAGTATTGTTTGGAACAGAAGCTGACTGCTCATATACACTGTTCCCGTTACCACAATCACAGGAATCTTATACGTAGACCAGTTTAAGCAATGTCAGAATCCATCTCTATAGTAAAATAAATAGCATGACTTTTGAAATTGTATTCATGTGTTGGAAAATGTTATATACATGACAAGTGCTATATACAATACAAAGTAACTTTGGAATAAAAAGAACAGAATAGTATCTTCTGAGCCCCTGTCTAATGGTCCCATTGCCAGTTTCAATTCTGTTTGAAATAATGCTCCCAAGTATTTTCTTTGTCCACAATGCTATCATCTCTGCTCTGTCACAATGCAAGTATATTTGAGTGTCTGTCATTCCTTAATACTCTGGTGTTGTAAATACAGCACTCTGAAGAGGAGGACTGGAGAATCTGGATTCCTTTTTGAAAAAAAACCTTGGCTGGGCGCAGTGGCTCATGCTTGTAATCCCAGCACTTTGGGAGGCCAAGGCGGGCAGATCATGAAGGCTGGAGTTCGAGACCAGCCTGACCAACATGGTGAAACCCCGTCCCTACTAGAAATACAAAAATTAGTCAGGCGTGGTGGTGTGTGCCTGTAATCCCAGCTACTCAGGAAACTGAGGCAGGAGAATGGCTTGAACCTGGGAGGCAGAGGTTGTGGTGAGCCGAGATCTCACCACTGCACTCCAGCCTGGAGGCAGAGGAAGACTCCATCTCAAAAAAAAAAGAGAGAGAAAGAAAGAAAACAAAACTCCTCACCCAAACCATTGTCCTTTTCCTAGACAGGGCCAAGATATTGGCATATTTGTTCTTCTCACCAAGGCTTGGATACCCTCAATGTTTAGGTATTTGTTCTCTTTTCCCATTTTGAACTAAAGAGTTGACTTATTCTTGCATTCCCATAGCTACGTCACTCATTTTTGCTCTAATTGTAATTATAAAATGAGATTAAAATTTTACTTACTCTTTTCTTTTTATTTCTTTAAAACAATACAGGGCAATCTAGAGCAGCCATGATACCTCCCAAGCAGCCACGGCAGCCCAAGGGAGCTGTGGACGATGCCATTGCCTTTGGAGGGAAAACAGACCAAGAAACATCCAGTGCTTCCCAGCCTACACCACCCCCACTGCCAAAGAAGATGATCATAAGAGCCAATACAGAGCCAATCTCCAAGGACCTTCAAAAATCCATGGAAAGTAGTCTTTGTGTCATGGCTAATCCCACCTATGATATCGACCCCAACTGGGATGCCAGCAGTGCTGGTTCTTCCATCAGCTATGAACTCAAAGGACTGGACATTGAGTCTTATGACTCCTTGGAAAGGCCTTTGCGCAAGGAGAGACCTGTCCCCTCAGCAGCAAACAGCATTTCCAGCTTAACTACTCTCAGTGTTAAGGATAGATTTTCCAACAGCATGGAATCCCTGTCCAGCCGGCGTGGGCCCTCTTGCAGACAGGGCCGAGGCATCCAGAAGCCGCAGAGACAAGCACTTTATCGAGGACTTGAGAATCGGGAGGAAGTAGTGGGTAAAATCCGAAGCCTTCATACAGATGCCTTGAAGAAACTGGCTATTAAATGTGAAGACCTTTTCATGGCTGGGCAGAAAGACCAGCTCCGTTTTGGAGTGGACAGCTGGTCAGACTTCAGGCTGACCAGCGACAAACCATGTTGTGAGGCAGGTGATGCAGTTTACTATACTGCTTCATATGCAAAAGATCCACTTAATAACTATGCAGTCAAGGTAAGATCATATTATAAATCTCTAAATCTCATGTTAAGTCTTAACCAGTATATTGTTATTGGGATAGATTCATTCTGCTTTTCTCCTTTCTTTCCTTCATTCCTCCATTCAGCAAGTTATTGAGCAACCTCTTACCAGATACTGGATTAAGCAGGGAGCTTATTTATTATTTAGAGAAAACAGACATGTAACTTAACAGAATTACAATAGTATACTGCATGCAAAGATAGAAGTAAACAAGAATTCTATCGGATCTTGGAGGTACCTTAACTCAAACTCTAGAAGTCAAATAAGTCTTTTTTTTTTTTTTTTTTTTTGAGACAGAGTTTTGCTCTTGTTGCCCAGGCTGGAGTGTGCAATGGCACAGTCTCGGCTCACTGCAGCCTCTGCCTCCTAGGCTCAAGCGATTATCCTGCCTCAAGCTCCCAAGTAGCTGGGATTGCAAGCACCTACCATCATGCCTGGCTAATTTTTGTATTTTTGTAGAGACAGGGTTTCACCATGTTGGTCAGGCTGATCTTGAACTCCTGACCTCAAGTGATACACCTGCCTTGGCCTCCCAAAGTGCTGGGATTAAAGGCGTGAGCCACCTCACCTGGCCAAAGACGTCTTTTTCCTGGCCAGGTGTGGTGGTTCATGGCTATAATCCCAGCACTTTGGGAAGCCAAAGCAGGTGGATAGCTTGAGCCCAGGAATTCAAGACCAGCATAGGCAACATGGTAAAACCCTGTCTCTACATGAAAAAAAAAAAAAAAAAAAATTAGCCAAATGTGGTAGCTCACGCCTGTAATCCCAACCACCACGGAGGCTGCGGTAGGAGGATCATCTGAGCCCAGGAGGTCAAAGTTGAAGTGAGTCATGATCAGGTCACTGCACTCCAGCCTGGGCAACAAAGTGAGACCCTGTCTCAAAAAAAAGTAGGTAACCCTTGAGCTTTGCTCTTTGCAAGGGCTGCCTATAAATATGAGATCTGTTGTGTACTTTTCACTGTGTATTTCTGTCTTTTTTTTAGGCTGGAGCACAGTGGCATGATCATAGCTCACTGCAGCCTCAGGTGTGTGCCACCACATGACTGATTGTGGTTTTTGGTAGAGATAGTGGTCTCGCCATATTGCCCAGGCTGGTCTCAAACTCCTGGCTTCAAGCAATCCTCCCGCCTTGGCCTCCTGAAGTGCTGGGATTACAGGCATGAGCCACCATACCTGGCTTATGTTTCTGACCTTAGTCTCTACCAGCTAAGAGATGCTTGTCTACCTCTGCTCTGTAACTCCTATGCTCCCTAGAGAAACATTTTTATAGAGAAGGATAACTAATATTTATTGATATGCCTGGAACTCTATTTCTGTTACGTAATTTGATCTTCACATCAACTTTACGAGATTAAGATCTTTTTCACCATGTGACATGTGAGGAAAATGATGCTCCAGGACGTAAGCTGACTTGGTTAGGATCACACAGCTAGCAAGTAGTAGAGCTGAGTTTTAAACAGAAATATTTCTGGCTTTGTAGCTACATTTTGTCCATTTTGTCACTTATCAATTTCTTACATGTAGATTACTTATTTCAGATAACCTGCTTCTTCACCACAGCTAAACTCTTGACATCATTAGCTTCTTCCCTAGGTTACTTTAAGAGAGTAACAATCTTTAAGCCTCAGTTTCCTCCTCTTTCAGATGTTTACAGTGAGGGGAGGATCAAGTGAGATAATGCTTATGAAAAGTTTTTGAAAAACACAAAGCCCTATGTAAACTTAAGATAATGTTCTCCATTCCCATAGTCCCTTTTTACTGATTCTATTCACTGGTTCAAAACCAATTAACATATCTAAATGACTTTTGCATGTTAATTTGGCTTAGAAAGACCAGATGGTATCTTAGTACGTTAATGGATAAGGTAAACCATTGGCCTTACCTGTCTATCGAGACAGAATGTGTGTTTGAAACAGACCTTCAGCTAGCTGCTACCCTCTGCAGTTGCAGTATCTACACCGGCTGATTGTCTGATGTCACTGGCAGAGTAACCCTGTGCTCCAGCCCACACTTTTTAAATCCAACTGAGGGATAAACTGTAAGGAGGGGATCTGGATTCAAGTTAACACATTACTATTGAGTTTTAAAAGGCATTTTGAGATTCTGTATAGCACTCAAGAGCTGTTATATAAATCGGGGTTATGATGCCTTATCTATCTTGGGCCCTTATTGCTGCAAAATCACCAGTGCAGGATGAGTACCTGTTTCAAAAGGCACATTGAACTATCTGTTCCTTGAAAACAGTTGAGAAGTAGGGCTTGACTAACTTTATGTATTATTGCCGTGCAATCTTGTCTCTTTCCCAAATCAATGGTCTGGTATTGATTTCTTTGCTTGTAATGACGCAAAACCAATCTCCAAAGAACAGGTGGCAAGTGGTTATATACTAGGAGTTGTTGGCAGGTTTGGGAAAGGATTTTTTACACTAAATGCTAAATATAAATGTCTCTTTTAAGACCCTCTGGTATTTCCGGAAGTGCCCAGTTGATTGTACAACCTTAGAGAAATAAGCTACTAGGGCTCTGTGAAACCTGCCTTTGCAGAGATAAGCAAAAGAGACTAACAGTTGGCCCACACAAACAACTTTTTTCTGTTTGTCTTCTTAAAATATCCCTTCCCATACTAAGGGAATTTAGAATAGTCTAATAGGTATAACTGTTTATTGAAAAGACTAAAAGTTCTTTAAAATGTTGCAAACAAAAGTAAATGGTAGGCCAAGCATGGTGACTCACCCTTATAATCTTAGCACTTTGGGAGGCCGAGATGGACAGATCACCTGAGGTCAGGAGTTCAAGACTAGCGTGGCCAACGTGGCGAAACCCGGTCTCTACTAAAAATTGAAAAAAAAAAAAAAAATAGCCGGTCATTGTGGCCAGCGAAAGTAATCCCAGCTACTCAGGAGGTGAGGCAGGAAAACTGCTTGAACCTAGGAGGCAGAGATTGCAATAAGCTGAGGCACTACACTCCAGCATGGGCAACAGAGGGGACAACATCTCAAAAAAAAAAAAAAAGTCAGTGGTAGAATTTAGCAATTTGAAACCCAAAGGACACCGCCCCTCCTCCTTAAACACCAAATCCACTGCAGCCATAGAGCACTAACTTTGTGTGCTATTTCAGTTGGTTCAGTTTGCATAACACACCATATTCTGTTTGGCTTAAACAACAGAAATTTATTTTCTCCCATTTCTGGAAGCCAAGAAATTCAAGATCATGGTTCTAGCTTATTTGCTTTCTGGGGAGGGCTCTCTTCCTGGCACACAGCCAGCCACCTCTCTTTGTGTCCTCACGTGGCAAGGAGGGAGGGAGAGAGGAAGGAAGAGAGTAGGAGGAGGAGCCTATGCACTGGTATCTCTTCTTATAAGGACACCAGTTTGATTGTATTAGAGCCCCATGCTTATGGCCTCATTTAACCTTAATTACCTCTTTGTAGGTGCTGTCTCACTTTGGGGGTTAAGGATTCAACATATGAATTGGTGGTGGGGAGCATATCATTTAGCCCATAGCACTCTACCTCTAACCTACCTTGCCTCAGAATTTCTGTGCTTATTGCATGGAAAACACATCCTAACAGCTCCAAAAGTCTTATTTATGACAGCATCAACTTTAAAATCCAAAGTCTCATGTAAATATCATCTAAATCAGATATGGGTAAGAGTCAAGGTATGATTTGCCCTAAGGCTCTCCAGCTGTGAACCTGTGAAACCACAAGTTACATGCTTCCAAAATACAACTGTGAACAGGCATAGGACAGACGTTCCCATTCTAAGAGGAAAAATTCAGAAGAAAGGAAAGAGTGATAGATCCCAAGCAATTCCAAAACTTGGCAAGTCAAATTCTATTAAATCTTTGGCCCAAGAATAATCCTCTTTGGTTTGATACTCTCCCCTGCAAGCCCACTGGGGTGGCAGCATCACTACCATGGCTCTGCATAGTGGCCCAGTACTGAGGCACTGGCCATGGTTATCCTGGCCTACCAGATCTAAGGAAGCAGCTTCACCATTTGAAATTGAGGATGGAACAGCCTTGCCTACTGGGCCTTTGGTGGGAAAAGCAGCCCTGATGTTTCTGTATCAGTTTCAGGGTCATTCTTCCCTTTCCTTGAAGAATTGTACATGTGCATGGCCAAATAGCTCTGTGGGCTAGTCCTGTAGAATCCAACCAAGTTCAGTAGCCTTCCTTCATTTTGTCCCACTTTGTCCCTTTTAATTCAAACTGGCAATGTCTTTGCTGGTATAATTCCATTCTTATACCTGACTTCTGCTGAGATGGCTGAATGAGTCCATAAGTCACACCCTCTTCTCTTTATCACCCTCTTCTCTTTATCAAATAGTTGTTTAGCCACCCCCTTGGTATTCTCTTAGAACAAGCTTTCGCTTTTTTAATTTTGAGATGGAGTCTCGCTCTGTCCCAGGCTGGAGTGCAATGATGCAATCTCAGTTCACTGCAACCTCTGCCTCCTGGGTTCAATTGATTCTCCTGCCTCAGCCTCCCGAGTAGCTGGGATTACAGGCCTGCACCACCACGCCCAGCTAATTTTTGTATTTTTAGTACAGACAGGGTTTCACGTGTTAGCCAGGCTGGTCTCGATCTCCTGACCTCAGGTGATCCACCTGCCTCGGCCTCCCAGAGTGCTGGGATTACAGGCATGAGCCACCACACCTGGCCTCACCTTTTCCACAGTATGGATAGACTGTGAATTTTCCAAATCTTCATGTTCTGGTTTCTTTTTGCTCAACAATTCCTTTTTCAATTAGTCTCTCCTTTCACATTTTACTATAAGCAGTCAGGAGGAACGAAGCCACTCCTTCACTTTGCTTAGAGATCTCCATTTCATCTCTTGCAAGTTTTGTCCTCTACAAAACACATTCCAGCTAAGTTATTTGCCACTTTATGACAAGGATTGCCTTTCCTCCAGTTTCCAATAATGTTCCTCATTACCATCAGAGACCTCATCGGAATCGCCCCTAGCATCCATATTTCTAGCAGCTGTCTGTTCATGGTTATCTGGGCTTTCTCTCACATTCATCTCAAAACTCTTCTAGCCTCTACCCAGTTCCAAAGCTGCTTCTACCTTTTAAAGTATTTTTACAACAGCACCCCACTTCTCAGTATCAACATCTTATTCTGCTCAGGCTGCCGTAACAAAATACCATAGACTAAAAAGCATAGATTTATTTTCTCACAGTTCTGGAGGCTGGAAAACCCAAGATCAAGGTTCTGGCTGACTTGGCTTCTAGTGAGGGCTCTCTTCCTGGCTTACAGATAGCCACCTTCTCACTGTGCCCTTACATGACAGAGAGAGAGAGAGCACAAGAAGCATGTGCAAGCACTCTCCAGTGTCTCTTCTTTTAAGGACACTAATCCTGTCACATCATGGCCTCACTCTTATGATCTCTTTTAACTTACTTACCCCCTTGTCATCCCTGTCTCCAAAATACAGTAACATTGAAGGCCAGGGCCTCAACATACAAAGAGGTAGGGGAGAGAGACCATTCCGTCTGTACAGGTGTCATGTTTGTCTTTGTTATAAAGTAGGTGGTTTTAACTCAGGACATTTCCTGGATTTGAGTTATTCTAATCTTCATTCAACATTATTAGCTTTATTATTTGTTTTGGTCTTAAATGAAAAGGCATCACAGCACTGAATAAAGAGTTTTGGAGTCAGCTGACCTGGGTCCAAGTTCTGAAGATAATCGCTGTGTATTTTTATCCCAGTCATATACCTCTCTTGGTTTTCACATCAGTGTATATTAACTGCCCTGCTTACCTCAGATGATTATTATAATATATGTGTTTAAGTAGTGAAACTGCTTTTATAAACTGTAAAGTACATATAAAATGTACTGAAATGCATTATTGTTATGAAGAATAATGGAAAATTGCTGCTCAGCATTCTATAGATCACTCACTATTATTCTTCAACATTAGGCATTGGCTTGAGCATATTTAGATAGGCTCTGCACTTAGATATTCTTTCTCATTACCTCAAAGATGTAAACATCTTTGTTTTCCCTTAAAATTATGAGAGAAAACTACAAACAGCCTCAAGAATTTAAGTACTTCCAAAAATTGGAAACAAACTAGGTACCTTATATTAAGCAAACAGTATAACAAATTATGGCATATAAGTCCAACGGAATGTTTGTAACTATTAGAAGTGGTAATTATGAAGACTTATAAAATTATGAAAAACATCTTTTAAATATCACATGAAAGTAGCAGAATACCAACAGTATGATCATAACTTGAAGAAAATTGACCTACAAAATGGTAATACTCAAATGATCCCTGTGTTAAGGTGGTAACAGTTATTTTGATTACTTAAAAAATGATGTCATAATGTCTTTTCAATTAAAAAACAAGAATCAGAGATTTTTGTATCATTTGACACTAAGCTTCTTGAAAACAGATATCCTTAGTTATTCATCTCTATAATCCCATCCTCTAGCACCAATTATAAATAGCACCTGTTTAATGCTGCCTGGTTTTTGCACACTCTGATTCCTCTGTCTGGATTGCTCTTCTCCTGGGAGGCAGTATGATACAATAAAGAACTTCTGCATGTGATCTGCTGTAACCTATTTCAGAATCACCTGAGGGATCCTCATTAAAAATGTCATTTCCTTGGCTCTGTTCCATACCTACAGAATCAGAATGGCTGGCAGGAAGGCCTTGGAAACTGCATTTGTAGCAAATACCACAGGTGGTTCCTATGTACAAAATGTGAGGACTATTAACAAAGTGGCTAAGAATTTAAGCTTTCACATCCAACAGACCTGGGTTAAAACCTGTGCTTTAGCTACATATTAGCTGTTACCTTGGCCATTACTTGCCTTTTCTATATCCAGTGTCTTTATCTGTAAAATGGAAAAAATGCTTCGGGTCTTCTTAAAACAATTGTAAAAAATCATAGAAGTTATTATGTATATAGCGATATATATATATTTATATAGTGATATATATATATCGCTGTATACATAATACACACACACATACACACACAGTGCTGAGAGCATCATTTGGCACAAAGTTAAGCATTTAGTAAACATTAGTCATTCCTTCCTTTTCACATACCTACAAAGCTCCTATGTGTTCTTAAAGCATCCAGCTCCGAGTCTTCTTCTTTAATCTTCTGAGCACATGTTGCACGCTACACCTACTGGATTTCTCAATCATTGCATTATCATGAGACAGCTGTATAATTAAACAAGAACACACTTCCTCTTCCCACTATTATACCTGACCTTCTCCATGGTAGGGACTATGGCTTATTAATTCTTATATCCTTAGCATCTACTACAATATCATTTACACAGTGGGCATTCAATAAATATTTCTTGACCTTTCAAAAAATGTTTACTCTGTAAAACATTGTGATATTTGTGGTAGTTTACAGAAATACATATGAGTAAAACAAAGACCTTGTCCTCAAGAAGCTTATATTCCATTGGGAAAGACAAAGGCATAAATAATGGCTCTTAAACAAAACAGATTATAATGAAAGTTCAGAGTGGTATGCAGAGATATAAAGAGAAATGAAGATTAATGAATGAAAGAAGTTATTACACATATCTTGGGGCCAATAAGAAAGAGCCTCTTGTATCCACTTTGCTATTCTTTGTGGCAAATGCAATACATTGAGAGAATAGTGGAAAATTAGCTACGGAGAGATTAGAGACCAAATTTAGAGATTTGATTGATCAGCTTAAGAGGTTAGACTTTATTTTGTGTTTTGTGGGAAGCCACTAAGGATTTTTAAACAGAAATAACATAAGATTTTAGAAGACAACTATGGTAAGAGAGGCCAGAAGGACTGGAGTAAGGAAGCCAGTCATTATGCTATTGTAACAGTCCAGATAAAATGAGACCCTGACGTAGGGCAAATGAAAAGAAGGGGCAGATGATGAAAGAGCTGAGGAAGGCAGTGGACCGTGTCTGATTTGAGTGTAGGATTAGGGCAGTGATGCTAAAATTTCAAGGAAGAACCACCTCCAAGAGAATGGTGATGCCCATTAGTTGAAATCTGAATCAGAAAGATGAGATCTCAATGGGATATTCCCCTAGGGAAGCCAAGTTGAGAGAAGCCCAGGAGCCAGGTAAAAATATGGGTTTGGTACTCAGAAGAGAGCTCAAGCCTAGAAATGTGGTCATAGATTTGATTTAGTTAAAACTGTGGGACTATATGAGATCATAATGGAAGAGTCTGCAAAGTGGGAAAAGGCCCACACATCTGAATGACCCAAAGCAGGAGCAATTGGAAAATCTGTAGCAAAAGGCAGGGCCCTACAGGCCAGAGAGTCCAAGGTTGCAGAGGGCTTGAGCAGAATGAAGACTCAGAAGGCAAGAATTTAATCTCTTGTAAACCTCAAGAAAATGCAATGTTGGTAATGATGGGGTTGAATGCCAGACACACTGAGTTAAAGAGTGAATAGGTGGAGGAAGCTGTGAAGACAGTGAGCACAGCCTACTTTTTAAATAAGTGTTTTGATGAAAGAAGAGCCAAATTGATTTCCAAACAGTATTTAACTTTCAACTCCCATTTTCCGTCTCATCCATGTCTTCTTTTATCCTCTCATCACCATTTAGTGAGCCACCGCCCAGCAGATTGGATGGTCTGTCTCTGTGGGCTATATATTGGCTGGCCTCCAGCCCTTAACTTAAACATTCGGGCTCTCAAAATAAAACTTAACATAGACTTAAGCCTGAACTTAACTTTAAGTTAAGTTAAGCCTTAACTTAACTTAACTTAAAAATCTACCTTGCTTTTTCCCTTTCAAAGAATCTGGATAGGTACTGACCAAGCACATAATCCTCATATCCTTATAGTAGACTAATCCTCATATCCTCATAGTAGACTAAGGCCAATTTTACAAGGGCCTTCACCATTCTACACAGTGGGAAACTAAGGCCAGAGAGGAAGAATCACTTCTGCATAGGGATACCAGCTTCATGGCAGGCCCCCTCCTGACTCCTAGGTAGAACCTCTCCTATCATATCATGCCTAGAGCAGTACACTGACCTTTCTGTGTCTCAGTGTTGTCCTTTAATGGAAAAATGACAGCCGTTTGCCTAGAATCCGGATGGACAGTTGGCAAAATTATGGCTCAGTATCACTGAGATACTGTTTTTTCATTGCACTCCAAGTACTACCGTGTGAGACCACAGAGGAAATTTGGATGCAGTTACTCTGAAGAGGATGCTAAAAATTTCACAGAAGCAAAAAGTATAAGTTTCCGAGTTATTTTCCAGCAGTTCCAGAATTGGGGTAGTAGGTATCTTGAAAGTAGTCCGAGTCTTTGTTCTCAAGGATAGAGCACACAAAACTCAGTAAAGATGTACACTTCCCTGTTACAACAGTGGGGCTGCTTCCTTTCTTCCAGCTATGCCAGAATCTTGTTAAAAGCTTGTAATAAAATAGAGGTGAACTGTGGAGACCAGCATCTTTTACTGCATTTTTGACTCCAGAGTCTCCCTTTATCTCATTGGGTAGATGCTGACAAAGCGAGTTACTAAATGAAAAAGCATTACAGGAATAACTACGATTGGTAGGAATTTACAACTAGTTCAGACTATATACACAGGCAATTAATTACTGGTTTAGTGGTGAGGATAAAAGCTAGAGGGGAAACCACTTTCACTTTCATAATTCAACATAAATAGTTTTAACAGTGAAACTTTACAGAAAGTGATTGATCAGTAGCCAACTGCACACACTCATGGCCATCCTAGGCTGGTGTCCATTTCGTTTCAGGCTCAATGCATACAGAAGCACCTGAATCTCAACTGGGAATTGATTTAGGAAGGAGAGGTTTTGAGTGTTCCTGTAAACTTGGAATCACAATGAATTGTCTACTGGGAAAAGGGAGCATGGCTTTAATTAATGAGGTGAGAGGATACAGTTGAGAACCACAAGTTGGAATTCAAGTTAATTGAATTCCTAATCTGGGCCCTGAGCTGGTTATTGGACTGTTCTGTGCCTCAGTTTCTCTAGTGTGAACATCCTGGGCATCATTCTGTCAGCGTAAGTTACTGGTTCAGGAACACAAGTTATTTTCTTTGGATACACATGCTGAATGGGAGAGTGAAAAGATTTGATGAGTACAAGTCACAAATAAAATGGTAAAATCTTACACAGTTGCCTTCTTGAATTTCTCTTCTAGGATCCATAATCAGTTTCTCGGGCATGTGAACATTTTTGCAGCATTTCAAGCTGTAAATTACCTGGCCTACCCGACAGTTCTCATAGCAGATTCCTACAACATCGAGTCCTGAGTACTTTGGGCCCACACAGCATTTTATATATTAAACACTTAATCTATTTTGAATATAGTTGTAACAGCATTGAGTGTGTGTGGGTCTTAGCTCTGTAGCAGCAAGTACAGCAATACTCCTCCTAGGCAGATCAAGGAAGGTCAATTAGTGATCAAGAGGTCAATTAGTGATCAGCCTATATTCTTAGAGTGAGGTTATACCAAATACTGGATATCAATTTAGAAGTTATAGCGTTTCATTCTACGCTCTCTCCCATTTGCAGTTGTACTTTTGTGTGATGTGACAAAATAGCACAGATGGTGTAATGTGTGTAATCTTTAATGTTTCTCATTTTTGTCCCTCCACAATTCATTCCCTATAACATCCATCTCACTTAAGGTTCACTGAGGCACTATAAAATGCGTAGAGTGAGATGGAAATGAGATTCCCTGCTGATAAACTGGAAGTAGGTTGAAGGCATACTGGGCCCATAATGGGAAAATCAGTTAATGTAGGGTATTTTTGAAGAGTCTTGTATTTTGTAATTATCACTTTATTTGGGGCAAAGGAGAGAAAATTGAATAGAATGACAAAGAGCCATGTCGTTTTGTGTAGTTTTGTGCAGTACAAAATCAGTGAGGCCCCAAGGCAGCCTGGACTCAACAAACAGCCCCACTGATCAGATTTCACTCATTTGTGTAGTCGGGTCATTCATGAATGTATATTATTCAGATTGTCTGCCATTGCCCCCACCCCATCACCTTGCCAACTTTTATCTGCTTTGTACAAGCCGTTCGTCTATTCTGCCGGTTCCAGGTCAATAAGCCCTATGGCAGCACTGGAGCACTTGTTGCCTTTTCTCAGAATCTTTTACAGACATATGGAACATGTGCTATGTGCCTTGCTCTGTGCTAGGTCCTAAAGATACAAGTATCTGCTTGTAAGATAGGGAAAACATGTCAGAGGAGGGGGAACGGGGGCAAGGGTTGAAAAACTGTTGGGTACTATGTTCAGTACCTGGGTGATGGGATCTGTTGTACCCCAAACCTTAGCATCAAGAGATATACCCAGGTAACAAACCTGTACATGTACCCCTTGAATCTAAAATGAAAGTTGAAAAAAATTATAAAAAACAAAAATTTTTAAAAGGTAAAAAATGTGATAACTCCAACAATAGAGATATGTACAATATACAGAAGTAACACAGAAAGGGGGTTTAGGGTATTTAGCACTTGCTCTCTCTGACAAAAATACCTGAGAAGGGCTTTAAAAGAAGTAGGAGGCCTGGCGTGTTGGCTCACGCCTGTAATCCCAGCATTTTGGGAGGCCAAGGCAAGTGAATCACGAGGTCAGGAGATCGAGACCATTCTGGCCATGGTGAAACCCCGTCTCTACTAAAATACAAAAAAAAAAAATTAGGGCATGGTGCCGTGCGCCTGTAGTTTCAGCTACTTGGGAGGCTAAGGCAGAGGAATCGCTAGAACCCGAGAAGCAGAGGTTGCAGTGAGCTGAGATGGAGCCACTGCACTCCAGCCTGGCAAAAGAGCAAGACTCTGTTTCAAAAAAAAGTAGGAATCCCTCAGGCAGATGAGGGGTGACAAGGAGCCCCAAACTGAGAGAAGCCTGGCGGGTAGAGTGGGTGGCTGGCTGCAGATAGTTCAATATGGTAAGAGCAAATGGAACAGAAGGGGAAGTAGGACTGGAAAGTGAGGCAAGACCAGGACTCCATGCTGTAAGGATAAGGCGGAACTGCTAGGAAGTTTAAATAAACAGGAAATACCAGCTGTTGTTGTTTTTTAATGGCTCTGTAGCTATGTGGAAGGCGTATTTGAGGGGATCACATTAGAGGCAGGGAGACCAGTTGGAAAGCTTTTGTGGTTGTCCAGGCAAGTGATGAACGTAGCAATAGAGATGGAGAAAAGAGGATAATCTGAAAGTTATTTAGGAGAAAAATCAGTAAGAGTTGGTAATTAATTAGCCATACGGAGTAAAGATACAGGAGAAATCCAAAGCGAATTTGGTTTCTCATCCAGATAACAAAGCCATTCATCAAGAAAGGGAGTATGGGAGAGCAGTGAGTTTGGTAGGAAGAAGACTTCAGGTTTGGTTATGTTGAGTTTAAGGAATCTATGGGTTGGGATAGATATGGGAAGAAATCAAGTAGGTCATTGTACAGATGAGTCTAAAGCCCAAAGACAAGTGTGCATTACAAATGTAGATACGGAAGTCAGTATTGTATATGACGTGGTTGAAGCCATGAGCAAGCTTGCCGAACAGAGTGTGTCAATGACAAACTAGGATAGACAGCAGACCCTCCAAACACCAGCACTTCAAGGAATCCTTGGAAAAAAAAGGGTCAAGTGAAGAAGAATGGGTAACACCATGCCATTCAACGACAGATTAATTCCATAGTCATATCCACCAGTTTTGCAAAGGTCCACCTTTCCCGCATCCCTCTGACTTAGTTGCCTTAAGTAGAATTTCTATTGTTGAGAGAGCAGCAAGAGGTATGTCCTTTTCACAGGCCCCAGGCTTTGTGGGCATTCTGAAAGGCTCCGTGGTGTTAGAGAGCACTGCCTTCTCCCCAGCTGCTTTTAATGGGACTTGACAGTCAAAGTCCCTGACGGTCTACTTTTTAGAAGTTAGCTATCTAGGTTGCAGTTATCACAAACATAAACGCTTTTTAATGACAAATTTGCCTCAGAGGTATGCAGAGCGGTTGTCATGAGCAACATGGAAAACAAGCCCCTGAACTGAAATGAATACTTGGAATTAAACTTTTCAGGTTGTGCAGGGGGAACCATTTCAAGCTCTGTTTCCCTGCTAAGATTGTAAATGTTGGATTCTTTGACCCAAGTCTGAGAAGGTCTCAGGAGAGGGTAATTTGGCTTTGATTCTGGAAGACAATATGTTGTTTCCTCTCTCCCCCAGTTTTCTAAGAGATGATTTATCCATGGTTAAAGGCTCCCCACCCCTGTATTTGGGAATCTGGTCGGAATGCTTTAGGTTGCTGTGTCTTACAGATGGGAAGTGCTGAGGACCCATGAGATACTTGTTTGAAAGCTCAATTGATAATGAATATAATGTATTAATGTTTTTCCTTTTCCTCCTCTGTCCTCACTGATCTTTATTAACCCAGACAAGCACCCAGTTTCCCTTCAAGCCTCTGTTTTTGCAACAGTACATTATTCATGTTGGTGCATATGTATATACCAGCTGGCAGGCTGTCCCTTTTGATGTCCCTGTGACTCCTTTGGAGAAGAGCTCAACTAGGGATTTCCTGTGAGTTCACAAGTGGGCGAGGGTCACTGTGCCCAGGATGGGCTACTCTTCCTGCCTGAGCTCTTCACATGAGGAGTTCCCGTGGCATGCATTTGGCATTGTCACCATCATAGAAGCAAAAACTTAACCAGAAGGAGGCCCTGTGGTGTATTTTTCAGGAAGATTCAACCTTGCAGCAGCCTGCCTTTGTTCTCCTGCTGCACAGTTAAGTCAATTACTCCTGGATGTTGATATTGTAGCTCCCTCTAGCGTCACTGTGGCTCAGACTCTCGTAGCATTTTTCTTCCCTTTCAGCACATGTAGACCGCACAGACTCTGCCAAATTCACAGCATTTTAAGTAGATTTTCCCAAACATAGACAAGACAAATATGAGGTGATTTTTCTCCTAGTAGAAAAGGGAATGTTAAATGAAGATGTGGGGCCATTCCAACTCTAGTTTATTTTTATTCGTATTTTCAAATTTTGGGGGTCCTAGGAGCAGTCCTGAAGTAATCATTTATAGATTACAGAGTAGCTGGCATGAACATGTAGAATCTTTCTTGAGATTCCCCCTGTTCATGCCAGCTTCTCTTTATAAAGAAGAAATGTGAATTATTTTCAGGAAAGATTAATGAGAGCCAAGAAAAAGTTACTTTGATCCCTGGTAGAGAAAATACTGGGAAAGGGGAGAAAGAAGAGATTTGGCAGGAAAAATCCTATCCATTTGTTCTGAAAAAAATTGACTTGTTTTCTGAAATAACTTTTGAACTAGAAATTTATTATCTGAAGTCAGGTCATTTTGAGTTTTTTTTTTTTTTTTAAACTAGAGGGGTTATTAATATTTAAAGAATGGCTACAATGTGGTACCTAGAATACTATAATACTCCTACCTAAATTAACATCATTGCAGGCTCCATAATAAAGATTTATGAGATACCCATCAAGCAAAATCCTATTATGGAAATCTCCATAGGTCTGTGTTTGGGTTGTAACTGTTTTCAGGGTTATGAACCAACTAAAATCACTCTTTTTTCTCCTCTTTACCCTCTAGTCTTCTCCCTTTTGCCTTTGCCCTTAAACTAGAGGGACTCATTATTCTTCCACCTGTCTATGTATTATAAAGTGGAAGAGATAAGGAAGTGCTGCCCACTCAGGTTGGCTATCTAGGGAGACCATTTTCCTTTACAGCATCTAAAATGGCGGAACAATTTATCATTTCTTCTTCGCAAATCATTTTGATCCTTTATCTCAAGCAGATCTGTGAAGCTAAACGTAAATTCTTATTGTAGTATCCACATTCTTATCTACTCACTAAGCTCTGGAGGACCTTATAAAAATGTGTGTGCCTGTGTGAATGTCTAGATATAATTAGAATATCACAATTCAAATACTAGTCACAATTAGAATACCTTCTCTGCTTCTAAAGTTAAACTACAAGATGACAAATTTTTTTTAGCCTGACCTGACATAGTTAAAACTAGACTTGGCAAAACAGTTCTCTCTCGTAACTTTAGGTCGCCCTGTCTTGGATTCTAACATACTGCTGGTGTTAACTTGTTTGTCGGGGATGACCCTGGCTTGGAGGTGTTGAATGTTAGCAGTTTCTGTCTGCCTGTCCTCTATGAGAGAGCCTCACTGCTGTCGCAAGTGGCTCTCAGGACTCAAAATAAAGATGTATTTTCTGTTTTGTTCATTGTTCCAAAAAATTAGGATTCTCTAAGATTGTATGAGTTTGACATTTGCAAGTTGTGAACTCCTTTAGTCATTATCAGTGTTACATTTGTACAACTTTGTAGTTTACAGATGTACTCTATATACTTGATCCCAATTAATCCTCACAACTGCCCTGTGAAGTAGATTTCAGTGTTCTTTATATTGTCTCCTTTAATAGGGAGACTGAAACCCAGAGAAATGCCCAAGGTTATACAGCTAGTGGCAAAGCTAATTCCCAGGCTTCCCAAGTCCTTGGAGAGTGTCCTTTTTACCATGTAACAGCTAGAGTTTAACCATCCAATCTGATTCAGCTAAATTTAGTGGTATTTGATAGAATTTTCAAAGACTGAAGGGTTGAGACCCTTGAGCTTTCATTCCAGAAGACAGTGTAATATTGAGCAAATTTAACTGGCAATGGAGTTAATGGTCCCATGTGCTGGATCCAGCTCCTGTACAACTGAACAATGACTGGGAAATAATTTTTAAATACCTAGTGACACTTAAATATGAAATATTGTCAACAGTGCAGTTATAGGAGTAATAAATGTTATGATTGATGAGCATATAGGATTATATATTATACTGTATACACTAAGACTCAAGAGCTTTCCAGAGATAATATTTTCTGAAAGATATATGCTTGAACTTGAACTCAGCCTAGGAACGTCTGTTCAAGACAGAAGTTTGCTTAAAAAAGAAGTACTTAGTATATCCTCAAACTGAATTAAGTAGATAGTAGAAGACTTGAAGGAACTTGTGCTCAGAGAGGGAGGGAAGGAGGGAGGGAGAGAGATTATCATGTCACTGGTCACTGATATCAGGCCTCTTTAACAGTAGTAAATATGGTAACCTAGAGAATAAAAGAGAGAGATGCTTTTCTCCCTTGAGACTCCCTTGCCTTTGATCTTTTTTTTTTTTTTTTTTTAAATATCTATTTGAATGGAAATCAGAATGTGCTGCTTCTCAGAACTGGGGACCCATCCGAATTCTCTTATGTGTACATAAGAATGTATACATTTTTCTTTTTAAATAAAAATGACTAGAAATTGCTTTTTTAAAATTTGCTCTTCTGTATTATTGTAATAAACAGGCAATGTAAGCACTACAGAGAGTGCATGTTGCTGGGAGCCTTTGATATTTGTGTTATATGGCAGTGTACCCCTGCTGAGGAGAGAGAGCAGAGAATGACCCTCCACTAACAGGGCCATGGAGCAGACTCCAGACCAGGCGATTAAGATCCATGAACTGGTATTAGAGACTGAGTCTTCGCTGTCAGCCTCTCTGTAGCATGAGGATAACTCATTTGGGGTGGTTTTACTTACTTTTTGCTTCGATAACCCTTTAAGAGTAGAAATACAATTGTTGTCACAGTATGAAGAACTCTTGCCTAACTTTTTTTTAATCACAAAATTCTTCCTGGACCCATAACCACTTAATAAAGTTCTTTATGAAAGGTCTTATTGCCTCAATAGTGGGTGTTAAATGAGGCCTGTTAAGAGAAAGCATAAAACTCAGAAAACCGCCATCAAATGTTGGCTTTGTTCTGACTAGGTCAGACCAGTGACTCTCTCAACCCTACCAGTGAACCATGAGTGCCAGTGTTGTGACCATCACAATGACATTCACTGAAAAGTTAGGAAAACCCACAGTTTACCTGGCCAATGTTACATCACTCTCCTAACCTGTGAGATGTTGACACAAAGGATGATGGGTGATGAAGTAAGGTATTCTGGTCTACGTTAGAAGTCCATTGGCCTGCTGTATAAGTCTGGGAAACAAACCTCTACAGAAGGAAGTAAAAAATTATTTTATTGTTGTTCTGATGAGTTGCAGGGTTATAGTGGAAAGAGCAAGCTTTGGCATTAAACAGACTTGGGTTTGCAAACTGATAACCCTGGGCTTTTTTTCTTTTTATAATTCTTAGAGCTTCAGTCTACTTTGAAAGGTTAACGTGAGGACTAGAAATGGTACACATAAAGTACTCACCACGGCCTGGCGTGTAGACAACCATGAGAAATGGTTCCCACCATTACTACTGTCACTTAACTTAGGGCAACCCTGGCTAACGACTTTACTATATGATCATTTGTCCCTAACCAGTCACCTTCCAGTTAACCCTCCCTGATACATCATAAACCTGGTTATGAGAGTGTGAGTTGTACATTGTTTTATTATCTTTCAGATCTGTAAGAGCAAGGCTAAAGAATCTCAGCAGTATTATCACAGCTTGGCTGTCCGACAGAGTCTGGCCGTCCATTTTAACATTCAGCAGGACTGTGGTCATTTCCTTGCTGAAGTTCCTAACCGTCTGCTTCCCTGGGAGGATCCTGATGACCCTGAAAAGGAAGAGGGTGACCTGGAAGAGACTGAAGAAGAAGCCAAAGGAGAAATGGATGGGAAAAACCCAAAGCCCTGTTCTGAAGCAGCAGCATCTCCGAAAGAGAGCCCTGGAGTCGTGAGCAAAAAGCAGAGGAGCCATGTCGTAGTCATCACCAGGGAGGTTCCGTGTCTCACTGTGGCTGATTTTGTGCGAGATTCTCTGGCCCAGCATGGAAAAAGCCCTGATTTGTATGAGAGGCAGGTGTGTCTGCTGCTCTTACAGCTCTGCTCTGGTCTCGAGCACCTCAAACCCTACCACGTCACTCACTGCGATCTACGCCTAGAGAACCTGCTACTTGTCCACTACCAGCCTGGGGGCACTGCCCAAGGCTTTGGGCCTGCAGAGGCCAGCCCCACCTCCTCTTATCCCACTAGGCTTATAGTGAGCAACTTCTCTCAGGCCAAGCAGAAGAGCCATCTGATGGACCCCGAGATCCTCCGGGACCAGTCTCGCCTTGCCCCAGAGATCATAACGGCTACCCAGTATAAAAAGTGTGATGAGTTCCAGACAGGCATCCTCATCTATGAGATGCTACACCTACCCAACCCTTTCGATGAGAACCCAGAGCTGAAGGAGAGGGAATACACACGAGCAGACCTGCCTCGCATCCCACTCCGCTCCCCCTACTCCCGGGGTCTGCAGCAGCTGGCCAGCTGCCTCCTGAATCCCAACCCTTCTGAGCGGATCCTCATTTCAGATGCCAAAGGCATCCTCCAGTGTCTGCTGTGGGGCCCCCGCGAAGATCTCTTCCAGACTTTCACCACCTGCCCTGGCCTAGTGCAGAGAAACACACTGCTCCAAAACTGGCTAGACATCAAGCGAACACTGCTCATGATCAAGTTTGCTGAGAAGTCCCTGGACAGGGAAGGTGGGGTCAGCCTTGAGGACTGGCTTTGTGCTCAGTATTTGGCTTTTGCCACTACAGATTCCCTCAATTGTATTGTGAAAATTCTGCAGCACCGTTAATGTGTACCTGGATGCTGCTTTTACCACATCTTCACCTTCTTCCTGTCACCCACGCACTTCCCCTTCCTAGTGCTCACTCCAAATTCAAGGAAAGAAGAAAGACTCTTTCCCTGTCCATGAACGAGCTGGTCCATTCAGAAAGGTTATCCACTGCCTCAAATCAAGTGAGAAGCTGATTCTGTCTTAACTTTACAGAAATTCAGCTGCACAAACTTGCGGTTGCCTTCCCTTGAAACACCTTCCATCCTAATAGTCCCATAAATGCAGGTAAAAAGGAAAATCCATGTTCTTGAAGGGACAGCTGCTTTGGTATGAACTCAGTGAGCCAGTGACCTCACTGAGGGTCCATTTCCTCCGTAATTCTGGATATCACCTATCTTTTTAGCACCGAATGTTTATTCTCACTAGCTGTAGACAAATGTAACAGGTTTCTACTATGACCCAGTAGACTCTCACAACAGACCCTTCCTTTAAGGTGTCAACAACCAACTTACTAGGCAGAACTGTCATCCTTAGCATCAGCCCAGTTTTGGTTACCAGGGACTACATCCTTTGTTCCAGGAAAGAGTAGAAAGAAAAGGAGAGATCCCATCCTTGGGTCATAGACCCATTTTCATTACCATTATTCGTAAGTATGTGCAGTGCATGGAGGACAGCCCCAGTCGTCTCCCCTCTGCTGCCACTGCCCGATTCTCCACTCTGTCCCCACTTGCCAATGAAGTCTGGATTGAGCAGCCACTTGTGGCCCATTACAGAGCTGACCCGAGGTAATGTCACCACTGCCTCAGCAGGGTGGAGTACAGTTCAGAGCTTATAAATAGCTGGCAGGACATAAGGAGATGATTTTCTTGCATGTGCAATTCTCTCGGGGCCATCAGTGAACAGAGTTTAAAGTACCCTTTGATTACTGTCTGAACTGTCAGCATTTGCAGTTTCCCCTGAGCAGTAATTGGCCAGCTCCCTACTATCAGTAGCCAGTGTTAACTAGTTTACCAAATGCTGTAAACAGTTCCCCTGAATGAAACAGCTGTCAGTGGAGCTCTAAGATCTCCTTAGAGGGCACAGTGGGGTGGGCTGTTGGGATGGCCGGAAGGCAGGGGTGGGGAAGAAGGCCACTGATGAGACTGCTGACCTCCTCCTCAGAATGTTGACCTCTTCTAGAGAGACTGCCTCCCAGTGTAAGTGGCTCATGGCTCCTCTGACTCTCTCTAAAATGGCTCTGGAGGACAGCTCACGGGAATTCTGATTGCTGAGGTGGGTGACTGAAGAGCTGTTCACCATGTGTGCAGCCTGTTCTCTCCTATGGATATATGTGCAATTTTTGTATGTATTTTTTTAGCTGTATATTACAGTGTTTATGTTGCAACTTCACCTGAAGCAAGTCTACAGAAACCTTCCCCCTTCTTCCCTTGGCACATATTTGCGCTAAGAGATGAGCGTTCCTTCCACTGGTGTGTGTGTGTGTGTGTGTGTGTGTGTGTGTGTGTGTGTGTGTGTGTGTAATGTGTGCACCTGTGCTTGTTTTATCCAAAACTGTGAGTATGTGTTTACTTTGACCTTGAAATCCCAAGAGTCACTCGAACAATGTGTGTGTACACTTGTGTGCCCGTGTGTGCGTGCACACGCATGCTGGAAGTAAAGGCCAGGCCTGTAGAGAAGCAACCTGTGGCAGGGTTGACAGACATGTTCTCTGTGCCTAGTCAGTGAGCGAGCCCTCAGGCCCCTCATCTACCAGTGCAGAGTTTCCTTAAAGCCAAGACTGATTGTGTAGTATTACGTACATAGCACATTAGTGGCCTTGGAAATTTCTAAACTTTTAACATTTTTAACAGCCTTTCATGTGATTCGTGTATATCAAAGAGGATCAGGAAAGGAGAATAATGTATTTTACTGTGCTCTTATTATTTTTTTAAGTGATTAGAATATGTGAGGCTCTGTAGGGAGGATGTCCTTATCCTGTGGCCAGCAATATAGGACTTCCGGGAGAGAAGGCTGGTTAGCCCACAAAGAGTCTTGACTCCTCTAGCCAGAGTGCAGGGCTCTGCTCCTAGGAATGGCCGTGGAGTGGGCATGCTGCTGCAGGCCAGCAGTGCACTCTTGGTGTCCTGTGGCATGGCTGCGCCTTGCCTTGAAGATTGGTGTTTGGTTCATCTTAGCATAGCCCATGTGCACATAACTCCTTGCCTGATTATGCACTGAAGTGGCAGCACACAAACCACTGACCATGTCAGCCAGCACATCCCCTCCACCTCCCCCACCTCCCACCTTGCAATGGCTTGCGTATTGAGATATACCTTCTCAATGTCACGCTCGTGGTGCCTTGCCCATGTAAATTTGAATGTTGACTATTTAATGAGGTTATATATTTAATGCAGAATGTTCCCTGGCCCCTCTATTTGTTATGTCTCTACATATCTTTTTTTCCTTTGTCTTTTTCTGTTATGATTTGGATCCAGTCTTTAACTCTATGGTATAATAAGCATGGACACCTCCACTACCATTATCTTACAGCACTGGTAAACCAAGCACCTCTTCACATCAGATGTTTTTAGTACTGTTTTTATATTCAGATTTGTTAAGGGCAAAAGATGAATGCAGACTAGCCAGAGAAGAGCCTCAGGCTTCCCAGAGACAGGTGGCTAGATTAATTTTTCTCTGGGTGATGGCCAAATAATGTGAGGTAGAGAGGGAATGGTGTGTTACAGGTTAGAGCCGAACGGAGAAAGAAACTATATTTCTAGGCAGACTACTACATAAGTTGGTCTTCAGAATATTTTTCCAAAAAGATGAAATTCAGTCCATTTAACATTATCGCAAATATTTTTCATTTTAATTGTGATAGGGACTTTGAATTTGTTCACCAACTGAAAAGAAATCCTACCCTCTGTAGACACAGATACACACACACATTATATATATATATGTTTTGAATTGTGGCTAGTATAGCACTTTACATTTTCTCAAGTAACAGCAAGTTATTGCCTTCAATGTTGATTGGAAATTGTTTTCTATTGAAGTCTATACTATAGATTTTTCCATTTATATTGAGAGTTTAAACAATTAAGCTCCTATTGGAACTTCTCCTTAAGCCACATGAACAATCTCTATGACACTTGGGTGCTAGGGGAACACAGCGGTGGCTAAGGTAGCCAAGAGCAAGACTGAATGTACAGCAGAGTGCCTTGTTAGCGTGGTAACTTGGAAGTGATTCAGTGGATGCTTCACAAAGAGGACTAGAACTTCAGGGAGCCTCCTGCGCTGGCTGAGGCGAGCCCTGCTGGTGCACACACTACCGGGATGCCTAGAAGCCAATTCATGAAGAACAACAGCAAGACGAGAAGAGGAGTAACTGGAACCTGTGGAACGACAACAGAAGAATCACCAACCCCTGGGCTGAGTTAGAACTGGAAGCCAGGAATATGACAATGAGTTTCGAGATTTGCCCTCAGAAGACAAACTGGGTGGCGTATGGGTTGGGGCGAGGGCACAAGCACTCCTCCTGCCTGCCCTGCTGCTGTTCAGGAGCTAGAAGTAAAACATGTTGGTTAGGATTTTAACAGCTGGAGTAGCCTCCTATTGTCAGATTAAGTGGGGGTCAGTTTTGCTTCCAAACTCCGAGTAAGTTTGTAAACATGGGAAAGTCTAAGTCAAGAAATCTAAAGCTCTAGAAATATTAATGATATTTCTGGGAGTAAATACTGAAAATTATGTTTTAAAGTTTCTAGTATTACAAAGTTTCCAGGAAAGATCTTTGGGTTCCTACTAAGCTTCTCAATTTTGAGTTATGAATACTTTGGTGCTGGGAAATAACCTGACATTTGGTTTTGCTGGAATTAGGGTTTTCACTAGATTTCACTGCAATTAGGATTTTCTCCTAGATTTTACCAGCAGTGATCTGAAAAAGTACAGGCTGGTCCCAGAAATAGGAATGGATTTAGGATACTACACTATATTTCAAATGGTTCTAGATGTGTAAATATAGTAAGAACATTCTTGGAGAGGGAGTGAGAGCAGCTGGACTTCCTGGGCCAACCGTGGCATGTGTTTCATTCCCCTCGGCAGTTGATAAGGATCGAACACTCTGCTCCAGCCTAACGAGTGAACAGGATGGCTGCCCACAAAACCCAGCTATTCGTTTTACCTCATTGAGGCTCATATTCTCAAAGGCCCGAAGTGCTGTGCCGAGACAAATCCAAGTGCTGCTCTTGTGTGGTGCGCACTGAAGTCCAGCTGTTCGTGCTTAGGCGGTGCCGAAAGTGGGGATCCCATGGACCAAACATGGTGCCATAGGGGAGGCCAGAAGAATTGCAGTGCAAGATGCTAGGAGAGATGATACCAAAGAAATCAAGCCTTTTTATCCTGATGCTTCTAAGGTGATGAGGGTGAGTTGTGACAGGTGCTGTGGGAGGGGAGTTCACATACATTCCGTGTCAGGGCGCTTAGCTGATAAATCCATCCTCAGAAAAGCACCTTTTTAAAAAGTCCATTTCGTATATTGAATAAGATGACGATGATGATGATGATCATGATCCTGATGAAAGCCCTGGCAGATACAAAGTTCCTCAGTATTGAAGGAGAAGGAAGAGTTCCTTCTCCCCTTGACATGGCTGTGGCTGTGGCCCAAACCTCAGCTTGAGAACATCATATCCATATGATACTGAGAGTGGAGGATTTTTTTTAAGAGATACGGTAGTTTTAATAGGTTTGTTTAAAGAACTCTTGGGAAATTTCTTAACAAATTGTGATTGTTTTTATAACCTTCCTACAGAGTTATTTACCATTCATCATCACCATCATTTAATATCTATAAGTGCCCAGAATGTACAAGGTGCTATACAGCTGTTAAACACCCCCTCCCTGCAACTGCTTCAAATTAGAATAGATTTTGCATCACCCACTGCTAGTAGCTTTCCCCACCTAGGTGGGCTGCAGGGGCCTGCATTCCGCACATCCCATTACCTGTTTCCCACTCCAGAAAGCCTCCGTGTTTATTTCAGCTTTTCATCTTGACCTGTCCCATCCACCCTCATGGTTTTTTGTTGTTGGTTTTTTTTTAAAATCAAGAAAGTTTCAGGGAATCAAAAGAGGTCGGAAATTTTTTAACCTAGCAAAAGTACAGAGTCATATATTTTGCTACGAATATTGTTGTAGTACAGAAAACCCACTTTGCCCATTAGTGCGTGGATAGTATGTGTGTGTCTGCACCCGTGATAACTTGAATGTTGAACCAGCCATAGGGTTCATTTTTGAAAGGTTAAACCACACTGCTTCAGGAATTGCTCCAAATACTACTTGGTTATCCCTTCCTTTGCCAGTTAGAGCTAAAGAGTGTGATGTGTGAACACACTGGGTTGGGATTTTCTGTTGAGGAGATGCAGGGCGTTTTGGCATGAGGCTAAGACAGAAGCAAGATTTCATCCTAGTCGGCGATTCGAATCATGACAGTCCTCATTCCAGTCTCTCTTTAATTCTCTCTGGCCCCGCCCACACTCTATATTTGAAAATCTTGTTTTTCTTGCTCTTTCCGGAGTTTCACCCCTCTACTTACATATTGTAAAGTTGTATAAATCTATCATTGAAAGGTCCCCTCTGCCACCAGTGGCGCCACCCTTTGGTTTGCTGTGGTACTTTGCTGTGTACTCTGTGGCATCATGTTACTGTGTAAATAAATTCATTTTAATACACACTAAAGACCAGACAAATGCTTGTTCTTTCGGTGACTCTTCCACACTGACATACTGGGGAGGGTTTGGTTGCAGACACAGTTATGTCTTGTCCCCCCCAGGGCAGGTGCCCTGTCCATAAGACAGGAAGTGATGGCTTTCAGCCGCTGTGCCTTCTGCACTCTGGGTCCTCATCACCTGCTGACATGGATTCTGTTTCTCTGCATTCCCACTCTAATTTGAGGAAACCAGGCCCCAAAGAGAAAGTAAAGGCATTCTGCTTTTCCCAGACCTCAGAAGGCTGCAGATTGCTGTGTGAGATCGCCCCCTGGTGAGCAGCCACCTGCAGGTGTCCTGGGTTTGTACTGCAGGTTGAGAGGCTTGGTGAGCGGGCTGTGGCTGACCCTCTCCGCGGAAAGAGCCCTTCAGGTAATATGAGCGGGGGCAGGGCCTGGTACTGCATCATCTGCAGGAGCCACATGTTTTTGACACACAGTGATACACAGGGGCCTCACAAAGGCAGACAAGCTAATGTGTGGGCCCTTCAGTGGCACAGAGAGAGGCTGCCTGGCTTAAGCAGGAAGGGTCAGCGGTCAGCAGTGGTAGCAACAGCTGCCGCATTATTAGAGGAGAACAGATGAAAGGGCAAACGTGTAGATTCTAAATTTAGAGCAGATTTTAGAGCACCAAACCCCTTACTGTGGACACTGTCTCCAACCCAGTGCCTCTGCTCTTGTCTACTAGCAAGCACTCTGGAAATCGCAGACGCTCTTTTTAAGGCGTATCCCAGAAGAGTGGCTGCCAGACCTAAGGTTATGTTGCTGAGGAGCAGCATGACAGAACCCACGTTGGTGTGGACCCAAAAGCTCTCTGTGTGTTGCCTGGGCCAGGAGGAAGGGTCAACGGCAAGGCTGACTGCACGGTCCCCAGGAACACAGGCCCTGCCTGCCGCCGCCTCATGGCCTGCTTGCCGGAGCAGAGCCCACGGAACTTCCGTTGTCAGCACAACACACTGGCCTCTGCGGGAATGGAAGCAAAGAAAAAGGTAGGCAGTTGGGGTTGGGAGGTCACAGAAACAGCACGCCAGGGCAGGGCTGCTGTCTGAAGCTCTGCTGGCCAGAGTGCCACCCTGTGGGGAGGCCAGATCTCACTAACGCAGGCCTCCGTAACTGAGGGATTCAGTTAAACATTAAAAGCTGAAGGAGCCAGTGCTCTTACAGAAAGGCTGGGACGTAATAAAAGCACACGGAGAGTTTGAAGCGTGATGAAATAATGAAGGAATTCTTAACAGGAGCCATTCAGGATTAAACAAGTTTATTGGGGGTCTGAAGGAACTCCCCACACCTCCATGATTTAGCAGGAGACAAGGGTAATCATTCCAGCACCTGGACCCTCTGGATTAAATTTACTGAGGCTCCAGTGGAAGGTCTTCAAGACTCAGACCTTAGTGATGGATTAAAAGAAGTTAGTCACTTAGGTCTTTAGATGAACGCACACTTACGACCTATAGCTTAGAAGATGTAGAAGCTCTGGGAAACTGTCATTTTGAGTTGGTCTGGCGATAATTTCCAGGCCTTCTCCCTATAACTGGTTACAGAAGTAAAAACTCCCTTCTCTCCCAGTTCATCTGCATCTCGTTATTGGGCCGCAAGAATAAGCAGCCCGGCCCCCCAGGAACATCTGGAACCCTGAAAGGATATAGGCCAGGGGATGGTGGGACCAGTTCAGGACTGCCCAAGCCAGACTCCAGGAGAGGTGGAACAAGGCCAGAAAAAGCACCTGAGTTTCTATTCAGTGGGATCGCTTTGTCCTCTGGTGTAACAGGAGAGCCTGGAGATGAATTATCCTATTCCCCTTCCCCATTACCTTACCCAGCATGGGACTCATTCCTGGGAATTCCATGAGTGGGTCCTCAGTGACATCATCCTGTCTGACTCTGGGTTGCCAGAGTTGATGGGCCACTGACGTGTGGATGGGGCCTTTGGCAGCTCCATGCCTGTAGCGGGTGGTCCTTCAACCGAAGCCACAGAGAATCTTGATTTCTTTCCTGCCTGGAGTGAGTTGGTGTGGGGAGTTCTCCATTGCCTGGGGTTGCAAGTGTGCACCTTCTGCTCCAGGAGCTCTTTGCCTCTTCTCCAAGGCCCAGCAAATTATGCTTCCTCCTAAGTGAGCTTGCACTCTGCTCTACAAGAAAAGGAACTTCATTAGTGCCATAGGAGCCAAGAACTGCAGTTGGCAGATCACAAGTTGTTAAGAGCAGCTCAAGGCAATTACAGCTGAAACTTACAAATTGGATTTCATACTGGATGGGGGGTAGGAGGGAATTGGTTGCCAAGATCCAGTTCTCTCAGATTTGCAAACCTCTAAAAGGAAATAGGCTTCCTGGACACAAACTGACTTCCTTGGATCCCAGATAACCCTCTGCACAGGTATGTGCACACACACACACCAACTAGTGGCTCCCTTGCCCTCTGGGAGGTGCATGGAAGCAACCAGAAAGCTGAGTGATAACGCTGTGAGGGCTTCTGAGGAATCTGCAACTATGGGGACCAGGGTCCTCTAAAGAAGCAACTCTCCTGCGGGAAGGGAGGTGTAGGGACTCGGGTTTTCCCCACCAGGACCACCCATCGCTTAGGGACTCGGGTTTTCCCCACCAGGACCACCCATCGCTCACCAACCCACACTTGAGCTGGCATCAAAGACAGAGCAAAAAGCTCCAAGCCCTGGTTCATGTTTGCCTTGGGATGGGGGATGGGAGGCAAAATGTACCTCAGGTAAAGAGAACGTGGAAAGATAAAGTCACCAGGCCCCCCAGGGAGGGGCAAAGTTGAACGCCTTGAGGAGCTGAGATGCTCCTCTTCCAGGGTAAAGGAGTGCATGTCTGGAAAGCCAACCCTGGCAGTGCTTCCCATGGACTAGCTGAACAGCTTAATTTCATCTTCACAATCCAGTGAGGTGGTTTCTAGAATTATCCCCATTTTTCCCACATGAAAACAAACCAGAGAGCGTTTGTTTGCCCCAGATCCTTAGTGAGGGAACTAGGATTTGCCCTCCAGCAGTCTGACTCCACCTCCCAGCTTCCTGGAGCGAGGGACAGTCCTCCCTCACTCTCTGGCTGTCACCCCAGTATCATCAGTGGCTCCTTGGTGTCCAGAGAAGAAAATCCAGTTGCTGAATCTATGTCTTCCACCTCTCATGCTTCTTGCTGACCAGACATTACAGCAACCCCCACCCTCCAGGCTGGCCTAGAAGACATGCATTGAAATTCTCTGCGCTGGCATTGTTCCTGTTCTTTTTCTCCTGTTCTTCAGGGCCCCATTCAGCCAAGAAGCTTTTGGGGTGACATCCATCTGAAATCACCAACTCACTGCGCAGATTCAGCTCCTGGCCTGGTGTGTGTGTGCACCTCCCTTCTCGTGAGCTCCTCCCGGAAGTCTGGGGCTTTAGCTGCTCTGCCTGCTGTCCTTGATGTCTGACTCAACTAGCAGGAAGAGAGGAGGAAGAGGACTGCCCGTGGCTGCTCCACTGGGCCAGGCCCTGGGCCAGGCTTTCCCTCACATTACCTCATTTGATCCCCACTACAGCTATTTTACAGATGAGGAAACAGAGTGGGTAAGAAATTGGCCCAAGGTTGCATAGCTGGTAAGTGGTACAGCTGAGATTCAAACCAAGGCCTGAAGCCAGTTCTCCCACCATCTTACAAGTCTTTGTCTGTTGGCTTGGTTTTGTACCAGCGGGTAGGTAGGCTCAGGCCTAAGGGTGTTTGCTCCAACTGTGACAGACTGGAGTAGCCCAGGAGTGCTTCCTGCTGTGGGCAGTGTGTGTGAGGGAGAAGGAAGGGCTGGACCCACAGAGCTGGCCAGGCTGAGCGGTCAGATCGTAGCTTACCTGTAGGGCCAGCACCTTTCCCCATCAGACCTTCACTGAGCTCCTGTAGGGTGGCCAGGCCAACGCAATGCATGGGCACTGGCCACCTTTGAGACGTTTCCTCTCCAGGCCCCTGAGCAGACTTGTTGGCTCTCCACCAAGAATGCTTCTGGAACCACAGAGGCAACTAAGTGGCCACCAGCCACCACAGAAGCAACTGGCAACTTTATTTTCCTTTTTATCTTTCTCTTTTTGGTTAATAATCTGCTCTCCATTCACCTGCCCCCTCCACTCCCACCCTATCATGGTAATCAAGGGTGTGAAGTCCTCAACCCTTAAGAGCTCCATGCATGAGCAAATATATACAAGACATATACCTGTAGGGTTCCACTCTCTACAGAATTTCAGTTCCACAGAAATTAGATTTTCATGAGTACAATGCTCTGCAAATTGCTCTTCTCACTTAACAATACATCATTGGCCAGCTGTGGTGGCTCATGCCTATAATCCCAGGACTTTGGGAGGATCACTCGAGCTCAGAAGTTTGGGACCAGCCTAGGCAACATGGTGAAACTCCATCTCTACAAAAAAAAAAAATACAAAAATTAGCCAGGTGTGGTGCATGCCTATGGTCCCAGCTATTCAGGAGACTGAGAGGGGAAAATCACTTGAGCCCAGGAGGCTGAGGCTGCAGTGAGCTGTGAACTGCACTCCAGCCTGGGCAACAAAGTGAAATTCTGTCCCCCCAAAAAACAAAAACAAAAACAAAAAAAATCATGGACATAGTATTTCTTAAAAGGCAGCTTCTCACACTAAAAATAGTAGCATTATATAATATACTCATACACAGATTGTATTATTAGTATTTCCACTTCTTCAGGCATTCAGCCACATTCTCTTAGGGATAGCTAAACAACAGAATATGAGAAACTACTTCTGAGAACTATAAAAAGAGATGCACAGATACAGAGTTGAACTATCAGGTCATCTTGAATTTTAATAAAATTTGAATTTTAAATCTCAACGGGTTTTTTTTCTGGAGTGAGAAACTTTACAAAATGGTTCTCAGAGTCACCTGGAGGAATGAATAGATGAAAGAAACCCAGAAATTTTTGAAATTCAGGGCATCATTGAGCATATGGAAAAGCTATGATCAATAAAACAGTATGATACAGGTACAAGAAAAATCAGATCAATGTAATAGAATAGGTAACCTAAAAATAGAATCTAGTATGAAACTAGTATATGTAATATAGGATAAGTAAGCCATCATCATATGAGAAGAAAAAAAGTTTATTCAATAAGCTGTCCTGGTACAATTGGTTAGCTATTTGGAAAAAATCTGCATATTATAAGCTGAAATAAATCCAAACAGATCAAAAAAGTTACATGCCACAAAGGAGAGAAAAGAAAAATCCCAAGAACTAGAAGGAATGCCAAGTCAACACATGTTTTATCTCTTGCTGGGAAAGAGCTTTGTAAGCTCAGAAGCAGTGGAAGGCATCTGAAAGGGAAAGATCAATAGGTTTGACTAAAGAGGATAAACCTTTGTCCATGGAAAACAGCAGAAACAAAATCAAAAAGTAAATAACCGAGAAAAAAGATTTCAACACATGTAACAGACATAGGGTTAAAAATCTGAGTTATAAAGAGCTGTTACAAATCATTAGGAACGTAAAACACTAATAAATGAGGACAGTGAGGTCACAGAAGAACCCAAATGTTTCACCTTTCTAGAAACAAGAGAAATAACCTAAGATGGAATATCTTAAAATAAAAAATTAACAGCTTTTTCTGATTGATTATAAAAATAATACCTGTTTATAGTAGAAAACGTGGAAGACAAAATTGACCCCCAGGTCACCATGTAGAAATGACCACCATTGCCGGGCGCGGTGGCTCAAGCCTGTAATCCCAGCACTTTGGGAGGCTGAGGCGGGTGGATCACGAGTCAAGAGATCGAGACCATCCTGGTCAACATGGTGAAACCCCGTCTCTACTAAAAATACAAAAAATTAGCTGTGCATGGTGGCGTGTGCCTGTAGTCCCAGCTACTCAGGAGGCTGAGGCAGGGGAATTGCTTGAACCCAGGAGGCGGAGGTTGCGGTGAGCCGAGATCGCGCCATTGCACTCCAGCCTGGGTAACAAGAGCGAAACTCCGTCTCCAACCTAAAAAAAAAAAAAAAATGACCACCATCAACATGTCCTGTACATCCTGCAACAGTTGTTGACACCGCCTGTTTTCTTTTAATTAAGATCACATTGTTGGCACCCCATTTTCCACCTGTCAAATTAACAAAGCTTATTTTAAAACTTATACTCCATGCTGGTGACAGTATACGGTTCTGTCAATGTTGGTGCGATTGAATTGTATGAAAAGGGACTCGATTCATGCCGTCCTGGGATGCTGGGCAAGGGCTGAGCCCAGTAGTCATGGTGGGGGTGGGTAATAGAGATTCAGATCTCCAAGGTCAAAGTGACAGAGTCACCACAGAACTTTTCAAAAGGAAAGACCTCCCATGTCCAGTGACTCCGAGACCCCTTCCTCCCCCGGGAGCCGCTATTCTGAGCTTGTAAGGGGCCTCTCTGCCTGAATCTGGATTTCTCTCCAGGTTCCACGTCTAGCAAACCGTCCTCAGCCACCCTCTGAGCCTTGGTTTCGATGGGACTCCTACCCCACAGGGTCATTGTCAGGATTAAAGGACAGAGTCCAGCAAGTGTGTGTAGCCCACTGCCTGGCAACAGTAAGTGCTCAAATATTGTTAGGTCAGAAAGGCAAACTCTGAGCAAGTATTTACTTTCTCTTTTTATAGCCAAAGACTCATCAGGGGATTTTTGCTGAACAAAGACACTGTGAATTCAAATCTCGGCCTCGTGAGAGTCAGAGGCTGTTTGCAGCTTTTGAGTGGCAGTCTCTCCAGCCTTCCAAATATCTCCTGGCTGATTTCAGAAAGCCTGGTTAACGTCATTTCTCTGAACACCTCCTACCTGCCCAAGGTGACATAGCACATCAGAGGCAGAAATGGGTCCATGCCTCTGAATCCAAGCCTGCCTTCCTCCCTGCATAACCTGGACCCTTTGCTGGGGGAGAGTCAGGCACAGTGGTAAACTGACAAGGGGCAGGGCTGCGATGGGAAGTAGGGGGTGAGGATAAATGCCGCTATCGGGGGCGCCTCCAGCTCTGGGCCGGTGTGCTCTTTAGAGGATTGCTGTGTCCAGAAGCACCCCCTCCCTCCCTCAGCAAGGGGCCGACCCAGGCGCTCTGCCTTCCTCGGAGCCCACTGCCCACATCAGAGCCCTCATTTCAGCTCCTGTCATGACACTGTGCCTTGCATAATAAATGCTTCAGTTGAATGTACTTTATTTTGGGGAAAGTCATTAAACTACTTTTGTGGAAACATTTTAATTGAATTAGATTGTTTTCTGATTGTAATAAACGTTAATTAATTGAGTGGGCTGAGTGTCCTTGGCTCTAGCTGGCTTCTCTCCGTTTAATTAGGAGGTGAATGTGGACTTACTTCTTTTTGCTATGAGCCTGTGGTTTAAATTTATCTTTTCAGCTAATAAAGTGATCAGGCGAATGCAGGGAGCAGATTATTTCTTATATCTGAAATTTAATAGCCTGCCTCGCTCACAGAGCCAAGTGGCAGCGTCTGCTTGGCATCATTGGGCCGTGACCCAGTTCTCCATCTTGGCTTAATGAGGTTTCTCCATTTCTCTTGGGAAAAGAAATAAGTTTTAAGTTCTGCAAACCTGCCTTTGTCTCAAGGATACTAGTCGCCTTGGGGAACGACGCTGCTGGTTCCCACGGGTGTGGATGACCTGACACGCAGGTGGTCTGCCAGGCAGCTGAGACTCCTGAGCTCTTTGTCCATCTCTGGAGCAGGCAGGCAGGACTTGGGTAGTTACTGAAACTCAGAACAGCCAACAGCCTCTGGGCAGCTTCCTCACTGCAGAGATGCTGCAGCTGCAGCCCAGAGACGGAAAGGGCATGCCCAAGGCCACGCAGCGCGGCCCTGAGCCAGTAACACCTACATCCCCCGGCATATCTGACTTGTAACAAATTCACTTTGGGTCAGACAGCACTGGCGTGAGCCAGACCATTGACTAGGTGAGAGGGTCGAGGTAGGTCCAAGGTCCTCAAGGAGGTTGCAAAATAGTGACAGCCATGTTGTGTAAACTGAATAATGACAGAGGGATCCACACAACGTAGAAGACAGCATGAGGGGCCAGGCATGTTATCTTGACTTGGGGATAGAAAGGGCAGTCTGGGAAGCCTTCTGAGAGGAGATGAGTCTGCACTGGGTTTTGAAGGATGAATAGGAGTCCCCAGGAGGCAAAGTGTGAAGAAGGTTATTCCAGACAGAGGCAACAGTATATGCAAAGCCACGTTCATTCTGGCATGTGCTGGCAAACATGTAAGAGCCACAGGAGGCTCTCAGCAGAGGCAGGACATGCCCAGATTTGCACTGTAGGAACGATCTCTCAGGCTCTAGAAATGGAGAGACCAGACAGGGAAATTAGGGGTAGAAAGAACCAAGGGAGAAAGTCTGGGAGCCCCGAGCTCAGCTCATAGCCATGGAGATGGAAGAGCAGGGGCAGATTCTGGAAATATTTAGGAGGTAGAGTAACCAGTCTCCAGCTCCCAGAGGATCAGGCCTCCCCAGGAGGCCCCCGCGAGGGAGCAGTGAGGAGGAAAGAAGGGGTAATGCCCTCCCTCTTGGACAAGTTCTTTGGCAACTAAATGGCTCATGTTCCCCTGAATAGTGCTGCGAGGTGACAAGACTTGCAGTGGCAGTGACAGCTCACATTGAGGAGCTTCCTTAGGCCAGATCCCATTCCATGTGACATGTGATGAACCTTATCTTCGGGACAACCCTGCGATGTGACTCCTTTTCCGATTCATTCTACCAGTGAGGAGACCTGGGCGTGGAAATGGACCCTGACCTGCCCAAGGTCACCAAGCTTAGGAAGAAGCAGAGTGGTAGCTCTCCCAGGCCAGCCAGGGCGTCTCTGATAATTTATGTGTGCTCCACATTCAAATAGGGCTTGCTTGACTCTTTACCCAAAATTATCTATTATAACAGGCAACAAGAGTCGAGGTTTTCCTTTGAAAATCAAAAGGACTTCCAGCACCAAACATCATTCCCCAGGAGCATGGGGGCCTTGGACCTGGGCAGCTTGTCCCTTTCTCGTCCATGCCCAGGGCCCCTGTGGTCTGGTGGGAGGAGGCAAGGAGTCTGGGCTGGACTGCTTTTCTGCAGACCCCTCACTAGAGCAAGGAGGGCCTGGTTCAAACTCACTGACTCCCTTTGTGATCCTGGGCAAGTCCCTCCCTCTCCAGGCCTCAGCAACTGACCAGGTCTGCATCAGCCCCTCCCAGGGCTGCCATGGAGTCTCTGGGAGCCACATGGGTAAGCCTTCAGTCACACAGTAGTTGATGGCTGCTGTGATTAAGGCTGCCTGGGCCTTGCTCCTGGTTTTCTCGAGGCAAAGGAGGTTTGAAGACACAGGACACAGAAAAGTGTCTTCACAGGGGCAGCCACTAACCCCAGAAATTGGCCCCCAGGTCCTGCCTCCCAGAAATCAAGCTCACTGCTTGCAGAGTCTCTTTCTTCAGTAGGCCTCCTTCTTCTGCAAACCCCTAGTTTGCTGGGAACCCCAGAGGCACATCCTTTCCCACCCGCATGCCCCCACTATCTCTGCCTGGCAATACTAGATTCACACTTCAAGGCCTCAGTCCAGCCACCTCCTCCCCAACCCCATCAGACTTCTCCCCCATTGCCCTTTGGGTGCTTCCTATGGGCATCTGGCCCCACTCTGCCCTTCTCTGCCACTGGGCACTTGTCTGATGCTGGAGAATTCCCAGAGCAGGCTCATGCCTCTGACTTGCCCAGAGCCTGCCAGAGTCTTCCCCCGGCCAGCTCCATCTGAGGACCATGGATAGCTAGAGAGAGGAAGAAATTCACCCTCCACATTGTGTGCATGTGCGCACATGCACACACACACCCACACACACACACACCACACACACCAAACACACACACACACCACACACACACACACACATACACCACACACATACACCACACACACACCACACACACACACCCACACCACACACACACCACACACACCCACACCACACACACACCACACA
>NW_022437108.1:768174-774400 GCF_009761245.1 Sapajus apella
CCACACACATCCCCCACACGCACACCACACGCATACCACACACACACACCACACACCCCATACACACATGCACACACACCACACACACACCACGCCACACACACACACACACACCTGGCCCCTCTCCCATTTTGCGGCCACAGCTGGCCTTCTCTCTAGCTCTGCCGTCACTCTGGGACCTCTCCTCACTCTGCCCTGGGCTTCACCAGGCTGTTCTGGATGCTCATCCAGCCCCGGGACATTCTCACCCCACCCTTCTCACTGGCACATGCTCTGACCGTGGGCAGGGGCTGGCACTAGGCAAGCTGTCACTACACACCACAGTGGCCCTGTCTCTGGGAAAATAAATGGAACATGGCTTGAGAGCTGGTCATCTTCCGGCTCCAGGAGACTCCCACAAAAATCCAGGGAGGAAGCCAACTGAGATCCTTCTCAAGGAGGCCAGCAAAGTAGGCCCTGAAAAACAGGATTAAAAAGCTTTCCCCTCTCTCCGCTTGCTAGAGAGCAAAACATCAGCGGGGTTAACTGGTTCCCAATTGATAGGTTTCCTGTCACCCTTCCCCCTCCTTCGCCTGCAGGACAGACCAGCTGTTGGGGCCAGATTAATGGCCACAATTAAAAGCAAAATGCCCTTGCTGTGGCCCACTCTCCTCCCACACCTGTGAGCCTGGAGACTGAGCTCTAAGCCCCAGGAACGGAAGATTTGTAATGAAATCAGACAGGCCTCTTAACCGCTGATGCTATCAGGGCCCAGGGGAGAAGCAGACTTATTTCCTAATCTCCCACCGAGCATCTGTCAGCCTCAGTGCACAGCAATGTCATTCTTGCGTGCAGCAAGGACCTTTCACGGGGCAGACTGTCAACTGCCTGCCCGGCTGCCCACCCGCCCCCGAAGCTTCCCGCGGCTGCTTCCCCTTTCCTGGGCTCAGGCTGCACAGCATTCACAAATGCTCACACTCCACACACTCACATCCTCTCATCCACACACAATCATTCTGATTCATTCATAAACTGCCTGCTGTGCCCCAATTGCATTGACAGACAAGAGAAAATAAGAACATCTCTTTAGCAGTGTTGGAAAACAGAAAGGGTATCACTGATAAAGCAGTCATTTGGAGGGATTCCTAGAATTCGAGAAGCGGATGAGAACAAGCGAAAGGAGAGGCCCATTGATGCTGCGCAGCTAGGCAAGTCGGGGGCCACTTTCCCTACGAGAGCCCAGGGAGCTCCCCAACTCCGGGCGCAGAGCTGAGCAAGGGGCCTGGAGGAGGCCTGAGCTGTCTCCAGCCCGGCCTTTATCCCAGGCTTTACTGGGTTGGAACCTCGTGCTGAGTCCTTTAGGGGTTTGGGCAGTCTGCACGGGACAAAGGGGATAGGACCCCACGGTCCCCACAGAGGGAAAGCAGGGGAGGGTCTCTTTCCAGCAGTGACCACTTTTACCATAGCCTACTGGTCCCTATGAAGCCTGGTCCCTACGAAGACACCCTAAGGTCCCATTAGCAGTGGCGGGTGGAGGGAAGCAGGCGGCATGGCCTGGACTCCGCTGACGCAGTACCTGGAAAGCTGCCTCTCCCCACCCCACCTTCAGCCCCAGCCTCAGCGCCAGCTGCACTCCCTGACACCTCAGACTTGAGGCACGAGAGACCCCAGGGCTCTTGTCCTTACCCTGGCCATTCGCCACCAGTTCATGTACTTGGAAAGGGAACACTTCCTGCCCGCACCCCTTCAGAAGGGTCCAATTACGTCAGGAAACCCTGTGTACCACAGCCTGCTTCTTGACATTCCTAATATGTCTTAGCTCGTTAAGGGCTCTGAGAAGTCTTGTGGCATCTTTTATTGTGTAATTTACATTCCGTGCAGTTGCAGATCTTAAGCATTGAGCAGAATCCATTTTGACAAAAGATTACACCCATGTAACCCACACCCACATCAATACGTAGAAAATTCTCATCACTCTAGAAATTCCCCACACCCACCCCACTGGCAGCCACATGATGACTTCTATAATGATAGATTCATGTTGCCTGTCCTGGAGCGTCACAGAAATGGATACTTCGGGCCTGGCTTCTCTCACTCACTGTAATATGCCATGCACCCATGTTGCTACGTGTCAGGAATTCCCTACTTTTCATCATCGAGTATATTTTATTGTAAGAATATACTTACTACAATTTGCATATCTATTTTCCTGCTGGTAAATATTTAGTTTCTTGCCGTTTTTGCTGTGAACACAGCTGCGATGAACACTTGGGTACTAGTCTGGTTGTAAGCAGATGTTTCACATTTTCCTGGGCGGGTGTACCTGGCAGTGGAAGTTGCAGGTGTGTGCACACTGCCAAACTGTTTTCTAAAGCCGTGTGAGAGAGTCAGTGTTGCTGCACCACCTCACCGTTATTCATATCGCTTCTACAGGAACTTTAAAAACAGCTGGTTTAACTTAGCATGTCCCACACTAATTGAGCCACTGAGCTTCTAACATTTTAAATTTAGTATTTCCTTATTTATTTCGAGATGGAGCCGCACTATGTTGCTCAGGCTGGCCTCGAACCCTTGGGCTCATGACACCGCGCCTCCAGAGTAGCTGGAACTCCAGGTGCGCGCCACCACGCACGGCTGAACTTTAAAAAAAAGAATCCCTTTTAACACATAATGCAACAAGTGTTTTGTAAAATTTATGTTGGGGAATGAAGATCTAGAGTTTTGTTTAGAAGTAGGAGAAACAAAAAGATTAGCTACAACGATAAATCACCAGATCAATGAGAGGGAGAGGCACAGAAGAGAGGGCAAGGCTGAGAAAGCTGAAGAAATGGCCTCCCATGAAAAGGAGCGCGTGCAATCCATCAGACTAACTGCGAGGTTCAAAAGAATGTCGCACAGATAAAACTAGACGGAGCAGCCTGCAATGAAAGAGAAAGAGAATTTGGAAATGACCAACGTGGCTGCCAACATGAAAGACTTGAGAATTAATAAACTACGGAAAAAGCTCTGCCCCGAACTAGTGATACTTGTGGTTAAAGATAGTGGAGTGAAGGCATCTCCACCCCTTTCTCCTCTCTGAAATCAAGTAAAACCTTAAGGAGAATGAGAAAAGGGAGAAACTTGGACGCTCGTAACACCAAAACCTAAAGTACGAATACGGTAACAATTGGTTTGTATCCTGGTCTCCAGGGATAGGGAGAGGATTCCGAGAGACCATACACCCCTAGAGACCAGGAAGGATGAAACCAAAGACCCCTCTGTTGGAACAGCAAGGTCAGAGTGTTTGGATGGGCTTCCGAACTTTCCTGAATGCTGCT
This sequence comes from Sapajus apella, assembly GCF_009761245.1. Lineage (NCBI taxonomy): Eukaryota > Metazoa > Chordata > Mammalia > Primates > Cebidae > Sapajus > Sapajus apella. Next base: position 771,471 of record NW_022437108.1, read on the forward strand.
TGGCCACGTGGCATGGCTGGGGCGGGAGCACTGAAAACAGGAAGGCATGGGTTGCCATCTTTGCAGGAAGCTGGATGACCATCTAGTGGGTGACTGTGAGCCCTGCCACTGCTGGTCTTGATGGCTACAGAGAAGCAAAGGCTGAACCGCCACATACAAACCCCGGATACTCTGGGGGCTTGACTGTGGGTGCCCTGCTAGTCTGGGGTGAAGTCACACCCTGAAGAAATTGTAGATTTGAAAGTATATTAGTTCCTGTGACTGCTGAAACAAATTTCCACAAACACCAGAGATGTGTTCTCTTCAGGTCTAGAGATCAGAAGCCCCTTACCCATGTTATGGGGTCAAAATCAAGGTACTGGCGGTGTGGGGCTCCCTCTGGAGGCTTAAAGGAGAATCTGTTCCTTCTCTCTTCCAGCTTCCAGGGGCTGCCAGCACTCCTTGGCCTGTGTCCCCCCAACTCCAATCTCTGCCTCAGTGATCATATTGCCCTCCTCCCTCCTGTCTGTGCGTCAAATCTGCTCCCGCCTTTTTCTCATTAAAACACTTGTGAGGCCGGGCACGGTGGCTCACGCCTGTAATCCCAGCACTTTGGGAGGCCGAGGCAGGTGGATCACGAGGTCAAGAGATCGAGACCATCCTGGTCAACACGGTGAAACCCCGTCTCTACTAAAACTACAAAAAATTAGCTGGGCATGGTGGCGCGTGCCTGTAATCCCAGCTACTCAGGAGGCTGGGGCAGGAGAATTGCCTGAACCCAGGAGGCGGAGGTTGCGGTGAGCCGAGATCGCGCCATTGCACCTGGGTAACAAGAGCGAAACTCCGTCTCAAAAAAAAAAAAAAAACAAACAAACAAACAAAAAAAAAACACTTGTGACTGGCCAAGCGCAGTGGCTCATGCTTGTAATCCTAGCATTTTGGGAGGCCAAGGTGGGCGGGTTACCTGATATCCAGAGTTCAAGACCAGCCTGGCCAACATGGGGAAACCCCGTCTCTACTAAAAATACAAAAATTGCTGGGCATGGCAGTGCGCACCTGTAATCCTAGCTACTCAGGAGGCTGAGGAATCACTTGAACCCAGGGAGGTGGAGGTTGCAGTGAGCCAAGATCGTACCACCGCATTCCAGCCTTGGGGACAGAATGAGACTCTGTGTCAAAGAAAAAAAAAAACCCACTTATAATTGCATTTAGGTCTCAGCCAGATAATCCAGAATAACTTCTCCATCTCAAGACCCTTAATTTAATCATATATGCAAAAATCTTTGCCATTTAAGGTAACATTCACAGGTTCCAGGAATTAGGCTTAATATCTTTGGGGCAATTATTCAGTTGAAGAGATTATCACAAGACAAAGCTCAAAGGTAAGCTGCACACTAGCTCCATACAATCTTGTTTTGTTTTGTTTTGTTGTGTGGTTTTTTTTTGGTTTTTGTTTGTTTGTTTGTTTGTTTGTTTAAAACAGAACCTTGCTCTGTGGCCCAAACTGGAGTACAGTAGCATGATCTCAGCTCACTGCAGCCTCCACCTCCAGGGATCAAGAAATTCTTTTGCCTTAGCCTCCCAGGTAGCTGGGATTACAGGCACACACCACCATGCCCAGTCAATTTTTGTGTTTTTGGTAGAGACAGGGTTTCACGCTGTTGGCCAGGCTGGTCTCAAACTCTTGTGCTCAAGTGATCCCCCCACCTTGGCCTCCCAAAGTGCTGGGAGTACAGGCGTGAGCATCACACCTGGCTCTCTGTACAATCTTTCCATAGAAAACTAGTCCAAAAAGACTAGAAAAAGCCAGTCAAAAATGAATAACCACATACAAAACGGCAGAAAGGCTAAACATGTCCTTGCTGCCAGATTGCTGTGACTTAGCCAAGTCCCTCTACTTAAAGAGAAAGACCCGAATACTGGGCTGGTACCACAGATGCTTATACGCTCTCATATGCAGACTTACACAACTCCAGCTGCGCACCAGGTACAAAATACTCAAGACAAGAGTCACATGGAAGGCCTGGCTAAGATGTCCCAGGCAAATGCTGACATAAAGAAAGCAACGTAGGATATGCTTATATCAGACAAAATAGAATTCAAGGCAAGATGCACTAAACAAGACAATAACTTGTTTTTTTTTTTTCAAACAAAAGTACAATGTGCCAAGAAGATGTGAAATGAAGAGGTCTTTTACCCAGCGATCGTCTCAGTGGGAGGATTTATTATAAATTCCTCAGACTCAAATTGAGTAGAGGAAAGAGAGGTTTGAATGTCAAATTAAATAAGCTTTGTGGATACTCTCAAAGCAGACTCTGTTTTCTTTTCAAATCCTCATGGAGCAATGAAACAACCTGACCACATACCAGTCCACACAAAACTCAGTAACCAAAAAGTAGGAATCATATGAACCACATTTCCTGATCACAATGTAATCAATTTAGAAATTAACAGCAAACAGACAACCCCTTCACCCCAGGTCTGACCACTTATACATTTGCAAACATTTCTCCACAGCTCAAGTTAAATTAACAGATTACAATTGAGGCCAGGCATGGTGGCTCACACTTGTAATCCCAGTAATTTGGGAGACCGAGGCTAGAGGATCACTTGAGGCCAGGAGTTCAAGACCGGACTGGGCAACATGGTGACACCCCATCTCTGCAAAAAAAAAAAAAAAAAGATATCACAAATTGTCTGAAATTATTATTAACAATGAGAATATCATTGTTAGTAACTGGAATATTAAAACCTAGATAATAAGACTAAAGATTTTCTCAGAGCAGTGGTCATAGTCTTAAACTCTTATGTACAGTCAATAACTCATTCATGCATTCATTCTACAGATATTTTCTGAGTACCTATTACACGCCAGCACTGCTCTAGGTGCTGGGACTGAACAGAAAGAAAGAGAGATTCTTTTTGTAGAGGTTACATTCAAATTAATAATG
>NW_022437108.1:774500-775130 GCF_009761245.1 Sapajus apella
GGGAATGCCCTGAATATTCAATTCAAGAAGCTAGAAACGTACAATAAAATACTCTCAGAAAAGCAAGGAAGTTCAAAACGAAAATATGCAAATTAATGACTTAGAAAAATAAAGAAGAACTGATAAAATTAAGCTTTGATTGAACTCTATCGAGTCTAAAAAAGAGAAAACACAAATATTTATAATTAGTAAAAGCAAAAGGGATTATACAACTGCAGAGGCAATTGTATAGATTATAAGCAAGTAATGTGTGTAAGATGATGCCAAAATTTGAAAACCTAGATAAAGCAGATAGTATGGATAAAAACGGATACATTGGGCTGGGCGCGGTGGCTCAAGCCTGTAATCCCAGCATTTTGGGAGGCCGAGGCGGGTGGATCACGAGGTCAAGAGATCGAGACCATCCTGGTCAACATGGTGAAACCCCGTCTCTACTAAAAATACAAAAAATTAGCTGGGCATGGTGGCGCGTGCCTGTAATCCCAGCTACTCAGGAGGCTGAGGCAGGAGAATTGCCTGAACCCAGGAGGCGGAGGTTGCGGTGAGCCGAGATCGCGCCATTGCACTCCAGCCTGGGTAACAAGAGGGAAACTCCATCTTAAAAAAAAAAAAAAAAAAAAAAAAAAAAAA
>NW_022437108.1:775230-789076 GCF_009761245.1 Sapajus apella
AAAAAAAAAAAAAAAAAAAAAAAAAAAAAAACGGATACATTTCTAGAAATATGTAAATTACCAAATAGGCCCAATAAGAGGTAAAAAACCTGAGTGGCAGCCACGCATGGTGGCTTACTCCTGTAATCCTAGCACTTTGGGAGGCTGAGGTGGGTGGATCACCTGAGGTCAGGAGTTCTTGACCAAAAAAAAAAAAAAGAAAGAAAAACACCTGAGTAGCCCAGTGACCACAGAAGAAATTGAAAAACATTCAGGGTCTACCAGCCAAAACACATAAATATATAGATGACTGAAGGCAAAATCTGACAAACCTTTTTTTTTTTTTTTTTTTTGAGATGGAGTCTCCCTCTGTCGCCTGGGCTGGAGTGCAGTGGTGAAGTCTCAGCTCACTGCAGCCTCCGCCTCCCGAGTTCAAGCCATTCTCCTGCCTCAGCCTCCCCAATAGCTGGGATTACAGGTGTCTGCCACCATGCCTGGCTAATTTTCTGTATTTGTAGAAGAGACGGGGTTTCACCATGTTGGCCAGGCTGGTCTTGAACTCCTGACCTCGTGATCTGCCCACCTTGGCCTCCCAAAGCACTGAGATTACAGGCATGAGCCACCACACCCAGCCTGACAAACTTTCAAGACACTGATAATCTTATTAAACTATGTAGAACATAAAGATGGAAAGACACTCTTGCAAGTCTGGCATACCAAAATCTGATACACAAAATGTGCGTTGGAATTACAGTTCCAAGCAGGAAGTCTGGAGCAGACACTGCCACTGTTTCGGCTGAAAGCACCAAGGGGTGTTCCCTGGAGCACATGGGTGGCCTGTCGCCCAAACACAGCTGTGGGGGTATTTCACCTCCTGTGGTCCTGTCCTTCTGTCACCCAAACTGCACTCCACATCTACGGCTTCACGGGTGTTCCCTTCGGCCAGTTGACAGAGGAGGATAACTGAGTAGACTTTATCCCAACTGATCCAGTAAAAGTGCACAGTGGAAGTGTTACTCTCCCACTCAGGAGTGGCCCCAAAAGACAGCGTGGAGGAGAAAGCCTCTCAGCAGTGGAATTTAGAGCATGACATCTTGAACACTTTCCCAGAAGGCCAGTTGGCCTGAGACGTAGATCTGCGTTGGCTCATGGGCAGTAGTGGTTTTGCTGGATAACTGGGGACTCCAGAACAAGATGGGAGATTGGAGACAGGGTGGTTTGGGGAAGAGAATGTGCATGCGTCGCTCAGACCTGACCCAGAGGCAATGACTGTTTGTGTGCCGTGTGGATTCTCTCCAGAATGTCATCACTATGGAGCAAGTCCTCAATAGTCAGGTGGACAAGATGACCCACCCAGCGGATGAGTAAATACATGTAAGTCTCTTTCCTCAGTCGTCCTTGTACCCACTCAGGAATAAAGTAGTTTTGGAGGCATTATTCTGGCCACCTGTCCAAGTAAGGGCCTAATGGCCTCTCCAAAGCTGACGCAGCCACTGCCATCGATGAGGGTCTAACTTCCAGCAGAAAAGGCCAGTTCTGCAAATCTGATATTATACCACAGTGAGGAGGACCAGTTAGCTATTGATGGGAAGTTGGTTTTACTGGGGCTCCTTCCATTGTGGAGAGGCAGAGACTTGACATCACCACAATAACTATTTTTATTGAAGTTGGCTATACATCCTCTGTTTATCATGTTTCCATCCATACCACCATTGGTGGCCTGAATAATGTCCTCCTCTCCATCACAGCAACCCATACGACACTGTTTCTGCCCAAGGATCAGCTGTACAGTCAAAGAAGTAAAGCAATGGGTTGAAAGTTATGGGATTCACAGGCCTTTATACATGCAGAAGCAGCTGGCCCTATAAAAGAGTAGAGTAGACTGTTAAAGGATCAGTCCGGGCCAGCGTGGTGGTTCACGCCAGTAGTCATAACACTTTGGGAGGCTGAGGTGGGTGGATTGCCTGAGCTCAGGAGTTTGAGACCAACCTGGGCAACATGGCAAAACCCCATCTCTACTAAAAATACAAACAATTAGCCAGGTGTGCTGGTGTGCGCCTGTCATCCCAGCTACTTGGAGGCTGAGGCACAGGAATTGCTTGAACCAGGAGGCGGAGGTTGCAGGGAACCGAGGTCATACCACTGCACTCCAGCCTGGGTGACAGAGTGAAACTCTGTCTCAAAGAAAAAAAAGGATCTGTCCCAGCACCCTGGTAGACAACATCTTGTGAATTTGGGACACTGTCCTCCAGCATTTGGTATGTGAGCTCAACCAGCAACCAACTTAGAGTGATCACAGCAATTTTGGCACCAAAGCATGGATGTGGGAATGGTGCCCTTCACTATTAGGCCAAATAACCCCCTTTCAGTAAAGGCGCTTCTTGTTTCCGCAACTCTGCACTTGCTTGTTTCAAGGTTTTGATATCCAAAGGAGTAAAGCTTCAATGTGAGTACAGCATAATGGCTGCCTACACAGGAAGTGAATACTGACAGCCGCTCTCCACGGTGCTGGACGAACAGGCCCAAAGGGAGGTCCCAGCTTTGGCTTCAGTGATTGATTTAGACCGGTGCTGTCAATACTGCGGCCACTAGCCACCACGTGGCTATTGTATTTAAATTAGCTTGAATTAAACAAAATGAGAAGTTTAGTTCCTCAGACACACGAGCCGCCTTTCAAGTGATCTGTATCCTCATGTGGCTCTTGGCTGCCGTATTAACCAGAGCCACCATGGAACATTTCCTTCCATGCAGAAAGTTCTATGGGACAGCACTGATTTAGACTACCAAAGGTAACGGGGAGGTCACTGCGAGGGGGACATGAAGAAATGAGGTTGACCTCCAGGGATCCTCTATCCTGCCTGCTTGTCCTGCTGTGGTCAGCAGGGGAGAAGGTCCAGCAAATCTATTTAGGCAAGGGCACCAGGGCTTAGCCCCCTCAGGAATAATGGTCTAGGTCACTGCCCCGGTGAAGAACGCTTGCCATCCGGGGTGTGGGCGGAGGGCAAAGGATGGAATCAATGAGGAGGGAGGTCACACAGCCTAACCACAACCATACGGAAACAGTATGTTTTTCCCCGCGGTGCCGTGGGTATGCAAAAATAAAAAATATACTTTAATGAATTGATCTTGTCTTTCCTTTTAATCCACGATTGTATACATTGTTTGCAGAATATTGAGACAGGATTGGGACAGAATTAGAGAAGGAATGGACCTCACCCAGAAATACTGGACTTGGAGTTGTACAGGGTAACCAATTAGGCTGTTCTTGCATTGCTACGAAGAAATACCTGAGAGTGAGAGTCATACAGAAAAGAGGTTCTGCAGGCTGTACAGGAAGCGTAATGCTGGCATCTGTTCCGGGGAGGCCTCAGGGAGCTTCTGCTCATGGCGGAAGGCAAACGGGTAACGAGCGTCTCACGTGGCAAGAAGCAACAACCAGGTCTCCCGAGAACTCACCGTCTCCACTGACCCAAACACCTCCCACCAGGCCCCACCTCCAGCACTGGGAATTACATCTCGACATGAGATTTGGAGGGGACATGCAAGCTGTATCAGCAATTGAGGAAAGAAATGAAGATATTTTCAGATGTTAGCCTGCACCTTCTGAGGGAGGGGTACTAAAGGCCCAGAAAGAAGGTGGAACTGTAATAAAACCTTTGGTGATTTTGCGTGTCCAAAGTTCGATGCTCCCGATAGCCTTCCCATGTTGGTTTAAGTAGAGCTGCTTTCTGCCGTTGGCAAACGAAAACTCTGACTGATCCGGAAGTCTAAATGTTGGCGACGAACTGACCACGTGGCTATTTGCAGATAACATGTTTGTCTTCCCAATCAACAGAAAAAGAAAATAGAAATCATTAAAGAATTTACTGTGGTGCAGAAAACAATAATAAGTGTTGGAGGTGATGGACATGCCCACTACCCTGATTTGGTCACCACACAGTGGTGAAACATCACACTGTACCCCACAGATATGTACAATTACTATGTGTCAATGTTTTTAAAGGTCAAGAATTTACAGTGGTGGCCAGACACAACATTGTTTTCTTGTTTATCAGCTTGATTCTGAAAGAAAATCTTAATTTTTAAAACCTATTTTTAGGTATGGTACCTCACACCTGCAATAACTCATGCCTGTAATCCCAGCACTTTGGGAGGCTGAGGTGCGTGGATCACGTGAGGTCAGGAGTTCGAGACCAGCCTGGGCAACATGACGAAACCCTGTCTCTACTATAAATACAAATGTTAGTCGGGCACGGTGGCCCGCGCCTGTACTCCCAGCTACTTGCAAGGCTGACGCAGGAGAATCGCTGGAACCCAGGAGGCGAAGGTTGCAGTGAGCCGAGATCATATCATTATACTCCAGTCCTGGCGACAGGAGCAGAATTGTGTCTCAAAAAAAAAAAAAGAAAACAAACTATTTCCAGTGTAAAATAAAGCCAGACCCAGAAGGGCCTTAAATGCCCAACTGTTTTGTCCTGGAGGAAGTGAGCAGCCAGAGAAGCTGTGAGAGCAGCAAGGCCAGTGTTACGAAGCCTGGTTGCAGGAGTGTGTGTGAGGGTGGGGCCTCCCAGGACCGGGGGGACGTGCCTGCTGCTGTATGCGGCACAGGGGCCGGGGGCTGGGCATGGCTCAGATCCATGGCAGTGCCAGCTGCAGTGCACTCTGGTGAGAGATGGGGGTGTCTCACCCACAGGAGCCAAAGGGGAGAGCAGGAGGGCTTGGGGTATTGGAAGGATCTTTTGCAGTGTGTATCAGTGCAGCCCCTCAGCAGATGCAAGTTTTGTGGGCCCTAAGCTTGTGCAATTTGGAGGCCTGCCTTAATGAAAATAATAAAATCTTAAAGACAAAATTAGGAGCTGAGTGCAGTGGCTCACGCCTGTAATCCCAACACTTTGGGAGGTCAAGGCAGGTGGATGGCTTCAGGCCAGGAGTTCGAGACCAGCCTGGGCAACATGGTGAAACCATTTCTACTAAAAATTCAAAAATTAGCTGGGCATGATGGCGTGTTCCTGTAATCCCAGCTACTCAGGAGACTGAGGCACGAGAATTGCTCTTGAACCTGGGGAGACTGAGGTTGTAGTGAGCTGAGACGCGCCACTGAGCTCCAGCCTGGGTGACAGAGCGAGACCCTGTCTTTAAAAAAAAAAAAAAAAAAAAAAAAAAAAGACAAAATTAGGTACAAACATGAATAGTTACTTGGAATGAGAAAATATGAGAAAATAAAACAGCCTGCAAATAAGAAAATTTGACACTACAAATATTGTAAAATCCCCCCCATAGCAGTGTATTTCTTATTCAGTGCTTAATAGACATTTGTAATAACTTTTTCCCTTCATTTTTGGCTACATGTCATTTAGCTGCTTTTTCATATGACAGTATTTTGAGCTGCCATTTTCTTTCTTTCTTTCTTTTTTTGAGACTAAGTCTCACTTTGTCGCCCAGGCTGAAGTGCAGTGGCGCAATCCCGGCTCACTGCAACCTCCACCTCCCAGATTCAAGTGATTCTCCTGCCTCAGCCTCCTGAGTAGCTGAGATTATAGGCATCCATCACGACACCCAGCTAATTTTTATATTTTAAGTAGAAATGGGGTTTCACTGTGTTGGTCAGGCTGATCTTGAACTCCTAACCTCGTGATCCACCTGTCTTGGCCTCCCAAAGTGCTGGGATTACAGGCATGAGTCACCGCATCCGGCCTTGGCTGCCGTTTTCTATAAAGAGAATAGAAAGATAATTCACTGCTTGCTGTGATGTGGTTGACTAATTAGTTATTTTATTACTGATAGTTTACAAAAATCTATTTTGGTTTTATGACTTACTGGTAAAGTTGTATAAATTTTTAGGATTGTTGTCAAATAGGGGGAAACCTTTATCAAATTTCTTTTCTAAGTGAGCTGTAAGATTTCAGGGTTTTCAAGTTTTCTTGCACTGAGGACCAATCTTAAATACTCTGAATTGATGGTGCTCGTTAAGGAGAGCAATTCAGATGCATTCTTAAATTGCTACTACATTGCTTTGAGCTACATAATTGTGTAATAAAATTACCCTTATGTTCCATCCACCGTACTTATTGATGAGCTCGTGTAGGAGTCTGGTGGCAGAAACACTCGTTTCTTCAGGCTGTCTTGCTGTGTTGGTGACAATTTCATGTGCCATTTCATCCGGAACTGCCAGACCTTATTAGGACAAGATGCATCAGTTACACCAAGACGTGATTCCATATACTGGGGTGCATAAAGCATCCAACTTCACACACAAAAGTACTTGGTGCTTGTAGAACTGCTGTAACACTCAAGTACTCACTATAAGCAGTGATTTTTTTTTTTTTTTTAGACAGGCTCTCTCTCTGTTGTCCAGACTGGAGTGCAGTGGCTCAATGACTGCTCACCGCAGCATTGACTCTCAGGCTCAAGCGATTGATCTCAGGCTCAGCTTCCCAGATAGCTGGGACTGGAGGCACACACCCCCCACAGCTGGCTAATTTTCATATTTTTTCTAGAGAGAGTGTTTCACCATGTTTCCCAAGCTAGTCTCAAACTCCTGGGCTCAAGTGATCCTCTCACCTCAGTCCCCCAAAGTGCTGGGATAACGGGCATGAGCCACTGTGCCTGGCCTAACAAGGGAATTCTGATCAATTTTATTTTGCATGAATCTCATCAAAGAGAAACAAATGTCTGGGCACATGTTATGGTATATGCTACATTACTGCATATATTCTTGACAAGAGAGAACTTTCGTTTTGACTGGGCATGCATGAGAAACGAGTCCCATATTCTGATGGTGTAAGAATTTTCTACAGACTAGCTTCGGGCTTTGTACAAACTTTGTTTCTCTTCCACAAACTGCCAGTGTCAGGAGTGACATTCATGTTTCAATGTGGCGTCTGGCCGTGCATCATCATGTCACAATGACGGGCGAGGCAGCATGGTGAGTACTGGTGGATAGGAGGAGCATTCCTGGAAACCAATCCTAAACCAGAATGGCTAGTAATGACTATACACTGTAAGCTTCATAATGGATCCCACTAAGCCAGATAAATATGTCTTTGACTCAACTTCCCTTTAACCAGGTCCCCAAAATGCCCATGGCCATCCCAAACCATCCAACGTGTGGAAATACGACACAGAAGTTGGCGTGGAAGAGACAGTGATCTTCACAGATTGTAGTTGAAAGGTTTAGTCCTATAGGTTTTACAGAAACATTAGGACCGTGTAAATACATCGCTAGTACCACTCCTGGGGCTTTGGAGGGGGATGTCATTAAGCTTAATTCACATCACACTTCATCCTCCTTTGGCTTGGGCTGCCGGAGTGGGAGCTGGGGAACCAGGGAATGGTCCCATTCATCATCCTCTCACCACAAAGCACTCCGCAGATCACAGGAACCCTCACACTCGCCTTCTCATTTCCTCGGGCAGGCCTTGTCATTCCCACTCCACAGAGAAAAGTGGAGGCCCAGAGAGGAAGAACCCTAGACCAGGGTCACGCAGTTGGCAAGTGACAGAGCACAGCTTTCTGGGGTCCCAGTCCAGGGTCCTACTGCCTCATCTGAGCCCATTGTCATCCTGACAGGGAGCAGGGAAGGAATCCCGTCCCCGTCTCGTAGAAGTGGTGGCCTTTATATTCACCCATCTACACCCACAGGACAGCAGAGGGGACACTTGGTGCAGAGGAATTTATTTAACTCTCATGGCAGTGTGCAGGGAGTGTTCCCCCCTGTTCTGGTGGAGGAAACTGAGGCTCACGGAGGTCACGTGGTCTGATTAGGAGTCGGGGAAGAGGCACCTGAAGCCAGGTCTCTGGACCCTTAGTTCAATGCTCTTTTGCTGATCTTTGCTTCTTCCCCTTTAGAGATGGACGGGACCTCGGAGTATCATCCAGCCCAATCCCCTTTCCACAAATGAGAAACTGAGGCCAAGAGGAGAAGCGGGTCCTACAGCGAGTCGGGACGGATGACTCAGCGGTCTGGTTTGCCTCTCTCCTTCACGCCCCCGAGAACCTTTGATGTGCTCCCGCATGTCTAGGGACCCCCATTGCAGGCTGGACATTTGCTCTGATCTTTGAGTGACCCATCCAGCAACAGCCTGGACCAACCAAACCTATGACTGTCCTTCCGTCCAAACTCCTCTACTTTGAAACTGTCTCCACCCACAGCCCAGGAAGAGGGAGACGAGTGCCTGGTCCCCTGAGAGCGCAGTCACCACGCCCTCATGGCCGCAGCTGATTGGGTGACACCCGATCTGGGAGAGCCAATCCAGTCTGAGCAAAGCCGACTGAGTAGGTGGCAAGCCGGAGTGATGGGAGAGAAACACGACTGATGCAAATGCAGAGCCCGCTGGCAGAGGTGCAGGGGCACCGACCCGAGCGAGGAGGCCCCCAGAGACTGCTGCCGCCCTGTAAGTTTCCCATGCCCATCCATGAGCCTTAGCAGTCCCTGTGTCTGTGCTTTAACACACTCCCCCACCGAGTTGCAGGAGAGGGTTTTGTGCCTTGCAATTTAGATATTATAGAATTAATTTATTTTTATTTCAGAATAATGGCTAATATTTATATGGTTCGCAAATCAAAGCCAAATGAAAAGGAATACCTTAGGAAGTCTCATTCCCACTCACCCTATTCTTTAGTCCCCACTCACCTCATTCCCACTCACCCTGTTCCCAGAGTCCCCAGTCCCCACTTGTATTCATTTCTGGTCTATGTTTTCCAGCATTTCTTGGTGCAGATATAAGCAAATACCAATATTCTCTCTCTCTCTCTCCTCTCTCTCTCTCTCTCTTTTTCTCTCTCTCTTTTTCTTTTCACGAGATAGAGTCTCACTCTGTCACCCAGGCTGCAGTGCAGTAGCACAATCTCACCTCACTGCAACCTCGACCTCCCGGATTCAAGCGATTCTCCTGCCTCAACCTCCCTACTTACTAGCTGGGATTACAGGCACACGCCACTATGCCTGGCTAATTTTTATATTTTTAGTAGAGATGGGGTTTCACCATGTAGGCCAGGCTGGCCTTGAACTCCCGACCTCAAGTGATCCTTCTGCCTCAGCATCCCAAAGTGAGACGGAGTTTCGCTCTTGTTACCCAGGCTGGAGTGCAATGGCGCGATCACGGCTCACCGCAGCCTCCGCCTCCCGGGTTCAGGCAATTCTCCTGCCTCAGCCTCCTGAGTAGCTGGGATTACAGGCACGCACCACCATGCCCAGCTAATTTTTTGTATTTTTAGTAGAGACGGGGTTTCACCATGTTGACCAGGATGGTCTCGATCTCTTGACCTCGTGATCCACCCGCCTCGGCCTCCAAAGTGCTGGGATTACAGGCTTGAGCCACCGCACCCGGCCCCCAATATATTTTTTTACTCTACCCTCCTTACCCAAAGGGAGCATTTATTTGTGTTCCTTGAAAAAGAAACATCCATCGTGCCTTGCATTTTTTCACTTAACAATTCTAGAGACTTTTCCATATCATGAAATGATGTACTTTGGTTTTGTTTTGTAGAGATAGGGTGTGGTCTTGAATTCCTACCCTCAAGCAATCCTCCCACCTGGGCTTCCCAAAGTGCTGGGAGTCAGAGTGGTAAGCCACCACGCCTGGCTCTGAAATGATGCATTTTAAATTCCACTGAAATCATGACGGCCTGGGCTCCCTGCAATAGAGATACCATAGGCTGAAGAGAAATTTTGTTGGGGAATTTCAGTATTTCCAAAATTCCAAAAGTCTTCTTTTCCTCTCAGCAACAATGCTTGGAGGTGTCCAGTCAAGTCTATGTAAGTCACATGTGAGAGCGGGGGAGCAGGAGCTCTCCAGGAGCTGGGAGATGAGAGAGAGACAGGAGTGAGAGACGTGTCCGCTGACGCTCAGACAGGAGCGAAAAGCAGCTGCAAGGGGTCGTACCAACCCTGGGGGTTGAAACTGTGGAGAAAGAGAAGATCCTACATGGTGTATACCATACATAAGCAAGGTGGGAACCCAAGGCAGGAGACTGTCTCTCTGGGAACCCTTGGGCCAAAAGGTCAATTCATTGGAAGCCAGCTGACCACCCCAAAGGGTGAGATGAGCCCCAGAGACTTCATGTGAGACGGAAGTGCAGCATATACGGAGCTGTTTCTGGTCTGTCTGCTGGTGGGGAGAACTGGAGAGAGGAGGCTTCAACTGGGGTCTGCAGGAGTCAGGAGGCGCCTGGTCTAGGGCTTGGTCTTGGCAGGGATAAAAGCCCATCACCGGTATCTTCTGCTAGGCCTGCTGGCCTGGGCACCTCCTCGGCTTTCCCCCACTCTTCCCTGTGAAGTTCAGAAACAGGTCTCAACCAGATCAGTTTGCTCGGCTTATTTTTCTCTCACCCAGCAATTGCTCCCCCACCCCAAGTTGGCAGCCGTGAAAACATAAAAGTTGTCAAAACCTTCCCTTGCACCGCCCCCATCTCTACCTGTCCCCAGCACTGCTGGGCCCACCTCTGTTCCCTGCTCCCGAGGGTTCCCCCTCACCCATGACCTCCGTCCCTGCAGCACCCAGGGGTATGGGCCCAGGACAGGCAGCTTCCCTTTGCCTCAGCCCATCCCTCGCCATGGAGGAGGCCCAGTTCAGCTCCCTCCCTGGCTCTGGTGGACTCTCAGCACCTCAAGGAGCCCCGTCTGAATTCCTAGACCCTGGTACAATCACTAGCAATTGGTGATGTGGGGAAAGGGTCTTTATCCACTGCCTCTGTCTCCACCCCAAACTTCAGACTTCCCTGGCCCCTGGGCAGTGTCTTTCACATCCCTGCCCCTACTCGATCCCCAATGCCCAGTGGATTCGTGCCCCACCGTGGCCATTAGGGCTCCCTGGACCTCCTTCTTGGAATCACACTTCCCATCTACTCTTTTCTCCTTCTTCCACATTTCTTTTTCTTTTTCAAGATGGAGTCTCACTTTGTTGCCCTGGCTGGAGCGCCGTGGCGGTGTCTAACCTCACTGAAACCTCCGCCTCCCGGGTTCAAGCAATTCTCCTGCCTCAGCCTCCCGAGTAGCTGGGACTACAGGCACGCGCCACCATGCCCAGCTAATTTTTGTATTTTTAGTAGAGACAGGGTTTCACCATGTTGGCCAAGATGGTCTCGATCTCTTGACTTCGTGATCCGCCCGGCTCGGCCTCCTGCAGTGCTGGGATTACAGGCGTGAGCCACCGCGCCCGGCACGCATTTCTTTATTCTATTCTGCAAACCGCTTTTGTAATTCTGTTCCTGCTCTGAAACTCACCTCGTCTACAATGGCTTTTCTTGACTTTCCAGCCTGGCTCCAGCATCCACATTTTACTACTGGCCACCTCCTCTTTTAAGGGACCCCAAAGTGCCTTTCTTTTCTCTTCCTTCTCCCTGTTTTTTTTCTTAGGTACATTGTTCAGGTTACAGGGCCATTCATTAGAGTCGGGTGGCCTTTCTACAGAAGAGGTTTTGCTTTGGTAGGCAGTTCAGCTGAGATGCAAGTTACAGATTGTTAACTTCACTTTACAGATGAGAAAACGGAGGCACAGAGAGGTTGAGTAACATGCACAAGGTCACACAGCAAGTACAGAGCCAGGATTTGATTCCAGGATAATTTGACCACAAGCCCAGGCTCCTTCCACTGACGGGTATGGCCTTCTCATCTCCAGGAGCATAAAAGAGTAGCTCTTGGCTGGGCGCAGTGGTTCTCACCTGTAATCCCAGCACTTTGGGAGGCCGAGGAAGGTGCATCACGTCAGGTCAGGAGTTCGAGACCAGCCTGGCCATCATAGTGAAACCCCGTCTCTACTAAAAATACAAAAAATAGCTGGGTGTGGTGGCAGGTGCCTGTAATCCCATCTACTCAAGAGGATGAGGTGGGAGAATTGCTTGAACCTGGGAGGCAGAGGTTGCGGTGAGCTGAGATCGTATCACGGCACTCTAGCCTGGCGACAGAGCAAGATTCCATCTCAAAAAAGAAAAAAGAGCAGCTCCTATATGGGGTCCTTAGCCTGCCTCTCTGCTACCCTCAATGCACCAGGCTGTTGGCGCTGGACGCTGGACAGAGCAGGGCCCCAAGGATGGAAGATAACAATTGGCCTGCACAGGGTAAGGGGCAGGAAGCAAAGCTTGCCTATTTGTCTGCACCCATACATGAGGGCACAGCTGCCGGGGACTGCAGTCCTATGGGAGTCACTGAGGTTGTCCCTGCCTTTCAGTGCACCAGCACCTTCGTGTGTGTGGAGGCCTTAATACCACCTGAATCCCGTCAGTCGTAGCCCCTGGTTTGGAGGGAGCCACATTGTTCAATCAACAAACCATTACGAAGGCCCTGCCATGAACTGGGCACAGGATAAGAGATGCATGAGAGAGAGCTTTTCCTCTAAATAGCCTCAGAACTGCAAACAATTGGCTGGGAGCGGTGGCTCATGCCTGTAATCCCAGCACTGTGGGAGGCCGAGGCGGGCGGATCACCTGAGGTTGGGAGTTTGAGACCAGCCTGACCAAAATGGAGAAAACTTGTCTCTACTAAAAATACAAAATTAGCCCGGCATGGTGGTACATGTCTGCAATCCCAGCTACCCAGGAGGCAGGAGGCTGAGGCAGAAGAATTGCCTGAACCCGGGAGGTGGAGGTTGCAGTGAACCGAGATCGCGCCATTGCACTCCAGCCTGGGTAACAAGAGCGAAACTCCGTCTCAAAAACAAAAACAAAAACAAAAAAAAACTGCAAAGAATCCAAATGTCCCTCCGCTATAAAATACATACATTCTTTGTGCTTTCATTACACAACTGAATATATGAATAGTCACGAGAAATGAATACACTTCTGCTTCATGCAACAACATACATGAATCCCATAAATACAATGTGGAGTGAAAGACGCTAAACACAGAAGATCATGACTCTTCATGATTCATGTATATGGAAGATTTTATTCATAAAAAGTTCAAAAGCAGATAAAACGGATCTGGTGTTAGGATAGTGGAGAGTCGTGCTGGGGAGTAAGGACGGCAAGGGACCGCGAGAGATTTCTGGGGGGCTGGCCACCCGCTGTTTCTTCTTCTGCGTGCTGGTTCCACAGCTGCTCTCACTTTGTAACAGTAAAGCCATGTACTTACTGTTTGTGTGCTTTTCTGTTTTTTTTTTTTTTTAATTCAGTAAAAATTTTTTTAATTGCATTTTAGGTTTTGGGGGACATGTGAAGAACATGCAAGATTGTTGCATAGGTACACACGTGGCAGTGTGGTTTGCTGCCTTCCTCCCCTTCACCTATATCTGGCATTTCTCCCCATGCTATCTCTCCCCAACTCCCCACCCCCCGCTGTAAAATTTTTAATTAAAATAAGTAGGAAGTGGCGAATTGCGATATAAAGGACTTCTAAGGCGCCTCACACCCAGTGACGTGGCTGCCGTCTGTGTCACGTGCTGCTGAGCAGTAGAGCTGAGCACTGTGTGTGTTTTCCCGTGTAATCCTCTGGGATTAAATGCACTCTGTGAAATCCATATTATTCTTATCAGCACACCCATTTGGAAGAAAGTACAGTAGTCCCTGCGTATGCGCAGTTGCACTTTCCACGGCTTCAGAAACCCACGGTAAACTGGGGGCTGAAAATGGCAAATGGAAAATTCCAGAAGGAAACACTTAATACATTTTAAATGTTCTATCATTCAGAGTAGCATGATTAAATCTCTGGCTATCCTGCCCGGGATGGGAATCCACCCTTTGTCTAGTGTACCCAGCCATTGGGTGGTGCATACAGTGGGAGTACACTGGACACTCAGTAGCCCTCTTGGTAATTGGATGAAAAAGCACAGTGGACATAGGGCTCTGTACTGTCCTTGGCCTCAGGCACCCAGTGGGGGGCTTGGAACTTATCCCCTGAGGATAAGTGGGGCTGCTAGACTAGCATATATAT
>NW_022437108.1:789176-802836 GCF_009761245.1 Sapajus apella
AGCTAATTTCTTGTATTTTTAGTAGAGATGGGGTTTCACCATGTTGGCCAGGCTGGTCTCAAACTCCTGACCTCATGTGATCCACCCACCTCGGCCTCCCAAAGTGCTGGGATTACAGGGGTGAGCCACCGCATCTGTCCTATACTAGCAAATATTATTCCTTAGTTTACAGATGAGGAAACTGAGTCCCAGAGAGTTTAAAGTAACTTGGCTAAGGTCACCTGAGGAGTAAGAACCAACAGTCACATCTCAGCAGCTGGTCCCGGGACCCATGCTGTTTGCCACCCCACTGACTCAGCATGTCAGCTGTGTATCTGTTCCACTCCTTTCCCGGTTCCTGGAAAAGTGTTTCCCAGCTACATAATTCATCCCGCAATTCATGTGGCATCTTTGCTATGTTTGATGACACGAAAAACAATAATGGCTCCTATTGTGTTCCGGCACTCGCCAATAATAGACAGACTTTTAAAGAGCTTGGGACACAGTGCCAGGAAAATAGCTGAACAAAAGGTCTTCTGTATTTTGTCAGTACAAGCGGAGTTGTGAGGGGCAGCACAATGTGCATTTTCACTGCCAAGAAACTTGCATAATGATTTTCTGCCTCTTTAAAGTCCTGAATCTATTAAGGCTTTTTAATTGGTAAAGAGTAATACGCGAAGCAAATGGAAAGTATTATCCATCCTCAGCACCCCTTTGTGTCCTCTTTTATCTCCGAACTGCTAAAATGTCTCAGTTAACTAGTCATAAGAATTCAGAGTAATCAGTGTATTACACTGTATCTAAAAATGCAGAGGCAAGTTTTAGGGAAACACACCAGGTTATTAATAATAGTTATCTCTGGGTTGTTCTTGTAGACTCAGATTTTCTGTAATGAATATATGCCAACTTTTAAAGCAGACAGCAATTTTTCAATCAGGTTAGAGTATATAAAGTTTTATAAAATACATAACTACAATTATATTAAAATGTGTACATGGCAGAAATTGTTAATCATTTTTTTTTTTCCAGATGTAGAGAAATGAACTTTTTCTTTCTTCTACTTTTTGGAATTTTCTGATTTTTCTGTAACAGTCATTGTATTCGTCAGCATTCTTGATGATAAATGACAGAAATAGACTCCAGCTACCTTGAGCAGGAGAGGATTTATTGTAAGAACATTAGGTGGTTCCAGCATCCTTTGGAATGCTGGAGGCTAAGGGAGGTTTAGCAGGAGGGAGCTCAGCCAAGGTCAAACTGCAGGGATGGTGTGGTTAGGAGGCTGCTGCTGGCACTGCCACCCGGCACACACGGCCACAGCCGGCGCTGCCACCTGGCACACACGGCCACAGCCGGTGCTGCCACCCCGGCACGCACGGCCACAGCTGGCACTGCCACCCAGGACACGGCCACAGCCGGTGCTGCTGCCAGACTCAATGCCTGCACTTCCACTGTAAACATTCTCTTTCACCATCCCTGTGTCTTTGCGTCACTCTCTCAAGGTCCAGATTCCTGGGCAGGATCATCTGACTTGTCAGCATTCATCACATGGTCATGTTCTAGCTGCCTGAGTGCAGGCAGAAAGACTGTCAGGCTCCAGACTGGGTGCCCCCAAAATTCATACAGTGGGGATCTTCCCCAACAGGTAGGGTGATCCAATGCAGGATGGCACAAAAAAAGACAAATGGCCACAAGCAGGTATTGTGATTATTGTTTATTATTTACAGTGGCCCGAATCATACTGCAGAGCTGGTCTAAGAAAGGCACAAACCGCCACAAGAAGGCATTCCTTTTACAGCGGAAAAGAAATGAATGAGCCTTTTCTTTTTTGGTAAAAGATCGACTCTTTGTGTCATAAAGAGTCATAAATGTCATAAATCCAATGGATCAGAGTGGATTTAACTTCACACAGTATGGGTTGAAGAACACAGTTTACTGGGGCAAATTATAAGCCAGGGGTCAGTAAGTGAAGGCACAGGTGCTGCATCCTCCCATAGTCCCTAGACAGGTGTGCCTCGGTTGGATGCAGTGAAACAGAGGGGTCTGTGTTTCGTTGCGAGGGACTTCACGCCCTCAGTTGCTCTCTTATAGGAGCAACTTTGTCAGTGAGGTAAAATCAGACTTCTCGAGCATGGGGCAGTAGGAATTTGGAGTTCCAAGAGTTACCCAGGAAGGCTAATTTTCCAGTAAGCAGGAGGGTCCTCTTGGTGGGTAGAAGGGGTCAGTGAGGGAGCCTGTGGGTCATAATACCCAAGTCTTGGCCCAGGTAAGAGGATGGGTATGCTATTCAGAGAGCTGAGGAACACAGGGAGAGGAGAGGCAGGTTGAGGGGGAATGGTGAGTTCGGTTTGGGGCCTGCTGGGTCTGGCACACTCATAAATTAACCCCATGCAAGGTTAAGATACGGTCCCTGTTATAAACTCGACCGGCAGCTTGAGGGTATCCTTTGCATTGCTTATCCCAGCTGCAGTTAGATCAATAATTTCATAATCAGTGTTGAATCTCTGCTCTGGATTGCAAGCTCCCTGGGGCCATCACACCCCCAGGGCTAACCACTTTGCTGCTAGAACCCCACCCATAGGGTGGGGGCATAGGGTCAGGCACAGAGCAGGTAACCAGTAAATGTGTTGAATCAATAAGTGAATCCACCTGGAGCAATGCAGCAGGCAGCTGGATATACGGATAGGAAATTGAGAGAAAGACCTGGGCTGAAGCTGTAGGTTCAGAAAAGTCCTGCGTGTGGATAGCAACCGAATCCAGGGCTCTGGGTGAGCTGGCCCAGGTGGGTTGAGAAAATCCAAAGACCTAAGCTCGAACCCTGGAAAACACCAGCATCCAATGGGTGCAAGGAACAGGTGCTGCTGGAGAGGCAGACAGTGAACTAAGGGACAAAGGTGTTGCGGAAGTGAAGGGAAGGGAGCGTTCTGGGTACGAGGAAGTCAATGGAAGCAAACACTCCTAGGTCTCGGAATAATACACCCTGATGATTATGAAGCATCTGTGTGCTGGGTACTTTTCTGACAGCTCTATGTGTGTGAACGCACTTAATTCTCACAGCAACCACATGATAATTAAGGAAGTAATGCCATCGTCACTTTCTTCCTATGATGAGGATACTTAGGCACAGAGAGAGGACCCAGCTAGGCTGCCTGGTCCCTGAGCCTGTGCTCTTAACCATGATCTATGCCACCTCAGAGAAGGGGTAGCAGACAAGTCACTGGTAACATTGGCAAGAGCAATCTTGGTGGCACTGTGGGGGTGATGCCACATGGAGTTTGAGCACTGAGATGCCAAATGCTCAAAAAGTGAGTGGGAAGCAAAAGAGTCAAGGGCGGAAGTCCAGCCCTTTGCTACCAAGAGGGGTCCAGCTGCAGCACCACTGCCTGGACTCCGCGTCTTCGGGTGATGTGTGTGCGGGGCGACGTCTGAGCAGCGCTGGGTGAGATGATTCATTTAGGAACTTTGGCTGAGAGGAAAAAGAAAATGCAAAATATGGTGTTTAAGTGAGAGGTGTTTCTTTTTAGGATACGAGAGGCATGACCATGCTTGTAAAAGCTCAGAACTGTGGTTTGCACCTCAGCAGCATATTCAAATCACTTGGGGAGTTTTTGAAAAACAACTGATTCCCCGAGGCTCACCCCTAGAGAATCTGATGGAGTTTGTCTGTGTGGCCCAGAAGATTCCAATGTGGGGTGGGGTGGTCTGAGACACACTCAAGGAGAAGGCACAAGTAAAGGACAGGATGAGACCTCCGCAGGAAAATGAGAAGGGATGCCACGAGGATGAAGAAATGAACAGGAGATGTTTAGGAAAAGGAGGAAAAGCAGTCAGCAGAGAAATTTACAGAGGGTAGGGGCGTTAAGAAGATAGACGTTCAAAGGGAATCATATTTGAGAGCTGTGATTTTCCTTTCTTTTTTTTTTTTTTTTTTTGAGACGGAGTTTTGCTCTTGTTACCCAGGCTGGAGTGCAATGGCACGATCTCGGCTCACCGCAACCTCCGTCTCCTGGGTTCAGGCAATTCTCCTGCCTCAGCCTCCTGAGTAGCTGGGACTACAGACACGCGCCACCATGCCCAGCTAATTTTTTGTATTTTTAGTAGAGACGGGGTTTCACCATGTTGACCAGGATGGTTTCGATCTCTTGACCTCGTGATCCACCCGCCTCGGCCTCCCAAAGTGCTGGATTACAGGCTTGAGCCACCGCGCCCGGCCCGATTTTCCTTTCTTAACAGTTTTAACTAGGACCTGCATGGTATGGCAAGAATGGCACTTGAAACACTTAATCAGACGGTGTTAATGGTCTGCTCAAAGGCTTGTGCCTGGCTGAGTCGGCTGCTGGTGATCTGGCCCTGCTGACCTCCATCACACCAGGATCTCGTGTTCCCCTTCCTGCAGCACAGTGATCATGTTCCTGCCTCAGGGCCTTTGTCCTTGATGTTCCCATCTCTGGGCTGTTCCCCTCACCTCCCTTGGGTCCCCTCCAATGCCCTCTCCTCAGACAGGATTCCTCTCATCACTCCATTCCTTTCCCCTGAATTGTTTTCTAACACTACCGCATGTCATATACCAACTCACCTGTTTGTTTATGGTCCGCCTCCTCTGCTGGAACATAAGCCGTGGGAGGAAAGATGTCTCTTGCTCACGGCGGAATATCCGCCACCGACAACAGTGAGGCACAGAGGTGACACTCGTGGCAAGTTTGATGAGTGAATCAATGGCCATTGCTGCTGCTCGGTGTAAATGCACAGGATGCGGAGATGAACAGGTGCTTCTGAGAGTGCCTGGGGAAAGTGATGACTGGGGGAGATTGCATGAGAGCGAGCTGATTAAAGACAAGTAAATGGGTATCCTTAAGGGCCCAATCAAGGAGGGAGTGCAGGATTATAATGGCAGGAAAGACAGCAAACAGAGGCAGTTTATCGTGCGACTGATGATGTGGTTTTTGCACTAGACCACTTACTACGTGTGGCTCCGGGCGAGCTTCTTAACCTTTCTAAGCCTCAATTACCTGATCAGTAAAACGAGGCTGATCGTGCCTTCCATCTAGGGTTGTGATGGGGGTTAAATGAACTAATGGAGCCTGGCACCGGGTAAGCACCCAATCTTTAATTGCGATGATGGATTCAAGGTTGGGGGAAGAGTGTGAAACGTTGCAGTGCAAAGAGATGTAATTGCTGCGAATCTTGGTCCAAAACGAACCACCCTGGAATAGACCTCGCTCCCAACCACTCACCCACACAAACATGTCTCCGCCATCACCAGCCTTTTCTCCTCTCTGACTCTTCCGAGAGCGAGCCCAGCGCCTGGCACAATACGTTTCTCCATAAGCATTTGTGGTTGTTCACTGCACTTCTTACCAACAGTGCTGCCAAGGTTTTAACCTGGTCAGGAAAATCTCCATGTGGGCTGGGAGAGATTAGTGTCTCCGAGCTTCCCAGGGGAAGTGGACTAGGTAGAAAGATAGCGCTCAGAGGGCTCTGAATCATCTATAAGGCTGGCATAGGAAATGTAAGTCATAGGAGGAGAGTGGGTTTGGTCTACCAGAACCTCCCTAGGGAGCCATGTGCATCCAAGGGCGGCCAGAGGCCAGGAAAAGGCGTGAGGCGTTGTCTCCTTTAAGAGGCGTGGCCTCACTGCAGCCTCCGCAGAGGTGATTGGCTGAAGCGGCCGGCCGCGGGGGGCGGGACCCGGTTGCCAGGGAGCGGCGCGGGAGCCCTGAGGGGACTGCGGCGGCTGCGCGGAGGAGCGAGGCGCTCGCTGGGGTCGGGGCGGCGCGACAGCGCAGGGGCTGCGGGGAGCTCCGCGCAGGCAGTGCAGTTCCCAGTGGAGAGGCGCCGCCGCCATTGCCGCTCTCTCGGTGAGCGCAGCCCCGCTTGCCGGGCCCGGCCTCCGCGGGCCACCGGCGCCATGGGCCAGTGCGGCATCACCTCCTCCAAGACCGTGCTGGTCTTTCTCAACCTCATCTTCTGGGTGAGCGGGGCCGGGCGGGGCGAGGGGCTGGCGGCGGGGCCGGGCGAGGCCGCGGCGGAGGCGCCTGTGGGGGCCGGGCCTGGGCCTGGGCCTGAACGGCCGCTGCGGGGGGCGGCGCTCAGGCGGTTGAGGCCACGGGAGGGCCGGATCCGAGGCCGCTTCGCGAGGTCCCCGCCGGGCCGAGCCGGGAGCCCGGGCGCGGAGGACGGCGAAGGGAGGGCCTCGGGGAAGCCAGGGCCTCCAGCTGGCGCCTCCGCGCTCGGCCCACGCGGGCTGGCTCCGCGCCAGGGGCCCCAGTCGCTCCCTGGAGTCGCCGGCTGGACGGAGGGCGCTCTTTGCAGACTCTTCCAGGACAACAGGCTTGAAATAGGATCTTCCCCAAAGGCTCAGGTTCCGCGCTCTCTGTCGGGGCCCGCAGTCCGGGGGCCGTCCGGAGGAGGGCGGATCCGCCGGGAGGCCGCTGAGCCGGGGCGGGGGTTCCCCTTAGCGCCCTTTGTGCTTGGAGAACGGCTGGCTCTCACCAGCCCAGAAAATGAAGGGTTTCAACGCGAGGAGCCAAATGATCCATTGACCAAGATCATCGGTCTGTTTGTTTTGGTCATGGGGTTGACCAAACCATGAGATTATAACCCCGTGTGATTGAGATGTCACAAGATTTTAAAAGTGGTGAGTTCACTTTCAATGAAAGGAGGCTTATGAATTGTTAGGGGGCACGCCCCCGGAGAAAGGAATATTTATAACCATGTCGTCTTAGTTTGGGTTCTTATCTGACCAGGGACTTTTATAGTAAGTAACCTATCCTGTTCTTATCCGTCTCTCCACCCGCCAGTCCATCTGGACTTTGCACCCGGATAAACCTTTTAAAACGTTTCCTCCATCACACCGTTTTATCTAAAAAGGAAAACGGAAGCTTCAGCGGTGGAATAAGGCTCGGCTCCTTCACCTGGTCTTGCAGCTGAAGTCCTCAGTCTGGTCCCTAATCACTTTGCCTCTCTGAACCTGTCATTTCCTTAAACACTTGCGTGCCCTGGACAGGTTGCTCTGTCCGCAGTCCCCACAGCACTCCTTGAACGTTCCCGTTAGCCTTACTCTGTGCCGCCGCCGCCTCCTCCTCCTCCCGATCGTCCCTGGTCCTCATTCAGCTCTTCCCTCCCACGCATACACACACCTGTTGGGGAAAGAATCCTTTCCTCCTCCCTGCAGCCCCCAACAAGGGATAAAACTTCATATGCTGACAGCTGTCCCATAAAAAGATGCTTTCGTATTAAAAAGCACTCCCTACACACTTGTATTGCCAGAATCCTTCAGGGCATTTGTGTGTGAAGAAGAATCCTGACTGGGAGGTAGGACGTTTGCAACTACCCAGGCGACATTGGGACTTCTGTGATTTCTTCTTTTCCAATTAGAGCGGTGTTTCTTATACTTTAGTTTGAGTTACAGGCTTTTTTGTTTTTCAGCTTCATGAATTTATTGTGCAGAATGAAATGCACATACAGAACCAGTTCCATTAAGCAAAAGTCAAGTCAGTCTCCTCTTTGAAGGTGTGGCATGATTTGTGAATCTGACCATTATAACTGCATCTCTTGCTAATTTAATATATATCTATATACCCGGTGCTACTTTTGCATCCGTAACATTTTTTATTCCATAAAGAAAAATATCTTCTATGATGATTAAGTCACTAACTCTGATAGCATCTTGTTATAAACCAGGAGTCAGCAGTCTCCGACCCAAGGGCACAAAACGGTTAGCTACCTGTTTTTCTACAAAAACCGGTATTCTTTGAGAGCTGAGAATAGCGTTTACATTTTTAAATGACTGAAATAATATTCTTCTTTTCATTTGTTTCATAACTGAAATAGTACTACATTTTTAAATGACTGAAAACAAATGAAAAGAATACTATTTCTTGACATGGAGAAATTATATGACATTTTCCTGGGACCCAGTAATCCCACTACTGGGTAGATACCCAAAGGAATGGAAATCATTCAATTGTAAAGATACATGCACACATATATTCACTGCAGCACCATTCACAATAGCAAAACATGGAACCATCCCAAATGTCTATCAGTGGTAGACTGGACAAAGAAAATGTGGCACATATACATCATGGAACACCATGCAGCCACAGAAAAAGAACGACATCATGTCTTTTGCAGGGACATGGATGGAGCTGGAAGCCATCATCCTCAGCAAACTAATACAGGAACAGAAAACCAAGCACCGTGTGTGTGTGTGTGTGTGTGTGTGTGTGTGTGTGTGTGTGTGTGTTTTAGTTACAGGCTCTTTTTAAAAGGAAAAATAATTTTCAGGAGTCCCCAGATAAGAAACACTTTGTTAGCTAAGTAAGCTACTTAAAAGGCAGAGATGTGGCTTTGTACTCTTTACAGCTCCTTGTGAATTTATGGCCATAACTCTTTGATTTTGAAGAATATTAGGCGACTTCTGGGTTATTCAAGCTCAGGGACTAGAATTGTTCATGTAACAAAATATTGGAAATACAGTAACCATTTTCTTAAGATTTGTAAATAACTCTAAAATACAGTAATTTAAAAATTACTCTAAAATAACAGTTCTAAGTGATTGCTTTGAATCTTTGGATAGTATGTAAATATATGTACTATTATTCCAGTGAAGAAAGTTATTTTGAACTTCAGTGGTGCTTTTTACTGTGGGTTATTGCCAAAATTGAAGTCGTACTGTTTAGTAACAATACTGTTTATCTTGGTTAGTAGGGTAGTAAAGTTTTCGTGAGCTTTCATAAGGAAATTAAGCAGATATGCCGGGGGCAAATGTGGCATAGTGCAACGTAACTAATGAGGAAACAGCATTAGGTATGTCTCCCAACAAAGTATTAGTTTATGGACTGACTGTGGGAATCTGATGATGATGGGTAATGACAATTAACATTTGAGTGCTTACTACCCCCCAGACATTGTGCTAAGCACATGACATGGTGTATCCTCGCAGCATTCCCATCTGGCAGGGAACATTATGTGTATTTTACAGATGAGAACATTAAGGTTGACTGAGCTAAAGTAGCACACCCAAGGTGTGGTAGAGCCTGCATTCAAACCCAGGTTGTCCCATACTCTAGAGACTGTGGTGTTAGGACAGTGTGATTTCAGAAGATTTGTAAAGAGAAACTTGTTAGAATCACTTCTCTAAAGCATACTGATTTTCACATTGCTAAAATTAGAATCTGCACCAGTATTTACATGATGCTTTGTGTTGAATTAAGTCATTATGAGGAAGTATATTAAAAAATATTAAAACTCTTCCTGGGAGTTTGTAGTGCGTTCTTCGGTTCTAATAGGTATATTCCTATTATAGTGGCCCCTCCCTCCTCTTAATGCCTTGAGATGTGTAAGTGGAAGAATAAACATCCTCTCCGTAGAGCATATCAGAAGTTTACCTAGGTTCCCTTGGGCAACTGTAGGCAATAAAAACTTTTAACTCTGTTGCACTGGCTCTTCACTGTCCGATGGTAATGACTGATTGTTAACAAGTGTCAAAGTTTAATTGCTTTGGCAAGACCTTTAAACTAGATTCAGCTGGCAGTTTGTTCACTGAGCTGTGATGTGGAGATAGATATATACCTGAAATACTCAGGCTTTAAATGATGTGACAGCTAAAATCGTTATCGTTGATTTGGTGTAGATAGTTTGGAACGATGCTGTAAGAATGTTACTGTGGAAAGCACAAACCAAAAGTGGAAACAATCATTTCCAAAATCCTGAAGTTTGTCTTAATGGAAATAGGACATTCCTGCTATGGTTAGCATGTTTGTCCTTTCTAAACTCATGATGAAACTTAATCCGCAGCGTGGCAGTTTTGAGAGGTGGGGCCTTTAAGAGGTTATTGGGTCATGAGGGCTCTACCCTCATGAATGGATTAATGGGTTTTCATGGGAATGGGACTGGTGGCTTTCTAAGAAGAGGCAGAGAGACCTGAGCCAGCATGCTCAGCCCCTCTCACCATGTGAGGTTCTGGGCCACCTCAGGACTCTGGAGGAGGCCCTCACCAGATATGGCCTCCTTGACCTTGAACTTCTCAGCCTCCACGTATGTAAAAAATTCCTTAAATTACCCAGTTTCAGGTATTCTGTTCTAAGCAACAGAAAACAGACCAAGACAGTTTCTCACCAAATTCTAGAATATTAGGATTTGTGGCTTGAAAGATAATCTTGGACAAGTGAGAGAACATACAACTTGGATCTCTGTTTTTATGGAGTGATGTAGCTTTAAGTATAAGTGTATTCATGCTAGACTCATGAAGATTTATTGAAGAAGCTTAGAAGTGTTTGGGATAAATGACTAAATTTTAATGGCTATTGAATTAAAAAGTCATTAGCCCATGCTGTAAACTGTACCTTTGTACCAACGTCAGACAAGATTTTTAATTTGGTAGGTCATGTCTGACCAAAGAGGGTTCATCTAAGACAAGTTTAAATCAGTACTTCCTAATGTAAGTTTTTATTCTGATAAGTTATTGATTAGTTAATCAAGTCCTGTGTTGTACAAATTATCTTTTTTTTTTTTTTTTAACCATATGAGAAAAACTAGTTGGCTAATACTTATTTTGCTCATACTTGTCTTAGGCATTACAGGGACTGTCACAGAAAACTTTGTTCATGCTTATATAATTTATAATCTTAAATATCTATTTATGTTGCTGTTTTTCATCTGAGAGGTGATAGTATAACACTGATGCCTGTGGAGTGGGAAGTACCACAAAAAAGTCAAACACCTTTTAAATAAATGCCTTTAGAAATAGCTTTGGAACATGGCACCTTCACTAACCATCATTCAGTCATATGAAATACTTTATTTTATTATTATTTTTTTTTTTTTGAGACGGAGTTTCGTTCTCGTTACCCAGGCTGGAGTGCAGTGGCGCGATCTCGGCTCACCGCAACCTCCGCCTCCCGGGTTCAGGCAATTCTCCTGCCCAGCCTCCCGAGTAGCTGGGATTACAGGCATGCGCCACCATGCCCAGCTAATTTTTTGTATTTTTAGTAGAGACGGGGTTTCACCGTGTTGACCAGGATGGTCTCGATCTCTTGACCTCGTGATCCACCCGCCTCGGCCTCCCAAAGTGCTGGGATTACAGGCTTGAGCCACCGCGCCCGGCCCATGAAATACTTTATACATCCAAATTGTATTTGAAAGCCATATGTAACCTTTAAAACTTATCCTGCTTTAAAAAATAAAACTTACCACAGACTTATATGTCTGTGAATGTATAATTAAGGACAATTTGCTTTGTTAAATATAACACTAATATTTGAGCACCTACTTTGTGCTTATATTGCTGATAAATGATGAAAAGACAGTGAAAAATCCCTATTCTTATAGAACTTACTTTCTGGTGAAGCAAGACACACAGTTAAAAATAAACAAGAAAATCAGAGTGATGTGTTATGCAGAGAATTAAAGGGTGATGTGATAAAGTGATTGGGTAGTGCTTTATCTTGGGAAAAAAATCTGGAGTATAAGAAGTTGCTGGCTTGGGGTGATTTGGAAGAGATTGGAAGATTGAGGGGATTCAGAACTGAAGGAGCAGGCTATAGGCTGTAAGGCAAAAATCTACTTGCCATGTTCAAATTGCCAAGAGGTTTATACTGTCATGCTTTTGTTTAAACAATACAATTTCATTATGAGGTACTTCAAGTGTGGTTCCCCCTTGTCACAAATCCTTTTGTACATACTTTGTGTTCTCCAGCATTCTACACATTCGAGGTGGTAATAAGATACTTTTAAACCGGAACCTGCATCTGATATCCTGGAATTTGTTTCTCGACTTCCTGTATTTCTCCTATCATGAATGACTGCTCTGACAAAGAATATGTAATTGGGACACACCTTCAGCTAACTTTTCTTTTTCATACTTGTTTTCAATTCACTAGAAGAAAATCTAACTTGTCAGGAAGCAAGTACATAATAGGAAGTATATGTCTTAATTTGTCTTCAACAGTTAAGAAAATGAATATTTCCAGTCTTACTACACTCTTCAGTCAAACGCCTGCTGACCAAGGGCCTTGTGGCCCAGAGTAATCATTTAGAACTTGGAATCAGCAGGAGCACTCCCTAGATGCAGTTTAAAGAATGACTTATTAGCTTTCTAGGATATTTATCATGCTTTGAAATAATTTAATGAGTTTTATTCCATAAGATCCAATTCAGGTTAGGCTTGTTTGATTTTTTCAGAAAATGTATTCCATAAAATTTGTATTTAGACCAAACAGGTGTACTAAGAATCATTCATGAGTAAATTGCATATTGAATATCTACCCTTGACCTATTTTTGAGAAATAAACATACATTCCCTGTTGTCTGACAGCTAATGGGAGAGAGGGCAGACTTTTCATGGAATTAAATTTCTAGGTGCACCTTTCCCCCAGAAATCTTACAGATGGTCTCAAGTCTTTACGGAAAAATATTAACATCTTCCTCCTCTTCTTTTCCTCACCCTCTTCCTTTTCGTAGTTAGTCAGAGTTAATAGATTTTTAAAAATTATCTGCATTTATGTGTTGTTTTTAATCTAAAGAGGTTCTAGAATAAATGTTGACGTTTTGTAACTTTTTGTTGCTGCTGATTAAACACATAACCCAGACATGGGTGAACTCTAGCATTACAAAACTTAAGCACCTCAGGCTCCTACAGTTTTGTAAGACTCTTTTTACAGTTAGAGTAGGATGGGGTAAAAGAGGGTCAAAAAGAAAATACATATTTAAATTTCATGCTTCTCAGATAACCTCAGGAGCCCTACCGTCTGGAAACAGCCAATTTCCATGCTGTTACAATAATTTGGCAATGGCAATTGGTTAATTTCGAGTTTCTTTGCCACCTGAACTTTTCAGTTGTTCAACCAGTAGATATAAATTTGATTAAATAGAACAACTTTGTTGAGCTGGATAAACAATGATTATGAAAAACCAAATAGAGAAAAGATAAAAATAAGGCAGAATTGAGGATTATGACCTTTGGCATATCATCAGAGTAATAGCAATATAAAATGATTAAAATATTTCTTATTTAAGAATAATGGCAATAATAATGGTGCTGTTGATGGCAAAAGTGGCTTGTCAAACTTGACACTCTTAGCCAGGCCTGGTGGTACATGCCTGTAATCCCAGCTACGAGGAAGACTAAGATGAGAAGATCCCCTGAGCACAGGAGACTGAGGCCAGCCTGGGCAACATAGCCAGACCCTGCCTCAAAAACACAAAACAGAATTTTCTCATTAGTATAGTGGTGAGTTTAAAAAAAAACAAAACACAAAACTTTACACGCCAATTAAAGTAGGACTTTTAAAAATCTAGTCTCCTTGAAAAGTAATATTTATGAGAAAAGGAACATACTGTGCATTGAAAGAATTGTGTTAGGTAATCAGAAAACATGTACAGGATGAGTCAAAGCCACACAGACCTGAGAAAAGTAGCAAGTGGGAGAGATTGGCAGAGGTGCCTAAAATATTTAGGATGGAAGAGGTGCCTGTGTGTGTGTGGTTTTTTTTTTTTTTTTTTTTTTTTTTTGAGAGACGGAATTTCACTCTTGTTACCCAGGCTGGAATGCAATGGCGCGATCTCGGCTCACTGCAACCTCTGCCTCCTGGGTTCAAGCAGTTCTCCTGCCTCAGCCCCCAGAGTAGCTGGGTCTACAGGCGCACACCACCATGCCCAGCTAATTTTTTTTTTTTTTTTT
>NW_022437108.1:802936-983867 GCF_009761245.1 Sapajus apella
TGTAGAGACCGGGTTTCACCATGTTGACCAGGATGGTCTCGATCTCTTGACCTCGTGATCCACGCACCTTGGCCTCCCAAAGTGCTGGGATTATAGGCATGAGCCACCATGCCTGGCTTCAGGAGGTGCCTATTTTATGTTGGTTGGTTAAGGACACATTTAGGAATTAATTCATTGGTGAGAGAATAGCAAAGCGTCAATTTCAGACATTATTTTAACTATTATTCTGATTATGCAGGTGTTATGTTTTCTCTTAAGACACTAAAAAGTATTTTAAAAAGCAAACTGATAACACCCATATAGTTCCACCATCCAGAGACAACCAGTATTAACATTTTGGTTTGTTTCTAATATGTGAGATGTGTGTTTTCCCCATCACACCCACAAACATACTACTAAAATATGCTTCAAGAAAATATTTCAGGGCTGAATGCAGATGTACCTCTGAATACCAGGGCTTTTTCGTTTTCATTTTTGCAGCCACAATTTCGTTATAACATCCCAATGAATTACCTTCTACATAAATCTGTGTTTCTGACTAACTTTCTTAAGGATAGATTCCTGGAAGTGGAATGAGTAGGTATAAAGGCATTAATGCTGAGGCAGATACATACTGCCAGATTTCTTTCCAAAAAGATGATTCTCTGTTAGTTTATGCTTCCTCCCATCCGAGGCCCCTTCTCTCTGCACCCTCACACATCTTTGAAATACTCCTTAACTTTATTGTTGACCAGTTTGTTAGGTAGAAAATGATACTATTTAATAGCTTCAGAAATTCTTGCTAAGAGTAGCTTTAATTTCCGAAACAGGATTTGGAGTCTTTGCAATGGCCTTTTTTTCCCTTGAGAATTGGTAGGCGAGTAAATGAAATATGCAGGTAGTGGACTTACATAAGAAGTAATTGTGTTTAGTGACATAAACTATCAGATTAAGTCAGAGTTGAAAGAAAGCATGGTTGAATTAGAAAATATACATTATGGCAAGTAGAATGCTAAACGATTTAAGATGATTTTAAGACACCTGTAATGGCATAAGGGTGGAGTTTGGGGAAGCTTTCAGAAATCCACTGTATGAAATTACCAGTGATTCTTCCCAGAAGAGATATGAGATATATGAAAAGCTAATATGACAGCACAGGAAACTCTGGATTAAATGTTAAAAGATAAATGCATAAGTTGGATTTCTGCCAGTTTTTTCCCTCTGCTTCTAAAACCTGCTTTCTTATGAAGTTGAGTACAGCATTTTTTGTTCATTCTTTTACTTCTTGACTTTTTTTCCTTTCTCTCAATACTCCATTCACTTCTACTTTACTAATTGATTCTTTGGCAAAAATGACTCCAAAGGAGCAATTCACACAGGCAAGCAAGAATTTGTCAGGCACTGTGCTTTTAGCTGAATAAAGTCCAGATGGTGCCTTGTCTTTACATTGTCTTGATTCTTGCCAGTTCTAGATGTGAGTCATCATCAATGTCTGCTACATACCATTGCAAGAAAATAACTTCTGTTCTTTGCTTCAGCTTCGCCCAAAATGTTCTGTGGGATGCTTTCACCTTCACATTTCTAAATCTCCTTATAGGTATACTTTTGACCACAGAGATAAAGTAGTTCTGTTGTTCATTTTTAATAGTGCCACATTCCAATGGCAAGTTACACCGTAGTTGATGAAAATGAAAGAATTTAGCAGTTTTACAGATTTTAACATTTTATTCATTTGTCTGTTTCATAGACTATTTGAAAATTACCGCCCCCCCAAAAAAAAAACTAGTTTCTAAGCTGTGGAAAATGCAGTCTCATCTAAGAATGAAATGTCTTTAAGAGATTTCACACTTGTGCCTATGTAGAGGAAGGGTAAAGCCTAAAATGCAGTGTCATACTTTTAGACAACATGGCTTTATTTTTTAGAGAAACAGCTTCGTGGAAAAGCACTGGCTCTCCTAAAGTTTTAAAATTCTTAAGAGTATAGGCTTATTAAAAGCTATTATTCTTTCTGTAATTTCGGACCTCAGCCTTTCGCCTAAATTTCCTTTCATTTCTTTGTAAAAAGGATGAATATTTTTAGTACACTGTCCTGGCACAAATCCTTCTTATAGACTCAGATTTTCTCAGTGGTGACTAAAGCAGTTCAGCTGCTTCCAAGTTCTACATTTCATCTCTTCTGTTGCACCTCCCTCCTCCCCACCCCACTCCTTTGCAGCTGCTTTGTTGGCAAAACTCAGATCCTTTGACAGATCTCAATCCCATCATAGCCCTTCAAAAGAATTTAAGCTCACCTTTTTATAGTTTTTCTGATAGCCACAAACTTCTACGTTAAAAAGCTGACGACAAAGTCCCTATGCATACTAGTTAGGAATTTCTTGTAACCTTTTGTCATTTACCATACAAACTCTACTGTTTTCCATGTTCTTTTGGGTGTTTTTCATACTAATGGTTGGATATCATTACAGCAATTACTTTTGGATGTTTTTAGGTCTTCAGTCGCTACTGGGATACCTCTTCTATATTTTCAAAGTAACTGGTGTCATTTCATGAAGATATAAGCACCATATACAGATTTCAGTAAAAGAAGCAAAATTTGAAGCTGTTTTCAATTTAGGAAACACATCCTCTAATAAGCAATTTGATGTGTATGGTTTCATATCAGCAATCAGTGCAGTTTCCTCTTTGGTGGGTACAACTAGTAAGTTCTTTTCACTATATGTTGCCAAATGGAGCTATATTATGCGCTCATCTTGTTGTGTGACTTGAATGTTGACTGCAGCCTGCGAAAAGAAACTGTTCTAGAGCCTATCAGAAAAGAAGAGGCAGTTTGACAAGTGGCGTCTCCCCACAGCCCTCCATTCCATCTGCTTTATGTGTGGTTGTCTCTGTTGTGGGTTTTTCTGCTTTCAGAAAAACAAACCAAGTCTCAGTTTTAGGTGAGTGCCCTTTTTAGGGGGAGTGGCAGCGGCAGCAGGGGAAACGTTTCCCTTGGCCCATCTCCAGGCAGCACTGAGTGTGATTCTCATAGCAATCTCTTTAGATTGAACACTCATCATTTTATATCTAAAATGCAAGTAGTTCTTCAGTGAACTACGTTTCAGGTTAATTGTTAAGTACATAAGTCCTTCTCTTACTTTCATTTAAATATACATAGGCTAAAACTTATCGAAAGCTCAAAAATGGAATTCATTCTAATTCACGCCTTTTAAGAAACAAATATTGCCTTTTGGATTAAAAAAAAAAAAAGCTACAACATTAAAGGATAGAGAAATCCCTAGTGAAAACAAATGACAAAATTTGATTAATTTACCCTTTGGATTGCATCTAATTTAACTTGAGGACTGATACTATTTAGCAAAATATGTGTGAATGTATATCACACAAGTGGTCAATAAAAAGGGGTATTTGGTAAGATTGTTAAGTAGTGGGCATATTTCTGTAACAAATGCACCCTAATTAAAATTAAGCTGTTTCTTTTCCCCCCACTTTTTTGCCCACCTTCATTCTCTAGTACTCTGCCCCAAAAGCAAATATGTCAGTGAACTCCGAGAACCTTTGAACAGGCAGTTTGCTATAAGTACAACATTTATATTTGTGACAGATATTTATGATAAATTAATATATTCTAGTTGTAATAGCCAGGTGGATTAAGTTGCCAAATAT
The DNA here is from genome assembly GCF_009761245.1 of Sapajus apella. Lineage (NCBI taxonomy): Eukaryota > Metazoa > Chordata > Mammalia > Primates > Cebidae > Sapajus > Sapajus apella. The sequence continues at coordinate 806,579 of NW_022437108.1, forward strand.
TTGAATAGTGAACTAAAAGTATAAGCACTGAACTGAAGAGAAACCAGATACAAATACAAACCAACGCAAATACACACCAAAACTTATGATAGAGATGGGAGGGTGATTTCAAGGGAAGCACTAAGATGAGGTATACTCAATAAATTTTAACTGATACCCGCTGTGTGCCAAGCACTGTTCTAGATGATACAAGGCTGAAAGACAGATGGGTACAATTTGTGCTCTCAAGGTGTGTTGAGACAGGAATAGCTATAATTGCAACCGTTTTGATAAATATTCTATTAGAGCCATGCACTGGGAGATGTGTATGTACTCCAAGGTGGCTAATCCAGCCTGAAATGGTCAAGAATGGCTTCCAAAAGGAAGAAGTGACATTTAAGCTTCATCTTAATGAGCGACAAGGAGTTCCCAGGCATTTGAAGAGGGAGCATTCTAGAGAGAACAGCAGAGGCAAAGAAGTGAGAGAATATGCGGTCCATTTGGGTATAACAGTTTTATATTGTTCACAGTGCATGAGGGGTAATGAGATCTGAGGCTGAAAAGGATCAGCAGCTTGGTTCATCATGGGACTTACTTGTCTCATCCTGATTTTAAGTGAGGGCGTTAAGATAAGGCCCAAATTAAGACAAAGCACTGCAGTGGGATTGAAGAGGAATTGAGGTATTCAAATAACGTTGTGGAAGTAAACTTGAAGTTTTGTGATTGATGGGCTATAGAGGTAGGGCAAGGAAAGAGTTAATCCTCAGATGTTTAACCAGAAAAATTAGCTGTCTGGTATCTTTTGCTGTGATAGGAATGTAAGGGAAGATTAGATAGGCTGGGCAGGAAGGCAGAAAGGGTTTGAGACTTGCAGGTGGAAATGTGTAGGTCTGAGATGATAGTTCAGGTAGTGAGCTACCATGACTAGTGAAGCCATGGCTCCTGTAGCCCACGGAGAGCCCAGAGAATGACTAAAGAATGTGGCTGAAGACAGAACCCTGGAGATTACTCACGTCTCAGAGTCCATGAAGAGAATGAAAACGTGAGCAGCTGGGGAAGTAGGAAGAAAACCAGCAGTGGGGCCTCTTGGAAGCCAGAGGAAGAGAGTTTTAAAACAATGTTTTTAAAAATTGCCTTCATTATTCTATAGTTTTCTTCTCATTTTTAAAAGTTCATGTTACGTTTTTTAAAAATCAAATTACTTTCCCAAATTTACATAAATGGAGTCTTTTTCTTCCTCATCTGACAGTGATCTAATGGCCTAGAGTAAGAAAATATACTGATGATGCCCAAGCTTACTAAATGTCATAAACTTAAGTGATCTGGGTTTTCAGGTTCAGAGAAGTTAATGATATTTCCAGTACCATTGTGGCAGCTATTTCTAGTTTGAAGATGATTTATATGTTAAATTTTAAAGGATGATGAAATACTTCTTGTGGAAGTTTCAAAGTACTCTACAAATGATAGTTCATTAGACCAAATGTTTTCAGTTACTCGGACACTGCATTTGCTTGTTTGCATATAAGCCAGTGGCACTGGGCTGCCAGCATAGAGCTGGTATCCAAAGATAGCAAAATTGACAATAGCAGAGAAAGTAAGACTGCACCTGGAGAGGGATGCCTGGAGCAGCAGCTGAAATAAGGCACACCTATCGCATGCCTTTGTGTGCTCACCTTCCCTTTAGGTCTTTAATACCCTGTTACTGGAAAAGTGCTCCGAGAAGAAGCTGCCCCAGCATCACCTGGGAACTTAGAAATGCACACTCTCAGGATCCACCCACCTGAACCAGCCTGCTTTTATTCAGATCCTCAGGCAGCTCCTATTCACTTGAAAGCTTGAGAACCACCATTCTAAAGAATTAACAGAGAGTTTGTAATGTTCTTTAGTGACTGAGCCCTCTAGCTTTGCCATTTCACTGTTTCTAGGACAGCAAGATTTTTTGGAAGTGGGGTGTAGGTATCATGTTTACTAGTTAGTGTATTTTCTTTCCCCTGAGGTGGGGTAGGTAGTGATTAGAAGTACAGATTCTGGAGTCGGATTGCCTGAGTTCAAATCCTAGCTCTGTCATTTCTACCAAATTTCCCCACTTACTGAGGGCAACTGCAGTGAGCAAGGATCCCCCTGACACCATACTGACCCGTCTGGGATGTGGAATCGAGCTACAGTAAGCCTTTAGGGATGTGTAGGTGTGTGTTGCCATCATTGTTATTTCTTGGTTATGATTTCTTGGTCCTAGCCGAACCATTAATTATTGAAAAGTAGGTGAAGCGTGGACAACTTTTTAACTTTAGTATAGAAATGATTCCTTAAGATTTTTTAGCTTTACTGAAAAAAGTCTATAACAGGGTAACTCATTAAATGATACCATACTAAGCAATATAGGAAATTTTTACCAGCAGTGCTTAGAGCCAGTACTGACTTTGTTTTCTACAGGGGGCAGCTGGCATTTTATGCTATGTGGGAGCCTATGTCTTCATCACTTATGACGACTATGACCACTTCTTTGAAGATGTGTACACTCTCATCCCTGCTGTAGTGATCATAGCCGTAGGAGCCCTGCTTTTCATCATTGGGCTGATTGGCTGCTGTGCCACAATCCGGGAAAGTCGCTGTGGACTTGCCACGGTAAGATGTGTCATCAGAACACGCAGGAGTATAGTCTACAATACTGTCTTCTTGAACATGAGACTCCTTGGCTCTCACAGTTGGAACAGAGTTAGCATTTAAACTTCCAGCAGTGATCTCTGATAATTGTTTTTTTAATCAAGAGTATATTTAAAGTTATTTTTTCATTTGTGTATAATTTTAAACAATCTTTTCTTACAGTTTGTCATCATCCTGCTCTTGGTTTTTGTCACAGAAGTTGTTGTAGTGGTTTTGGGATACGTTTACAGAGCGAAGGTATGTTGTCTGTTGTAATTCTCATAATGCCTTAAAAGTGGTTCAAGTTTCTTAAGTAAAATAGAACACATTCATTTTATCAGAATAAACATTTTCTTTTGCTTTACTTGTTTAATCTGTGTTTTAAATATCTAAAGTTATTTGGCAAATATTTACATATCAAGAGTCCTGACCTCATTTAATATAGCAGAGTATTATATAGGTATTGTTCTTGATTATAGCTATTTGTAGCTGCAAATGAATAATCAGCTGAGAAATTTGTTCAGGTTTCCTCAGCACATAGATTGCCTATATGAGGGAGAGGCATAATTTTCTGATTTCTGCTTTAGAAGAACCAAACCTAAGATTTCGTTTTCCATTGTCTCTTTCAAAAATGCTTTGGTCCTGAACATGGAAAAGGATGTCGTGAGTTGTGATCCTACCTTCCACCCCTGTCCTGAGGAACAAGGAGTCCTGCCAACTTAACACCAAGGCAGCTGTTGCCAGCACTCCTTTCTTGCCTTTCATTCTTTTTAGTCATTCCTTCCTTTTATTTCACTGTTCTTTCCTTTCTATTTTGCCTGATTTTGCTGTCTACCTCTAGTACCACTTAAGGCTAAACAGGCTGCTTTAAATTAATTAATATGGGTATAATTTTAGAGGCATGGTAAAGACATAATAGACTCATTCTCATTATAACAATGGTTTTGAGTCAAGGGCATAGTATGCCAAATTAATTTTCAGACCATTGATATGTGAAGTACTATGCAACTGTGCTAAAAAAAAAAAAAAAAAAATGCGATGGATTATGTCCCTACCTATGATCTTGTTGTCAATTTTATGGACTTCTTATATCACTGTTAAAATTACTAGGTAGGTCCAATCCTCAGAGGGATAAGGAGAATCCAGTACAAGCAAACATCACTAAATTACACTTGCTTGTCACTTTAGTAATTGGCAGCAATAAGCTATGAAGCTTATTTCCTGTCTCCTCTTTGCAATACATTGAACAGCAGCTGTTTCAGAAAGTCCCACTTCTAAGGACTGATTTTTTTTTAACCTGCTGATTACTTTTGCACATTTAGCCAACTCTAAACATTGAATAAATAAAATGAACATAATGTTGGCATTTGTCCTAAAAGTATCTTATAAGAGCTTCAGAGTTGTTTTATTTTGCCTCCTTTAGGAAAGGAAAATGAGTAGTCTTCTGAGAGCACACTGAACTTATTTGTAAAAGGAAGGCATCCATTTATAATTCAGGACATCTATCCCAAGCCTGAACTTTACAAGAAATCCATAAGAAATCTGGCAACTTGTAAACATTGCATTTAAGTATTTTAGCAGGAGCTTTGGCTAATGTTACTTTTACTAGTATTTTTGAGGGACTGAATTCTTTGTTCTGATTCAGGTGGAACATGAGGTTGATCGCAGCATTCAGAAAGTGTATAAGACCTACAATGGAACCAACCCTGATGCTGCTAGCCGGGCTATTGATTATGTACAGAGACAGGTGAGCTTTCAATCACTGTTGGGTCAACATTAATCTCACTGCTATTTCTGTGTAAATTAGCCATGTCTCTTCACATCCATGGCTATCCTGATGTGACCAATATTTTTCCCCAGCCTTCACCCTTGAAAAGTTTATTTCATCACCTGGCCAGATAAGAAACATCTTGAACTTTTTTTTTTATCATCTGACGTTCCCTTCCCTGACCCCAGTGTGTACTCTCCCAAAGTACTTAGCAAAGGGGTGATAATGGAATAGCGAGGTACGTGTCACAGGAAAGGTGGGAGTCCAGATAGATTCCATGGTAGGTGGGAGGTCTATATATATCCTTTAGAAAACAAGATCAGAAAAGGCAACAGACAGACTGTCAAAAAAATTGTTATGGACAGTTTGACATACACAAAGGTAGAAAGAATAGTATAATAGATGTTTGCACCCCAACGTTGCCTCAAAAATTATCAACTTTTTGTCAGTTTTAGTTACCCCCACTTATTTTTTAACTTCATTGTCTTAAAGCAAATCTCATACTTTTCAGACAAAATATTTTAAACACTTTGTCATTGGAAATAATATTTAGCTTGGAACCAGATATTTAACATGTAAGACATGAAGTTTTTCCTTAGTTAGAAACTACCCTTTATAGGCAATATACTTTTCTTTTTTTTTTTGAGACGGAGTTTCGCTCTTCTTGCCCAGGCTGGAATGCAATGGCGCAATCTCCGCTCACTGCAATCTCCGCCTCCCGCGTTTAAGTGATTCTCCTGCCTCAGCTTCCTGAGTAACTGGGATTAAAGTCATGCACCACCATGCCTGGCTAATTTTGTATTTTTAGTAGAGACAGGGTTTCACCGTGTTGGTCAGGCTGGTCTTGAATTCCTGACCTCAGGTGATCCACCTGCCTTGGCCTCCCAAAGTGCTGGGATTACAGGCCATGAGCCACTGTGCATGGCCTGGCAATGTACTTTTCAAATGGAAGTTATAGAGCTACTAACCATGTCTGGCTGTTTACATGAAATTTTAAAATGCAATTCTTTAGTCACACTGGCCACAATTTAAGTGCTAAATAGAGCTTCATGTGGTTAGTGGCTCCTATATTGGACCATGGAGACTTTCCATTATTATAGAAAGTTATATTGGACATCACTGGTCTAGAGTAGCTTATTTTAAAGCTCCATAGTACATGGAAATTCAGATATTTGGGTTTTGTAAGGAATAATACCTATTCTCTTCTCTTCTAGCTGCATTGTTGTGGAATTCACAACTACTCAGACTGGGAAAATACAGATTGGTTCAAAGAAACCAAAAACCAGAGTGTCCCTCTTAGCTGCTGCAGGGAGACTGCCAGCAATTGTAATGGCAGCCTGGCCCACCCTTCTGACCTCTATGCTGAGGTGAGTCTCTTGGCCACGACTTGAGTTAACCTGATTAACCTATTTTTCACCACTTCTTACCACCATCTGGAACTTCTTTTCTCCCACCTTTTGCTTGTCTTTAATGTCATTTTGTTTTTCTGTAAATTATTATAAAATGCATTGTCTTTTGCTTTAATTATGTGTCTATAAATCATATCAATCATGGAATCTTTTCCCTCTTTCAGTTTCTGTCATTTTCCTTTCTGTCATTAACCTGTGAATCTGTAGCTTTCACTTTTAAAGAAGACTTCTAATGAGGATGACTGTGTTTGTTTGTTACAGGGGTGTGAGGCTCTAGTTGTGAAGAAGCTACAAGAAATCATGATGCATGTGATCTGGGCCGCGCTGGCATTTGCAGCTATTCAGGTAAGCACAGCTTGCCAAGGAGCTGGTATCAGAGTGATTTGGTTCTTTGATGTCAACCCTGAATGGTTTTAATCCCCATTACAGCGAATCTTTGTGTATGTAGGTAACGTGAAAGTTACTGAGGTACTGGCCTCCAGTTCCCCACATCTTCCATTTCTTGTCTGTACACTTAGACCCAGAACAGTCCAAAGAAACCAGAAATCTGGGTGGGGAGGGAACTGTTTGCCTTCCTGTCTGTCCTGATTAGTGAGTGACCTGTTCAAAATATAAACAAATTCTTGTCAGTATATTCTTTGAAGGTATTGTAATAGAATATCACAACATTTTTACAAAGTATATTTCTTTCAGTTTGGAAATAGAAGCTTTATTCAGCCTTTTTGTATGCTAGTTCTTTTAGTTCTTGTTTTTCTGTTCTCACGGGTTTTATGTATTTATATACCTAAATCAAGAACTGGTACTACAACTCTGGTCTCTTGCAGCAAAATTTTTAGAAATAGAGACAAGGTCTCGCTCTGTCACCCAGGCTTGAGTGAGGTGACATGCTAATAGCTCACTATAACCGTGTGCTCCTGGGCTCAAGCAGTCCTCCTGCTTCACCCTCTCGAGTAGCTGGGACTACAAACGTGGACCACCACACCCACCTAAGTTTTATTTTTGCAGAAATGGGGTCTCATTATGTTGCCCAAGCTGATCTCAAACTCCTGGCCTCAAGCAGTCCTCCTATCTTAGCCTCCTAAAGTGCTGGGATTTACAGGCGTGAGCTACTGCACCCAGCGTATGCTTTCTTTTTTTTTTTTTCTTTTGAGACAGAGTTTTGCTCTTGTCGCCCAGGCTGGAGTAGTGCAATGACGTGATCTCGGCTCACTGCCACCTCCGCCTCCTGGGTTCAAGCAGTTCTCCTGCCTCAGCCTCCCAAGTAGCTGGGATTACAGGCGCCCACTACCATGCCCAACTAATTTTTGTATTTTTAGTAGAGACAGGGTTTTACCATGTTGGCCAGGGTGGGCTTGAACTCCTGACCTCAGGTGATCCACCCACCTTGGCCTCCCAAAGTGCTGGGATGACAGGTATAAGCCACGGTGCCCAGCCTCAGCTTATGCTTTCTTAAGCCTGAAGCTTATTTCAAGAGCTAAAAGAGCTAGGTATGATGGCTTACACCTATAATCCCAGCACTTTGGGAGGTGGAGGCAGTAGGATCCCATGAGGTCAGGAGTTCGAGACCAGCCTGGGCAATGAGACGCCATTTCTACCAAAAACAAAAAAAATGTTTTTAAATGAAAGTGTAGATATCTTTTAATTGTTAGATAAAACCAATGTAATTGCTAGTTTAAATGTAAGTTGCTTGAATTGCTTGCTCTTTGTATATTTGAACAGAAGCTAGTGTAGGAAAGGCCTTTTAAAATGGCAAAAGGATGATTGTTTACTTTGCTGATATTCAAACAGCCCTGAAATGATTCATTAAAAAAACCTACCTCTTTATTTGCCATGGTCTTTGCCCTTCTAAGCATTTACCTTGCAGCTCAGCATAGCAGTAATCTGATGAGCAGCAGGGATTTATTTCATATTTTTATTATTTATGCAAACACATTCATTTAGCTAAAAATAATGAAATATGAAGGAGGTCTGTTTTCCCAAGTAGAATTCTGAACTGTGCATTCTTAATGATTTTACATTCAGTAATAAAGCTGCATGTATTAGTATGCAGCAAAAAAGCTATATACATGAAATATGCAACATGTATATAGAAGACTGATAAAAATAAGCACTTTAGCTATGTCCCTCATCTAGTTAAGTGGCTTAGCCTGGCAGATATTTCTTTATTAAATATTTTTCAGTGGGGGCTAATAAATATTTTAACTAGTCTCTTAATTGAATATGACTGTCATATGTGTTTTATACTTAAGTCACCCTGACTTAAGTAATAGCTGATAGAGCTTGATATTTTCAGTTTAGCAAGGCTGCTCAAGTTTAGGGATTCAGAGCTTTCACACACTCAAAACCTAGTGGTTTTGAAAATTTTAAAAACTTAGGTTTTAAGGGGAGAAAATTCATCTGAAATAATAAAAGAATTTTCTCTTTTTTTTTTTTTGAGACGGAATCTCACTCTGTCACCCAGGCTGGAGTGCAGTGGCACGATCTCAGCTCACCACAACCTCCGCCTTCCAGGTTCAAGTGATTGTCCTGCCTCAGCCTCCCAAGTAACTGGGACTACAGGAGTATGCCACCACACCTGGCTAATTTTTGTATTTTTTGGTAGAAACAGGGTTTCATCATATTGGACGTATTGGTCTCGAACTCCTGACCTCATGATCTGCCCACCTCAGCCACCCAAAGTGCTGGGATTACAAGCATGAGCCACCCGGCTGGCCCCCTAATTGTTACTAAGAGTACCTATAAACGTCTAAGCTTTGGGTATTCAAAATCTGATAGATTAGTGCCCTGGTAATGGAACACCTGAACAAAGGCAGAAATAACTCAAAGATCAGTGAGCTTTTGTGCTTGTATACTGATCCTAATACAGAAATTTAAGGCTGAGGAGGATGCTTTGGAGATTTTTCAGTTGCGGTCGTCTTCGTTTTGCCACAAAATTTAGGGTGAGCAAGGATAGTATGACATGACCATCACACAGAGAGTGGCAACACTAAAGCTTGACCCCTGCCTCTGTTTGTACTCTGCCTCCAGTTACAAGTATAAGATTCTCAGAAGATTAAATTCCTAAATGTCAGGAAACCTGACAATTAATTGACACTTCAGCTGGATAAAATACAGAGGTAAAATGGTAGAGTTGAATAGTTATAGCAGAGTCTGATTTTTGTCTTGGTTTGCAAAGCCTAAAATATTTATGATATGGTTCTTTAAGAAAATGTTTGGTGACTCTTGCTCTAGTTCATTAAATAATCTAGGTTTGGGTAGGACCAAAATGACTAAGAAAGAAAAACCTGAAAAATACCAGATAATTATTATAACAGGATTTTTTTAATATAAAAGAATTGGGGTTTTTATTTTTATTTATTTATTTATTTTTTTGAGCCAGAATCTCGCTCTGTCGCCCAGGCTGGAGTGCAGTGGTGCAATCTTGACTCACTACAACCTCCACCTCCCCGATACAGGCGATTCTCCTGGCTCAGCCTATTGAGTAGCTGGGACCACAGGTGCACGCCACCACTCTTGGCTAATTTTTGTATTTTTAGTAGAGACAGGGTCTCACCATATTGGTCAGGCTGGTCTTGAACTCCTGACCTCGTGGCATGGTGGCTCATGTCTGTAATTCACAGCACTTTGGGAGGGCAAGGCTGGCAAATCACCTGAGGTCTGCAGATCACCAGGAGGCGGAGGTTGCGGTCAGCTGAGATTGCGCCATTGCACTCCCGCCTGGGCAACAAGAGCAAGACTTCGTCTCAAAAAAAAAAAAAAAATTGTATACACCCCTTATTTAATCAGCAGGATATCTCACTTCTTTGAGAATAGCCACCCTCTTAAATTAACTCATGATCAATTATGAATTTTATATTTAAAGAGTCTGGTCATAATAATTGACAAAAATCTAAGTTTTGATTTGTCAAGCTCCTGAGTATCTGCTGTGAGTAAGGTTTTCTGCAAAGGCAATATGGGGAAAATGGGAATCGTGTCTTTACTTTGGGGTCTCATGAAACTGGCATGTCCTCAAGATAGAATGATCAAGAGCAGACTTCATAGAGAACTGTTTCCCAAGGCTATGTTGCTTTTTTTCTGGTCTCTATGCCATGTGTGAAGCCAGTGGAGACTGCTCTTTCCTCCTCTTCCTCCTCCTCAGTTACCAGTTATTCATTAAAATGAGTAACTTCCCCCTCCTTCTGCTCACACCCTGGCAACATTGCAAAATATTGTATAAATGGACTCATACAGTTTGCAACCTTTTGTATCTTCTTAAAAACAAATGACTGTATTTTGGATATAGATCTGCTTTTTTTAATTTCATGGCTGCATAGTATTCCATTTTATGGGCATACTTTAATCAACATTAATGGGCTGTTTATAGCAAAAGTTTATAACCATGAAATTACAGGATCAGAATGTATGAATGAATTTTGATAGGTATTTCCCATTTTTTCCAGCAAAGAGTGTTTCTAATGTGCAAGAATTCTCATTTTTGTGTAAGAATGCCTATTTCCCCATACCACCACCTACATAGTGTATCATAGAACATTTTTCTTTGGCAGTCGGTTTTTTTAATCACTGCTTGTCATTTTTTGGCAATTTTTGCAGTTGCTGGGTGTTACATTTGGGATAAGTGAAGTTTGGTTCTTATGCCTTGAATATTGCAAGACGGCATGCAAGAAACAATGTTGGAGCTAAAATATTTGTATAATATTTCCAAGTCTGTTGTTGGAAAATTTCAGAAATCAATGAAATTTCAGTATAGCAGGCCTTTGGAAATGAGCCTGTAATATTTAATGGTGAGGATGAGAAATTATTGTATAGAGCTTAATGTTCTTAAGCAGACTGATTTCCAAGCATGAGTAGAATTTTATCAAGCTCATTTAATTGTTTTAAGATCAATACAAGTTGACTTCATTGAAATAAACAAATCAGGAAAGAAATACTTATTTCAGACCTCATTTTGAAAATGCTGACTCCTCCAACAGAAGTTAACCAATTGAAAGGAATGTGGGGAGGTGGGGGCGGGAAGAGAGATTTTTTTCCCCCTAGCAAGTCAGTGATTTCTGAGCTTAGCATTTTTATTGCTCAATTTAACATTGCCTATGAACATAATTGTGTTTGAGTTTATAGCTGTTCTAACAATGTTTTGAGGTACAGAGAACAGAAACGTATTTCTCTAGGAATTAGGTACTACATCGGTCTAGAATTGACTTAAATTATTTAGTAAACTTTAAACAATATTCGCCTCTTAAGTGTGTTTCAGGTGCTTTGCACTAGTAAGCACTCAGCAAATAGTGAAACTGATGGATTTGAGCAGCAAATATGTATCCCAAATGGGCAGAATACAGGTTAATGTGAGGGTAGAATTGGAGTGGGTGACTTTATGCCATGGAGAATTCAGATTGAGGGCATCATCATGTGTATGGGTGTCTTAGTATTTAATCTTCCACTTCAAACTTCGAGAGTCTGTTAATGAATTGGGTACATTTTGCTGAAATTAGATTGACCCCCATATGTATAGAGGGGTCCTGTCTTTTAAAATCAAATAACTGAGGCTTTTCCCCGTCAATGAGAAGTTAGAACAGCAAATTAACTTTGCCTTATGTAGCCCTTTGGTTACTGTTTATATTTTGTGAGAAGGTAGGTCAAGAATTCTAGAGTCATTTTCTCTTTAATCCAGCTTTATCCTTTTGCTTATCCAAAATAACATGGCATGACTTTATTACTATTCCAATATGCTACCACAGAAGGATTAGGACTTATTAAAATAAAATGATGAAGGAAGAGTGACCTTTCAAAAGTAATGTGTATATAATACCACAGAACCATGAATTTCAAAAGTAGTAAATGTGAAGGAAACAGAAACTTTCCAACTACTTTTTTTTGGCGTCAGAATTGGTTTTCTACCATAGGGCTGTTCACATACTGAGTTTTGTGGATTGCTATAAAGCCCATTTCTCCAAAAACCAAAAGGCCTGAAAAGACCACCATTAAACACACACATTCTTGCTCATTCTACTCCCCAGACCTTTGCTATCCAGATGGTAACCACTAGCCACATGTGTCTGCATTTACATTTATATAAATAAAAAAGAAAATGCAACTCCTTAGTTGCAGCAACTACATTTCAGGTTCAGTAGCCACATGAGGCTAGTGGCTACCAAATTTGACGGTGCAGACGTGGAGTGTCTCCATCGCTGCAGAAAGTTCTTTTGGACAGCACTTGAGAGACGAGTAGTGGGGATGCCAAATAAGAGAGACTTGATTCCCTGCTTTCACAAAGAGTTCCTGGGAGGGAAGCTGAAGCTTAGGACTTAGTTCTTTAAATAATGTACTCATAAGAAATTTCTTGTATCACTGTTGTTATTGCCTTTTTGATGATTTGAAGTCATCGAACTTTGAAACAGCTCTATTACCAACAAAGAAATAGACAGCTGCCATGAGAGGGGTTTCAGCCTTTCTTCCCCGTTGTTTTCTTTCAACAGCTACTGGGCATGCTGTGTGCCTGCATCGTGTTGTGCAGAAGGAGTAGAGATCCTGCTTATGAGCTCCTCATCACTGGCGGAACCTATGCATAGTTGACAACTCCAGCCTGAGCTCTTTGCTCTTGTTCTGATTTGGAAGGTGAATTGAGCAGGTCTGCCGCTGCTGGCCTCCGGAGTTCATTTAGTTAAAGCACATGTACACTGGTGTTGGACAGAGCAGCTTGGCTTTTCATGTGCCCACCTACTTACCTACCCACCTGCGACTTTTTTTTCCCTTGTTCCAGCTGACTCTTCATGCCCCTAAGATTTTAAGTACAGTGGTGAACATTCTAATTTCAGAACCAGTTGCGAGTCATGTAGTGTGGTAGAATAAAGGAGGACACAAGCCTGCTTCTGTTACCTCCAAGCGGTAACAGGACTGATGCCGAAATGTCACCAGGTCCTTTCAGTCCTCACAGTGGAGAACTCTTGGCCAAAGGTTTTTTGGGGGGAGGAGGAGGAAGGCAGCTATCTGGTTAAGGTTAACACCGGATGGTACCCCTCATCAGTGTCCTTTTAAAAAGTATTTACTGTAGTCCAATAAGATAGCAACTGTACAAAATGACTAAAATAGTTTTAGGATCATACGGTGTATATATTGGTTCATCTTCAAAATCAGAGACCGATCTTTGAAACTAGCGGTTTTTAATCAAAGCTGGCTTTATAGGAGGAGTATAATGTATCCACTACTGTTTTAAAAGAATTAGTGTGAGTGTGTTTTTGTATGAATGAGCCCATTCATGGTAAGTCTTAAGCTTGTTAGAAATAATGTACCCATGTAGACTAGCAAAATAGTATGTAGATGTGATCTCAGTTGTAAATAGAAAAATCTAATTCAATAAACTCTGTATCAGCCCCCAGCATGTCATTTTTCATTATTTGGGGGATATTTCGATTCCAGAGCAGCGGTGTAATGTTTTCTTTGTTGGTGCTGTCTGTAGTTCAGCATGATTTGCATGTGTTTTCATTACAGCTGTTGCCAGATTCCAAAGGGCTTGATATTCAAAAACCAAGTGCTTTCAGTCCAGTACAGCATATCCTAGAAATATGGAGCTCTACATTGTGCAAGGCACGGGCGAGACTGTTCTTGTCTTCAAGGAGTTCGGAGTCATCGTATAGGAGACATATACAGGAACAGATCATTTTCACACTGCAGTGATTGTAGTAATAGAAGGGGCGGCCCAGAGAGGTCAGGGGTGACTTCCTGGAGGAGACGACCAAGTGTGGAGGCTGGATAGGCCTTGTTGAAAGATGGTACACAGGTTGTGTGCAGGGAGCTTAAAATACAGGCTGGGGAAAGAAGTTGGAGAAGAGGAAAGCCCAAGTCCTGTAGCTCTTACAGGACATCGTGTGGAGGTGAGCCATGACTTGTAGGTGCAAGCAGCTCTTCAGAGGTTTGATTTGGAAGGTGAATTGAGAAGGTGGTGATGCAAGCCAGCCATGCCGCAGCCAGGATGAATTGGAGAGGTGTGACTGGGTTTCAGTGAGGCTGGCGTAGCAGTGGAGGAGAGAGCTTGGCAGCGGGCAGCAGGGCACTGTTGGGGGCAGTGGTGAGTGGTGGACTCGGGCTGTTTGGAGGCAGAACAGTGGTGGCATTTGATCACTGATTGAATGTAGGACGGAGAAGGGAGGAATCTAGGATGAGTCCCAGGTTTCTGGCTCAGTCAACTGGGGAAACAAAGTCACAGAGATAGGGAGTAGTTAGAGAACACATCTGGGGGTGTGAGCTCACAGTCAGTTTTGGGCTTGTCAATTTTGAGATGCCCAAATATGCAAATCTGTGCCTCCTGAAAATGGAGAAGACGGGAAAGGAGAGGAGTAAAGACTAACTCCTCTTCACAAAGTGGAAGTTACCAGAATATTTGTGATTCCAGAGGCCCGGGGGATTTATCATGTGGCTACTGACCCATCCCACCTTTTGCCCCTGCCTGTTGCACAGCGGGCAAAAAGGTTTGTGACTTTTCACTACCACTACTCCCCCCATCGCGGTCCCCCCCGTTTTCCATATGAACCATCCTGTGGCTACCCTGTCACAGGCTGGCCCTGAGGTGAGCAGTATTTGGCCTGTGATATTGCTTGTCCTTCACTTTTCTGCAGGACAGAGCGGGACCTCTAGAGTGGGAAACGTGCCAAGCAGTAGCCTTGTTCTCACACTTGCGCAAGAGGATAATTCCCCACACCCTTCCTGTACTCAGTCCTCGGTTTGCCTGGTGAGAGAGCAGCCTCCTCCCCTGTGCTCTGCCAGCCGGACCCAAACTGACCACATTAGTGGTGAGACCAAAAAGGTGGGGGTGGGGAGGTGGCCCTGAGGCCCGGGAAACCATTCCAGCTCCTGCCGGCTTTAAATTGTGTTTAATTCCTGGCACAGTGGTCCTGGAAATGCCTTTTTCTCTTGCCTGGGAACCACTAGAAGGGGAATGTGGTCTGTGTTGGCCAGGGCCATAAAATTCAACTTCTCCCTGCCTCACATCTCGTTTCTGCCCTTCCTCATGTAGCTGAGGCCAGGCGTTCACATTCCCCATGGACCCTGTTCCCCAGTGGTTGTTCTTCATGTCTGAAATTCAGTGAGTGAGCTCGCCTGCTAGGCCTATGTGTGTGGCTCGCCCGTGGCTACACATGGGAAGCACCATAGCACTTTGAGAGCTACAGATGCCTGGGTCCCAGAGCTACTGAGGTGGCCTAGGGTGTGTCCAGGGCACAGCTCCGGTGGAGGACCACTGCTGTATCTCATTGCCTCTTTTAAAAAAAATTAATCTTACTTGGAAATGATTTCAAACCTACAGAAAAGCTGCAAGAATAAGAACTGTGCACATGACGCTCAAATACCTTTTGCCCAGATAAACCTATTAACATTTCTTCCCATTTGATCCATCATGTGTGTACCAAATGTGTGTGCGCTCTCTCTCCCTCGCCCCAACCCCCCATGTCTTCCTCTCCCTCCCTCCCCCTCGCTCCAGACCCACCAAGGCCTTTTACCCCTAATACCTTAGTGGGTTCCTACCAAGAAGATTTTCTCTGACAATTGCAGTACCATTGTCAAACTCAGTCCATGTAACACTGATGAAATACCTCACCACTCACGTAGCATTTTTCCCTCTGCAGGGCTGGATCCAGTCTGGATTAGGTATTCTACTGAGCTGTCATGTCTCCCAGGCCACCTTTAATCTGGATCATTTTCATAGCTTTGTCTCTGATGACAGGAACAGTTTGTGTTAGATGGTGCTGCTTATCTGCGTTTGTCTGCGATTTCCTTGTGATTAGATTTGGATTTGCATTCCAGGTGGCTGAACCACTACCTGCATCACGTGGCCTCTCAGGGCACCCCCATCTCGAGGCACGCAGTGTCCATCTGCCCCTCAGTGGGGATGTTCGTTTTGATTGTCTAGTCCGAGGAGAAGGAAATGTGAACAGGAAGATTTTAATATAAATGTTAACTGTGTAGAAGGTAGTGAACTACTAAAAGGGATTTAAAAAAAAAAAAAGCTCTAAAGCAGCTTAGCAGAGAACAGCCATCACCCCTTGGTGTAAGGGAATAGAGAACAGGGAAGGAACTCGGAAACTCAGAGGAGGTCCCCAAGGTGGAGATACCTCCGAGGGGCAGCTGTGGCTGCCTGGGACACAGTTCCTGTCCCATGCTGGAGAATCAACTCCCCAGAGATGCCCACCGCCAGGCCGAAGGAGCAGTAGCAAGGAATGCTACTGGGACCCATGCCAGAACAAAGGAGACAGAAGAAAAAGGCCGTCTTCCTCCTCTAGCCCTGTGGGCCCCTTCAGAGCCCACTGTGGGCCAGGCTGGCCAAGGATAAAGGGGTTTGCAGAGTCCCCTCTTCAGTGTGACAAGGAAGGGCAAGGTCAGGGGGTTTCGAAGCTAAGAGGCAATAAATGAATACCTGGCACACCTGGTGGAGGTGTGTCCACGTTCTCCATAGCATAGTTACTATATTTTTCTTTCCAACTAATAAGAAATATCTGGAGACACACCATCTCCATGTACATACCCTGTTCCTCATCAGACGCCTCGGGTTCAGCAAACGTTGCCGATTCTGGCCTGATTTCGTCTGTATGATGATTGCCAAGCGACGTTTCTGCAGTCCAGCACTCCTTCCTCAGTTGCCTGTCATCCCTTCCTTCCCCTCACCTATTTTTATATATCCACTATGGATTCCCATTTTTCCAACAGTCTGCTTCATCATTGACCTTCGGGGGTGGGGGAAGAGTTCCTCAGATAGTTCCAGACTTGGCGAGTGGGAGCCCCTTCAGGTTGCCTCCTATATCCCAGCATTTTTGGAAGCACTCCCCTAATTTCTGGTCTAACAAGGTGTCCCGAGCCCCTGGGCGCCAGCCCTGGGTCAGTGTTTCTCCCGGGAGCCCTGGTCCCCGGCACTAAAGGTGTGCTTATTGTAGCTGGGGTGTCTTCACTTCTTGTTCTACAGATTGACAGGGCTTGTCTTACTGCCTTTTTTAAGTGTTTATATTTTTTTAAACAAAAGTAACTGGTGCTTCAAAAAATGTAAATAATACAGATACCTGTAAAGAACAAAGTTCCCACAGGGAAGCAAGTTCAGACTCTACAGACACAGAAACAGAGTCGGCGGTGGATTTTGGTTTGCTTCTTGCTAATAGGAATTTCATCCTACAAGGTCCTTTCTGTCTTCACAACACAGTCTGATGCTCTTTCCGTGTCGGACAGCACGATGTGTCATTCCACTGTGTTCGCTGCCTGGGTTCGTTAGTACCCTGATTAACCGAGGTATAAAGGACAGGCCTGCAGGCTGCCTCCAGTGCCTCCGCTGCTCGCCCCAGTGACCATCTCTCTACACACTGCAGTCATTTACAAATTTTTTTAATTAAAACAATTTTTATTGCAATGAAATTCACATGGCATAAAATTAACGATTTTAAAGTAAGCAAGTGGCCTTGAGTCCATTCACCATGCTGTGTAACCACCACCTGTAGTCTCAAAACACTTTCATCACGCTGTGTTACGTATTTTTGCATGAACTTCAGGGGTGGATTCTTGGATAGTTGGATTTACTCTGGATCGAAAGTCACATTTGGCTGGGCACAGTGGCTCATGCCTAGCACTTTGGGAGGCTGAGGTGGCCGGATCACTTGAGGTCAGGCGTTCAAAACCAGCCCTGCCAACATGGTGAAGCCCTGTCTCTACTAAAAATACAAAAAATTACCAGGGCAGGCCAGGCGCGGTGGCTCAAGCCTGTAATCCCAGCACTTTGGGAGGCCGAGGCGGGTGGATCACGAGGTCAAGAGATCGAGACCATCCTGGTCAACATGGTGAAACCCCGTCTCTACTAAAAATACAAAAAATTAGCTGGGCATGTCACGTGCCTGTAATCCCAGCTACTCAGGAGGCTGGGGCAGGAGAATTGCCTGAACCCAGGAGACGGAGGTTGCGGTGAGCCGAGATCGCGCCATTGCACTCCAGCCTGGGTAACAAGAGCGAGACTCCGTCTCAAAAAAAAAAAATTTTTTTTTTTTTTTTTCAGGGCATGGTGGCATCCCACATACTCGGGAGGCTGAGACAGAATAATTGCTTGAACCTGGGAGGCAGAGACTGCAGTTAGCCAAGATTGTGATACTGCACTCCAGCCTGGGTGACAGAGCAAGACTCTGTCTCAAAAAAGAGTATGTTTAAACATTTTCATGGGTACATCTGGTTGCTCTCCAGAAAGATTATATCAATTTCGATTCCCACCAGCGGTGTATGACATGTGCATTTCTTTTTTTTCTTTTTTGAGATAAAGTCTCACTCTGTTGCCCAGACTGGAGTGCAGTAGCGTGATCTCGGCTCACTGCAACCTGCGCCTCCCAGGTTTAAATGATTCTCATGCCTCAGCCTCCCGAGCTAGGATTACAGGCGCCTGCCATCATGCCCGGCTAATTTTTGTATTTTAGTAGAGACGGGCTTTCACCATGTTGGCCAGGCTAGTCTCAAACTCCTGACCTCTGATGATCCACCCGCCTCGGCCTCCCAAAGTGCCGGAATTACAGGTGTGAGCCACCGTGCCCAGCCTGAAATGTACATTTCTTTATATCCTTGTTGACATTTTTGGTATGATCAGACTTCATCTTTTCTTCCAGTGTGAGAGATGAAAATATGTATTTATTTGACTGTTAGCTAGGGCCAGGATGCTTTCAAGGGTGTGTCAGCCATTTGTATCTTCTGAATGTTTCCGTCCTCTGCCCGGTTTGCCTGGTTGTTGGGTTTTTTCTTTCAGATCTTAACAGAGTTTACTCAGGAGACTTTTAATGTGTGTTGCTATTGCAAATGAAGTGGTTTTCCTGACTTACTTCCTAGCTGGTTGGTGGCAGTGTGTAACAGCAATTGCTTTTTGGGTGCATCCTTGCAGTTCTTGAAAATAACGTGTGTGTTGCACGTGGCTTTTTATTGCAGTGCCTGTGAGGCCTCCTGAGGGTACCACTGACCTGGCAGAAACCTCCTACCTCCTGAGTACCTTTTTGGATGGTGCTGCTGCGTTGCTAGTTGTGGCGAAGTTGAGTCATACACAGATCCTGCTCTCCTGAGTTTATCCAATGAAGACAGTAGGACAGATACAGAAATTATAGGGTAGAAAAGAGACCTGCTGATCTTTTTTTTCCTAAGAGTCTTGATCTGTCACCCAGGCTGGAGTGCAATGGCGTGATCTCGGTTCACTGTAACCTCCACCTACCAGGTTCAAGCAATTCTCCTGCCTCAGCCTCCCAAGTAGCTGGGATTACAGGTGTGCACCACCACACCTGGCTAATTTTTATATTTTTAGTAGAGACAGGGTCTGGTCTCGAACTTCCAGAGTGCTGGGATTACACGCGTGAGCCACCGCGCCTGGCCTACTTGCTGACCTTTGTTATTTCCAGCATCTGGCAAGTAGTGGGCACTGTGGTCTGAGATAAGTCACTATGGTGCCATAAGTGTTTTCCAAAATGTTTAGCTGAAGATCCTATTAGCCCGGGGTTTCTCAGCTCCAGCTGCATACCAGAATTACAGGGAGAATGTTTCAAATATTTATGCTAAAGCTCAGTTTGCAGGGATTTGGTTTTCGTTTGTCTGAGGTGGGACCCAAACATCGGCATTTTGAAAGCGGCTCGAGCTGCCAGGTTGAGAACCACTGCTCGTGCGATCTGTAAACTCTCCAAGTAGAGCTCCAAGTGTAGGGGTGCCCCTTTCTCCTCCCTTTGGGTTCTAAGACGGCTCTACCGAGCACAGTTTGATCCTCCCGTGAGGCTGCACTTGCTGATGTGACCTCGTCCTGGGCTAATGCTGGCTCAAATGCCAGGATGGAGAACTAGGCAGAGACCCAGGTTCAGCCAGACCACGGCAAGCCGGTGACCTTATGCTGAGGTTTCTTGGCCTAGGAAAGGCTGTGACAGAGTGGGTGGAGTTAGGTGTTGGACACCAGTGGTGCGTGCTTCCAATTTGGCCAAATGTGAGTTGCTTCTGTTCGTCGTCATTGCGAAGGATTCACTGCCATAAGCACAGCTGTCCCAGAGATGGATGTGCTGAGCGAGGGTGCTTATGCCACCCTCAAAGCTGCTGTTGCGTGTAGCCGAGAGTCAGAGGTTGTGGGCCTTTTCCTTAAAAGTGGTATCCCTTGCTTTGAAGTAGCACCTAACCATGTCCGATTTGAACCTTAGGTGATAGCAATCGTGTGCCCATCTGACTGATGCTGAAACAAGCCCAGAGAAATTGTGACTTGCCTAAGATTGCCCAAGGAAGCGTGAGCCTGGATTCGGGCCCTGATGCCCCGATTCAGAGAGCTTCCCTGTCCTCCTGCTCCGTGCTGCCTGTGAGTGGCCCTCTGTCAGGAAGAGGCTGCGGTTATTTATACACCCAATGACACGCTAACACCCTCTTTATCCGGCACCGTCTCTGCTGGGAAGGCCATCCATCTGTGCAGTAGGCTGCCAGCGGCTGAAGTGGTGACCTGGTGCTGGAGGAAGGGAGAAGGCTGCAGAGCAGTGAACCCGACTCGGATTCATTTGTGGGCATTCTCCCCCTGGCATAAACTGTGACCCAAGAGTTGCTTTCAGGTCTATTCTCTGGCCACCGGAATGGCTGGAGAATAGGCTCTGTTATCTAACCCGTTACCCATCACCCCCTGGGGCCCACAGACACTGCGGCACCTGTCAGAGATGATGATAAATATCTAGGCCAAAGGTTTTTAAAGAAATCTTTGCAGTGGAATGGAATGTTCAATCAAGATGACAAGGCATCTTCAAGGAATAAATAAAGTATTGATACCTAACTTTCTACTCTTTCCCTTCTCTGCCCTGCCCACACACAGCCCCACCCAGTGGTGGCTGTCCTGCCTCTCCCAGCCCTGGCCCAGGCTTTGTTCCCGCCCCGCTCCCCCTCCAGCTCCTCCACTGGGGGAGGAGCCCATCTTCAAGTCACTCCTCACCTCCCTTTCCTGTCTTCCCACCCCTGCCTCCCATCCCGTAAGTCACCAAATCCCATCCATCTGCTTTCTGAGTTCTCCCAGAATTGCTCTCCAGCCCAGTCACCACTTCCCAGACAAGCCACCTGCCCTTGCTGGACGGCCTGCAGCGGCCCCCCAGGCCCACTCACCGCGCTCACTGCCTCACATCTCAGCTTAGAGGGTGCCTGTCTGCCCTCCTGGGCTGAGTGAGCTCTTTGAGGGCCCCTTTGTCTTAGCACCGTGCACCCATCATCAGGTACAGCGCAGGTCACACAGAAGTCATCCGAATATCCTGGTTGAATTACTCAGACCACCTGACGTCTGGAACCTGGCTAGACCTGGTACAGCTTTAGATGTGTGTCCTGGGCAATGTGTCTGGCCCAGGCAAGCATTTTCACAGCCAAGGCTTTATCCACAGACCTCTCTCCTCCAGGAGAGTATGAGACCAAGCACCCGATGACATTTTTCTCTCCAAATGTCTCTATTGGGAAACCTCAGATGGATCAGGGGTGGGCGCCTGGTCAGCTCTCGCAGGATGGCTTTAGGAGGGAAAATGACATTTCAGGAAGGATTTAGGCATCACTGTCTTTTTTCAGAGAACCAAAGCCTTTTCCCACCCTTTCTGCCACACACCCTCTGGTGGAAAGCAGTGATGGGTGACAGCCAGCAGACGAGCTCCCCAGCTCCAGAGCCTCGCCTCCAGGGTCAGCCCCGCTTCCAGGGTCCCGCACCTGCACCCTGGGGGCTGCCTGACCACAAGACAGCCCCCTCTGTGCCCAGGGCCGGCCAGCCGGCCTCTGGAGCCCTGTTCAGCTGGAGCTGCCATATTGAGGCGAGTGTCATGGGCAGAGCGGCTTCCCCAGGCCCCAATTGCACATCTGCTTGGCCCTAGCACGAACAACACTTGGGCTGTGGAACAGCCCTCTCACTGCACTGCAGACTCGAAAGGTGCCCACACACCTAAGATGGTGACCCAAGGGTACCTTCCCTCCCCTGCCCTCACCAGGTCTCATGACGACCCAAGGGTACCTTCCCTCCCCCGCCTTCACCAGGTCTCGTGCTTGCTGAACTGAACCCACTTTTTTGCTCGTGAAGATGAAGGTCTAAAGATGGCTATTTGTGTTAAACCCCAGAGCAGCCCCTTTCTGCCAGCCCCTCCTTGCTTGCTCTCTTCTTAGAGCAGAGCTTGGCGAAAAGCCTCATTTTTGCCACAGTGGCATCTGACAGTGGCCTGGGCACGTGGGAGGGCCTCTGTATGCCAACTGGCTGCCAGCAGGACGTGTGGGGAAGCCGCAGGTCCACCCTGGGCTTCTACGGGGCATGAGAGCTTCCTGTCACTAGAGATGTTGAAGCTGGCTAGGACGCCCATCCCCCGGGGTGGCGAGGCAGGCATTGTGCAGGAGGTGCCATGAGATTCTCCCCGAAGCAGGGCTTGGCCAGTGGTGGAAGTTATGCTCCTGGGACCAAAAAGAGAAAAGGCTGGAGGCCGTCAAGAACAGCCCCCTCTGTGCCTGGGGCCAGGCTGCCTGGGCTCTGGAGCCCTGCTCGGCTCAGGCTGCCATACAGAGGGGAGTGTCACGGGCAGCAGCGGCTTCCCTAGGCCCCAATTGCACCCATAAGCCACAAGCCTGTCTTCCTGGGCTCCCACCACAGCCTCTCCAAAAGACCCATCAGCAGCTTCCTGTTTCTAAACTGAGTCCTCAGAATATTCCTGGGTGTACCCCCAATCTCACCTGTGCCCACGCACTTGCTCTGGCCTGGCCGCTGCTGCCCGGTTGTGGTCCTGCTCAACCCTCCGCCCCCAGGAAGCCTGCTCTCCCCATCACAGCCCTCCTGAGCCCCTTTTGCCACATCCTCCTGCACCCCTGTAGCCTCTGTTTGCCCAGGTATGAATGTGTCTCCCTGGCGGTCTGGGAGCTG
The DNA here is from genome assembly GCF_009761245.1 of Sapajus apella. Classification (NCBI taxonomy): domain Eukaryota; kingdom Metazoa; phylum Chordata; class Mammalia; order Primates; family Cebidae; genus Sapajus; species Sapajus apella. The sequence goes on from NW_022437108.1 coordinate 829,242, forward strand.
CTAGCAACTGGGGCCAGACCTCTTCTCCTCGAATGTAGCTGAAGCCTTGGCTGCGGGGGGGAGCTCCTCTGAACTGAGCACTTGGACAATGGGGCAGGAGAAAGAGAGAAAGGGACCCCAGCACACCAAGGAGAACAGAACACACTCCTTTATTCCCTGGGAGACAGGCTGTCGCTCAGGGCTTAGGGATGCTCGGCTCTGGGCCCCGGCAAGGCCGGGACAGTGTGGGGCACTGCTGGCTCTACCGGCAGGGCAGGTCCGAGGGGACTCCTGCCCCTTCCTCAAAGCTTCTCCAGGTAGGAACCAGGGGCGAAGCCACGCTGCCCGTTCCGCTCCACGGTCCACCAGCCATCCTCCCCTTCCAGGATCACCTCCAGGATGTCACCCGCGGAGAGGTCCAGCTCATCTGGGTTCTGGCCAAGAGATTGAAAGCGCATGACTCTGGAAGGGCCCGTGGGGAGGGACCTGGCTGACGTTCCCCCACCCAGCAGTAAATGTGGCATGTCTCCCAGGGTGGGCAGGGGCAGCCGAGCTGTGTCCGTGCCTGCTGGGGCAGCCCATTGGAGACATAGGATGGGGATGCCCCAAGGGACCTAGCCTCCCATCACCTCAGTTTGTCTTTGTAGGCCTCCCCCCACCTGGGTTTTTTCCCCAGCCTCACCTCCCCTCTCCCCTCTGGAGAGACACAGTGACTGGAGCACGTCAGGGGTCAGGACTGCTCATCACGCCCCAAGCCCAGGGCACACTCAGGCCCAAGCTCACCACACAGCCTCCCCTCTGTGGTCCCCAGTCCCAGTTAGCCACTGCCATCCGAGTGCCCCGTCACTCTCCTGGCCTGGCCATGCATGGCGGGGGGTGCTTGGCCTCAGTCCAGGTGGATCTGAGGTCTGGCTATGCACCCCTCCCGTCAAGCAGGGAGCAGAGTGGACCCTCTCTCACAGCTGCCCTGTGGCTGCCTTAATGCATCCTCGCTGCGTGGACATCAGAAAATCAATCCTGGCATGATCGCAAGACTCATTCTGGCCAGTTTTCCGCACCCATGGCCAGGGAGGACGGCCCTGACCCACAGGTTCGAAGCCTGGCCCTCAAGCTATGACCTGCAGGCAGCCCCAGGCTATGTCAGCACCCCACCCCCTGCACCTGTGCAGCACGCAGTGCCCAGCCTGTGTGAATGGCACAGGCACGTGTGCTCCACGTGTGTGCTGTGTGCAGGCCGAGCAGACTCAGGTCTGCTGCTGCCAGTTTCCTTTTAGCACAGACGATCAGAGGCCCTCCAAACCCCGGGGGCTGTCCTCAGAGCCCATGCTGAGCACTCTCCCAGGCGCCCTTGCTAGTGTGGACACACGCTGGGGGACACGTGCCCTCCTGAGCAGGAGAGGACGCTCAGAGATAAACCACCAGGAGAGAGGAGGCTGTGAGGCTCTGAGTGGGACAGGGAGCTCTCAGGTGCGGGGAGGCGGCACAGGTGGCTTGGGGCGTGGCGGCCTCACCTGTGCTGTGTAGTCGTAGAGCGCGCGGTACTCCTGGGCTGGCGAGGCCGAGTTTCCCTGCGTCTCCTGCACTGCGATGGCTGCGTAGACACCCTCATTCCGCTCGGGGGAGGGGGTGAGGGTCTCTGTGGAGGCTGAGAGCAGAGTGAGGCATGAACCCTTCCCCTTTCTGCGACCCCTGGAGGTCCTGCTGGGACGGGGTTTCTCCATGCTGGGCCCCGCCTCTTCCCTCGGCTCTCCACACTTGATGTTGGGGGGCACGCCCTTCCCCTTGAGGGGCCTCAGTGGCCCCATCTGTGCCATGTAGGAGACCTCCCCCTGGGATCAGTGTGTTTGGGGGTCCCCTCCTGACCCCCTTTACCAGCAGAAGCTGCCAACGAGGTGGTCTTGGGACTTCCGTGCAGCAGTCCAGAGAACCTGCGGACAAGCAGAGGAGAGAGGGTGAGTGCCCCCACCCCATACTCAGGGCCCCCCCCGGAGGGGGGGGCTCGGCAGGGAGAGTTCTCAGAGCTGCGCGCTCTGCCAGGGCTGGGGCTGCCCCAGCCTCCGGGCATGGATGTGACCGATGAGGTGTTCCTGGGGCCGGAGGGTTCCCCAAAACCTGGTCCCGGTGGCTCCTCCGTCCCCAGCTACGCCCCCCCACTGGCGCCCTCTGCAGGCCGCGTCCGCACCTGCTCCCTGCAGCGCCCCTTGCTGGAGCTTCAGGGGAAGACCCCAGCACCCTTCGGGGGCTCTAGGACCTCCGTGCTGAGGCCTCACCCTCCGCGCCCTGCCCAGCTCGCCCTAGCAGCCTCCCCGACGGGGGTGGGGGGTGCACTGCCGCAGGAAGCCTGGCTCACACGTGCCCTGCTGGGGCCTCTGCTGCCTGGGCCGAGCCAGCCCCCTTCCCCGCCGGCCCCGGGGATCGGGCCAGCTCTGCCACCCTGTGCACAGGAGTTCCCGGACGGCGCTGGGCGACTCTACCCCTGCGCCTGCGCCAGGCTTAGGCCTGGACTGAGCTGGGGTCGTGAAGGTTTACTGAATAAAGGAAAATAAAGCAGAAGACGCGAGAGGCCGACGCTGGGGTCACCCCCTGAAGCAGGCGGTAGTGGGGGCTCAGAGGAGAGGCTGACACTGCCTCCGAGGCGGGAAGGCTTCTTGGTGGGCTGCGGCTGAGTCTTCAGAGGTGAGTCTTTTACTAGGCGAGAAGGGGGAGCGAGGCGCTGCCGGTGATGGGGGAGGGGGGAGCGCGCAGGTGCAGGGGAGGAGGTGCTGCCGGTGACGGGGGGTGGGGGGGTGGTGGGGAGCGCGCAGGTGCAGGGGAGGAGGCGCTGCCGGTGACCAGGGGGTGAGCGCGCAGGTGCAGGGGAGGAGGCGCTGCCGGTGACCGGGGTGGGTGGGGGAGCGCGCAGGTGCAGGGGAGGAGGCTCTGCCGGTGACCAGAGGGGGAGCGCGCAGGTGCAGGGGAGGAGGCGCCGGCAGGCGGGGGTCTGTGGAATGATGGACTAGTTTGGGTGTGTGGGGGACAGACTGAAATTGGGACGGGAGCAGACGCTGAGGAACCTTGAATGCAGGTGAGGGGCTGAGCCACGACTCAGGGGCCTGCAGGAGGCTGCCCTGCAATTCAAGGTGGCATGTGGGGTCCTTTCCCACATGAGGGGCCGAGGGCGGAGGCCTAGGAGTGCACACACATTCGCAGGGTGGACACGCATGGCCCAGCACGTGAGAGGGCCTGACACTATCACAGGCGGTGCAGACACAGGAGGCAGCGTCCCGCAGAAAAGGACAGGGTGAGAGCGCGGTGGGGGTGGGGGCGCAGGGCTTGCTGAGCCATTGTGCTGCCCGCCCCATACCTCTTTTCCCCAGACTGTCTACACTTCCAACTCTCAGCCACTGACACCTGCCTCTCCCCAACCCTGTCTGGTTTCTAGCTGCCCCATCCAGAGGCCTGACCAGCCCCCTTCAGCAGTCAGGCCTCCCTCCGCCCTGCAGGACACCCCCCCCTTCCTCTCTCCGTCCCTCCCTGTCTCTGTCTTTCTCTCATCCTCTCTGGGGCATCCCTTTCTGCCCCTTCCTGACACTGCCTCAGGTGAGCTCTTTGTCCAGTTGCGCGAATGACCACCTTTGCTGGGATCCAGGTCCTCACCAGGTGCAGGGAGGCCCGAGTCCCCCAGCTTTTGTAGGGTGCGAGGCTGCGGATGTGCTGCCTCCTGGGGTGACTGCTTTCATGAGATTCTCAAAGGGGTGTGTGGACCCCCCTCTGTGAGCACGGGTGGTTCCCATGAGCCTCTGCCTCCCAGGAGTAGGAGGCTCCTGAGGCCCTGGAATGAGCTGGTCCTTGCGAAGGGCCGGGAATTGCATCAGCTCCTCCCCGCGGTCTGCTACCTCCCAGAGGCAGGGCCTTCTTGGTTGAGGGTTGGCTGGAGAGAGGAGGGTGGCATGGCACTGGGGGCACAGGAACCACATGAAACCCACCGACCCTCGTGGATGCTCACAGACAGGGCACATGGCCCCCTTAAAGGCCTGGCTATGAGGCTCCCTGAGCTGGCTGGTGCTCCCAATGGGCTGTCACCATCATCACTCAAGACCCGCACCAGGAGGGGTCCTTAGGTTCTGAATCTGACCCCAAAACCTAGGACCCTGGCCCTAGAGAATGTGAGTGATTTGCCCAGGTCACACACTGAGGCCCGGAACTAGGACCGTGGCACCTGACTACAGCCAGGCTGGGGAAGGGGCCCTGGAAGAGTCTGGAGAATTCTCCAGATGCCCCAGTCCTGCCCCAGCCAGAGAGCATTGCCACTGCAGGATGACAGGGCACCAGGCTGTCATGGGGACACCAGGCTCTCATGGGGACACCAGGAACAAGGAAGCCAGCACAGGGGCCTCCCCAGAGCTCGGAACACAGCCCCTGGTGAATAACTTAATGTCGGGTCCCTTGGGCTGAGGGTCCCATAGGCTGAACCGAGCCTATCTGGTCTCCAGAGAGTGCCCAGCACCCAAACTAGTCACCAGATTCATAGAAGGTGCTCAGTGAACCATGAAGGGCCAGGTGCAGCAGAAGGGCTCGGCCTACTTCCTGGCCCAGCCTCGAGCCTTGCCTCCGTCTGCTGGGGCCTCACCTCTTTATCATGCCGCAGGACGGCTGGATGCTGGGGCTGCCGGTCAGCGGGGTGACCTCCCGGTCATAGTAGTTCTGGTAGAGCACCGGAGCTGCAGACAGCAAGCCGTGAGGCCCAGGGCAGCTCCCAACACCCCATTCTGGCCCTGCCAGTGACCCAGCTGGGGACCTGGCCCATCCTGGTGCCTGGAGAGGTGCCTGTCTCGCTCCCATGAGAGACTCCACCATAGGGACCACCAAGACCTAATATTCTGGACCCATGATTCAGTGAAACCAAACAGGTGGGGAGTGGGGCTGTGGCAGCCCCTCCCCTCAGTCCCCACCCCCAGCTCTTCCTCTGAGTGCCATCATGCCCTTAGCTTTGCCTGTGAGGAGGCAGCAGGCCCAGGACCCAGCCTGAGACTGCACTGTCTCCAAACCCCCGCAAGCCCTGGGGTCTAGCTAGGGCTGCTCTGCCCGGAGGGGAGCCATGAGCTACCCCAGCCCTGTCCTGGCACAAGGCTCAGAGGCTCTGGGCCAGGCCTTCCATGGGGCTCAGTGCGCCCAGAGGCTGCGCTGTCTGCAGGCGGTGCCTCACCCGGGGGCTCAGTGCCCGTGCTCTTGGCCTGGATGAAGCCGTCGATGTCGGCGTCTATGCTGCAACCTTCCAGCGTCAGCCGCACTTCCTCGTAGAGCTGGGGCGGGAAAGAGCAGAGGCTGCAGCCCGATGCCCGCTCTGCCCCTCTGAGGGTCTGAACTCTGGCCGGCGGCCCCCTCCCCACCGCCTCACAGGCCTTTGTGTGCAGCTTGGGGTCTTTGATCCTGAGGAGTCACAGCCCTGGCTGACAGCTTCCTGTTTCCTGAACACCTTCAGTGCGCAAGGCCCTGTGCACGGGCCGTAACTCACACCTGTCCTCTGAAGTGGACACCTCTTTCCACCAGATGGAGGAGGAAACTCAGAGAAGGAGAGTGACTGGCCCAAGGTCACAGAGAATGCAGCACACCAGGCCTTGGGGCCAGTAAGAAGAGTCGGTCCCGAGCTCACGCCTTCCATCCCGAGGAGGCGAGGAGGGAGCAGGGGGCAAAAACAGCAAAATCAACCCCCCAGCCCTGGGCAGGAGTGTCAGGCAGGAAACACAGCAGGCACGGGGGCCAGGGCTGCCTGGGAAAGCCTGCTCTGGGCTTCCTCAACAGTGCTCAGGACCCCTGGTGGGGGTGGCCGCTCTCTGCTGGGGAGGACCCATCCAGCAGGTTGGACTCAGTAAGGGAAACCAGCACACCCTGGAGATGTGGGGAGCAGAGGGAGGACTGTGCCTGCCTCCTGCAAGCACCGGGCCTAGAGCAGAGCAGCTGGGGTCCTCTGGCCTCTGCCAACCCCTGAGAGCTGTGTCCACCTCCCCTCCCAGCCCCAGCAGAGGGAGCAGAGGAGGAGACGGCAGATGCCAGGGGAACCACAGAGTCACCGTCTTTGAGGCAGAGATGCCGTGGCCCTGTGTGGTACTGAGCTCCTATCTTGGGGTTCTGGGGACAAAGGCTGAGCTGTTGAGGCCTGAGACCCCTCAGGCCAGGCTTGGACCACAGAGGACCACATGCTTGTTGACTGGCTCAGATGGACCTGGGCATGCTGTCACCTGGAGGCTGCCCTCCCTCACCCCACCCCAAGGCCCTCAGCCCCTACCTCATCGTCCTTGACGCACTGCATGGAGAGCTGGTTGCTGTGTACCCAAAGAGCGTTTCGGAGAATGGTCAGCCGGTCAAACTCTTGCAGCTGGAAGGCCTGGGGGGAGTGCAGCGAGGTGAGCTGCGGGAGGAGGCACTGCCCCGCCAGGCCAGGCTGGGCCCCACTCACAGCTCAGCAGGAGCTGACCAGGCTGGCACCCTCTGCTGGAAGCCCAATCCAGAGAAGAGAGCGCCCTGGGGTCCCTATCCCCACTCTGGACCAGCCCTGAGGCTGCAGGAAGGGAGGTGGAGCTGCCGGGGTGGGGTGGGGGTGGGGATCCCTGCCCCAGTCTCCCTTGAGGCCACACCACATTGAAACAGAGGGGTAATGAGAGGAACCCTGGACAGGAGTCCTGAGCCCTATTCCCCAGGCCCTGGCCATTGGCAGTGCCCAGAGAGGCTGTGGGTTTTGTCCAAGCCTCAGTTTTGTCTTCAACAAAAAGGGTGGAAGATTGCCTGCCTGCAACGAAGGGCCCAGGACTGAGGCCAGGTGGAAGCACCCAGGCCAGGGCCCTGCCCAGGGCCTGTGAGCAGGAGGCTGAATGAGTGAGTTACGGTACCTTCCCCCACTGCCTCGGGTGGGCCCCGTGAAGCAGCTCCTCCCACTTCCCGGCTGGAGAAAGCGAGGCTCTGCGTGGGCCACTCACCTCACAGGTGGTCCGGTGCTCCTGCTCCCACTCCGCCCGTACCTTCTCCAGCTGCGCAATGCTCTGCCTGTACACCCGCTCTGCAAGTGCAGGCGGCCTCAGGGAGGGCCCGGACAGGAGCTCCTCCACCCTGTGCTCCTGCAGGGTCCCCTCCTGGAGGCCACCTCCCCCGTGGGACCTGCCCTGGCAGCTGGCGGGGCTTCTTCTGAACACGTTGCCGGGGCCACTCATGCTGGTACCACTCCGGCTCCCCCACTGTGCTCTGAGCTGCCCGAGTGGAGCTGGAGTGGAGCCTCATATTTGCAAGTCCAGAGTCCTGGCCTCTGGCCATCTCTGGGCACCCCACCTCACTTTCCAGAGGGGAAACTGAGGCACAGGGAGGGCAGCCATGCGCTGGAGGAGGGGTGGAGAGGTGGAGTCCTGCAGGCTTGGGTCACAACTTGTGCCCAGATCTCTGAAGGTCACCTGTCTCCCAGCCAAGAGAGTAGCTGGGTCCCGGGTGAGACAGAGCACAAGGGAGAAGCCTTCCCAGGGGAAGGGAGGAGGGTGGGCACTGGGTCCGGTGGGTGGGGCACCAGCAGGGACAAGGGTGTTGGTAGGATTTGGGCATGAAGTGAAGGACAGAGGCCCACAGAATGCTGTGTGCACAGTTGCGTGTGCCTGAGTTGAGAGTGGGCGTGCACGTGCATGTAGGATGGATGAGTGGCTCTGTGTCCTGGGGCTGTGCCCGTGCATGTGGCTCTGAAGCCCGAAGGCCTGGGTCCAAACGCAGTCCCCACCACTTATTGGCTGTAACCTTGGGCAAGTACTGGACCTTTTAGTGCCTCTGTTTCCTCATCTGTTAAGAAAGGGAATCATAACGGCAGCCACCTCAGAGGGCAGCTGGGAGGACTGAACACGTGAAGTGCCAAGAATGGCCAATGAATGGGAGAGCACAGCGTTTACTTTGATTGCAGGCATCTGGACTGAGGGTGCCGCACCTGTGACTGGGCAGCCAGGTGGAGTGTGTGTGTGTCCCCAGGGTAAGGAGGTGTATGTGGGGAGGACCGCCCAGCCTCCGCCTGGTTGGACGAGGCAGTCTGGGCCCACGTACCTGCCTCGCCAGCTGAGTCCCTGCACTGTTTGGCTTTGTTCTGGCTCTGAGGAAACAGGAAGAGCAGTGCTGAGCCCCTGCCCCAGGAGCCAGGGCCCACCCCAGGGGCTCGGAAGTGACTGTCACACCCTCCCCGGCCACCCTGGGGGGGGGGGACACTCAGGAGCCAACTGTGGGCAGATGCCATCATCCACCAGCAACCTCCCCCTACAAAGGACCACAGGCTGGCTGCATGGAAAGGAAGTGAAGACAGGAAGCCCAGCCGAGGAGGAGGCCCATGAACATGGAGAGTGAGACCTCAACCCACAGGAGAGACGTGACCGCTGCTCAGGCCCCTGGCTGGGACTTGGGCTCTGGCCCCTGACTGACCCCAGCTCACCCTTGGGACACTTCCCTCTCTGAGCCTCAGCCTTCCTGTCTGTGCAGTGGGTAACATGTTTACTGGGCCCTGGGAGCTCTGACACCCCCTCTCTGGCCTGAGGCTACAGCATCAGGAGCATGGGCTCTAGACCCCCTGAGTTGGGGTGCCTTCACTGCTGCTTCCTGGCTCTGAGATCTTAGACAAGTCACTTCCTGTGAGCCTCAGTTTCCTCTCTGTGACAGGGGCCTGCTGAGCCCTTCTCCCAGGTTGTGTGAGGGCTGGATCTGCTCTCATAGCCCCATGAGCCTCAGTGGGCCTGCTCCGAGGAATGGGCCCCTGAGTGCCGCCTGACGGTGTCAAAGGGGATGCAGCTGACCTACCTGCCCAGGCCCTAAGGCTCTGTCTTGGAAACCCGTTTCACAGAAGGGAGACTGGGGGTCAGAGAGGGCTGAGCAGCTAGCGTGTCCCAGATGCAGACCTTGCTTGGGGTGTCTACGGCACGCCTCCCCCACCGCCCCCAGCCCTGGACGAGCCACACGTCCCGGCGGCCCAGCGCACCTTCTCCACCTGCTTCTGGTGGCCGTTGGCGCTAATGCGCTCGAAGGTCTGCTCGGCGTCGTCCGCGTCCCGGCACTTCTGCTCGTAAGTCTTCTTGGACTGGGGGTGCAGAGGGGCGTGAGTTGGGGGCTGCACAGCCCTGCTCTGTGGTACCCGGGAGTGAAGCTCTCTAAGCCCAGCCTCCCCTTTTCCCTGGCGGAGGCTGTGGATGCAGTGGGGTCATCCTCACCAGGGACAGGGCTGGGGGTCCGGAAGGAGATGGAGAAGGCGTGGGGGCTGCTGGCAGTCCTGCTCTTACGCCCTCGCGCCAGAGGAGGGCGGGGCCTGCCCCAGGCTCCGCCTCCTGGGCGGTGCTCCTCGGTGAGGCCACGCCCCCTGGACACGCCGCGCCCTCTTAAGAGCCCCTCCCCCTTCCTGCCCAGTGTCTCGCAGGATCCAGCTCAGGGGTCCCTCCTTCCTCCACCCTGGAGTCCCCAGCTGGCTTCATCTGTCCTTCAGTCACGAGCTCCGCAGGGGACAGGCCGGGGCCCATCCCCACGGGCCATGACGTCCAGCGCAGGCCCAAGCGCCCCGCAGGCTGGTGCGCGCCGCAGGACAGAGGCCGAGGCCAGCCTGTTCCAAATGCCCCGCCCGGGGCCACAGCCCGGGATCGCACCCTGAGCCCTGCGCTGCGCCCCGAGGGAAGGCCGCGGCCCCAGGCCCTGGCGCTCACCTCCATGGCCTTCTTGTAGAGGGACAGCTTGCTCTTCTGGACCCGGTCCATGACGGCCTCATACTGCAGGGGACACGAGGTTCTGAGCCGAGGGCCGCGGCCTCGGGACGCTCCCCTAGGCCAAGAGGACGGGGTGTCCCTGGGATGAGGCGCAGCACCTCTCCTGGCTCTGGAGAGGGGTGACAGGCTGCCCTCCCTCCCTCAGAGCCTGCTGCTTCACAGCGACCCTCACCACGGAAGGCGACAGAGAAGCCCAAGGCATGGGTGTGCCATGAGGTCCTTGCTGCAGACCTTGGCCAGAGCTTGGTCTACAGCTGGGGAGTCCCCACCCCCACACACGTGCGCACACAGTCCTTCATCCTGCCTCACCGAGCCTCTGCAGGCACGGCAGTCGCTCACACGTGTCTGCACACTCTGACACACACATGCAGAGTTCCACACGAACTCGGAGGCACACAGGCCCCCATCCCCAGCTCCCCACACGCACGCTCACCGGCCTTCCTGTGCATGCCCACAGAGCCACTCACAAGTCTACTCACAGTCACCCACACGCAACCACAGGCCACATGCGAGCACAGCGGCCACTGGGCCCCTGTGCCAGGGGCTTCCTCTTCTGATAGAGAAGGAAACACAGCCAGGACAGAGAGACTGGGTTAAGAGGCAGGAGGAGAGCTGAGCCAGTTTGTGCCTGGGGTCTCAGGGGGCTTCTGTGCCAGCTGGGAGACCAGCGAGGCACCAGCACATGCATACGCACACCCCAGAACACCCAAGTGCACAGGGCTGGACGAGGACATATGCTCGCAGCCCTATGCAGGGGAGGATGGGCACGTGCATACACTCCTGTGAGCATGTGTCCTTGCTCTGCAGTGTGAGCACACACACACACACAGAGGCTCAGACACGCATGTTACACACTACAACACAGCGCTCTGCATGCAGGGCCCTGGCCACCTGGGGAAGGAGTGCTCTGTCCAAAACAGTCTTTGCAGCCACTGCAGCTCCTCTGGCCACATGAGGGCCCAAAATAGCGGGCCGGGGTCCCTCCGTCACAGCAAGCTCTCTGCAGGCTCTGCCGGCAGGTCCCATCTCAGAGAGTGTGCCTGCTCTAGCATCTCAAGCCTGGGCTGGCTTCTGGGGACCCACTGTCTGCTCAGAACCCCATATTTAGAATCCGGAAAGCCCAGCTGGTGGATGGGCAGGTGGCGCGGGCAACCAACCCCTTTCCATTTCTACCAGCAGAGCTGCTAACCAGAGCTGCAGCCCTGTCTGTGGAGACTGACGGGCGCATGGCTTGGGCTGAGCTCCCAGCACTTGGGAGGTAGGCATATGTGTCCCATCCTGAGAGGGAAACTGAGGCATGGAGATGGGAAGTGGCTGGGCCAGGACACCCAGGCCCAGCCAGCAGAGCCGCTAACCTCAGCCAGGCCCCAGCCTCAGGTACAGCTTCTTCCCCTTCCAGGCTGAGTTGTGACTTTCCATTTTCAGTTGTACAATGATCCTTTGTCTCCAAGCAAGCAGCAGGTCTGTCTGCTGCCCTCCCACCCTATGCCAGGCACCACCCTCATCACTAAGGCCCTGAGAGGCTGAGACCCCTCCCCACAGGCCCAAGCCCAGCCTCCAGGCAGCCTGCGTCCTGCCTGCCCTCCAGGAAGCCCATCCCCAACCCCAGCCTTGCAGCTTCCCTGACAAGGATCTGCCAGCCTCTGCTTACACACCTCCCATGATGGGGACCTCACTTCCATGCAGCCACTCTGTCTCAGGATAGCCATGCCCTGCGTATGGGTGAGAAGTCCCTTTGGATGCTAAGCAATGCCACACAACTCCCCTGCCCCAGTCTGTGTCTGACTCCTCCACCTCGGACAGTCCTGCAGGGTGACTGGCTGCAAGTCTGCCTTTCTCCAGGACAATCAGCCCTGCTCCTTGGACTCAAGCCAGTTTCCAGTGATCCCCCACAACTCAGACTGCCTCGGCTGCACACCCCCAAGTTGCCACAGACTCTCCATAGTCTGCGGTAGTAGGATCTTCCTAGGCGTAAGGCAGCTTGGCGGGAAGGACCTTCCATGGGGCCCTGGGACTGGGAGCTGGCCTTGGTGCCAGCGGCCAGGCCTCTGCCCTCCGCACCCACTTCAGATCACCCTCAAGCCCCAAAGCCTGGGGTACTGTCCCCCCGCCACCCCCCTGCCACCCTCCACTGGCTCTGCGGGGAGGGTCAGCCCCATACCCGCAGAGCAACTGAGAGGCTGGCGATGGGGGAGTTGCTCCCCTGCCCCCTGCACCTGCCTCACCTTCTTCCTCTGCTCCTTCTGCCTCTCCCGGAATTCCTCAAGACTACGCAGCTCCTCGCGCAGGGTCAGGGCCAGCTGGATGTGTGAGCTGCCCACATTCTCCATTTCTGGGGGCAGAGCATGGACACTGGTCCCCAGTATCAGACCTGATGGGCCTCAGCCAGCCACAACTCACCCATCTGGGCCAGCGCAGCCCCAACCCAACACCTCATTTTCTGTTCCCCCAAACCCTCCACCAGCCTCAACACCCGTAAAGATCCCATCACCCCAGAGTAGGGTACTTACGCTGCTTCAAGGAGTCAAAGGAGGCCCTCAGGGAGCTGCAAAACAGGTCCAGGTCAGGAGGAGGAGAGAGCACAGTGGGAACCTGAAGTCCCGCTGGCCCAGGGGGACTTTTATTTTGGTGGGAAGACCCCGGGTCACTCTAGAACCAAGGGACCCTTTAGCCAGATGGTGACCATCCACTGGGGCTCCAAACTGTGATTTCTGGAAGGCAAAGCTCTCTGCAAATTAAAGCACTCGAACTCCCGCAATGTGGTAGAAGAAGGAGGTACCAATGCCCACGTCCCCACCATCTGTGCTCCTGGCTGCATTCTTAGAGAAGAAGGGGCTGTCTTTAGGACCCTTCCCCCTCCCCTGAACCCATAGTCACAGCCATCTCTCCTCTGAAGGTATCAAATGGCCCCACGGTGAGGCTGCAGGGGAGAGGACAGTGTTCAAATGGGCTCTCAACAGGTGGCCCAGGGGATGTTTGGAGGGGCTGGATGGCCACAGGAGAGGTTAGCAGGGCAGGGCACCGGAGATGACAGGTGGGCACTGTCTGCCAGGGAGGGAGGGAGTGAGGGAAGGCCCAGCACCGGGCATGGGAGGGAACGATGGGCAAGGGGGAGGGCTGCCGAATGAACACATGAAACACAGGACACCAGTGCAATGTGAATCTCAGATGAACGAGCACTTTTTGAGTTTAGTATGCGCCTTGTCATATTTAAATAGTATTTTTATTTTTTTTTTTTGAGATGGAGTCTCACTCTGTCACCAGGCTGGAGTGCAGTGGCACCATCTCAGCTCACTGCAAACCCCATCTCCAGGGTTCAAGCAATTCTCCTGCCTCAGCCTCCTGAGTAGCTGAGACTACAGGTGCCCGCCACCACACCCAGCTAATTTTTGTATTTTTAGTAGAGACAGGGTTTCACCATATTGGCCAGGATGGTTTCAATCTCCTGACCTCATGACCTGCCCGCCTCAGCCCCCCACAGTGCTGGGATTATTGGCGTGAGCCACCGCGCCCGGCCTAAAACCTACCATTTTTTTTTCCTCTTGTAACTGCCATTTATCATATATATTGTATCTACAGATCAAATACATTTTGGCTATATACATTTTATGGTTTTTTAAAATTATTTTATTTATTTATTTTTTAAAATAATTTATTTATTTTACTTTAGGTGCATACTATATCTGGCATGTTATACCTCCCCACCCTCCCCTCCCTTCCCAGCCCCCATTGTCTCTATAGCCAAGACAATCCTAAGCAAAAAGGACAAAGCCGGAGGCATCACACTGCCAGACCTACTTCTGTTTTTAAAGAATTCGTTGTTTATCTGAAATTCACATTCACCTGGGCATCCAGTATTTTATCTGGCTCTCCCCGCAGCTTCTCTGTGGAGCAGCTCGCCCGCCCCCTGGCGGCCACACGGCCTCATGACTCCCACCAGACAGCCCTGGGGGGCGAGGGCAGCGCACCAGGCAGGTTTCTCAGGGGGCTTCTCCGGGGGCTTCTCCTCTCAATCGACACCTGGGGGAGCGGAGGCCAAGGAGGAGCAGCACCCTGGTAGGAGCCCTGAGGGTCCAGGCCTGGGGGAGATCTGTGGGGGCCGGGCCCCTCACCCTAAACTCATGGATCCCAAAGTGAGGTCCACAGGCCAGCAGCAGCAGCATCGGCGGAGCCTGTTAGAAATACAGATTCTCAGGCCAGGCGTGGTGGCTCACGCCTGTAATCCCAGCACTTTGGGAGGCCAAGACGGGCGGATCACAAGGTCAAGAGATCGAGACCATCCTGGTCAACATGGTGAAACCCCATCTCTACTAAAAATACAAAAATTAGCTAGGCATGGTGGCACGTGCCTGTAATCCCAGCGACTCTGGAGGCTGAGGCAGGAGAATTGCCTGAACCCAGGAGGCGGAGGTTGCGGTGAGCCAAGATCGCGCCATTGCACTCCAGCCTGGGTAACGAGCGAAACTCCATCTCAAAATAAATAAAGAAAGAAATACAGATTCTCAGGCTTGTCTCCGTCCTCCTGAGGCTGAGGCTTCGGGTTGGGGCCCGGCCCCAAGCGCTGCTGATGCCCATCCAGACGTGAGACCTGCTGGCCTGAGAGACGAGACCTCACAACTCTGCCAGCCCTTTATTATGCCATTTCACAGATGAGAAGCCAACGGTCAGAGGGATGAAGACGCTGCACCCGTGGCCGCCCTGCGGAAGGAGGCGGAGCCCAGGGAGAGGAAGGAAAGGGGGCAGCTGCGTGGTGACCCCACCTTCCCTTGTGGGGCTCAGGACTCTGACTCCTCACCAGCCGTGACACCTCCAATCACTCTGCTTCCTGTCAGTGCACCCCTCAGCGTAGTGCCCCCCATTCACAGATGCCTCCAGGAGCAGCGTGGTCCCCCATGCCCCCACCCAGCCCTCACGCACACCACCCTCGGTCCCCCCTCCTTCATGACACAGCATCCCCAGACTTACTGCCCGGCCCTCACCTTTGGGGTCTCACATCTGACAGATACCTGAAATTCAGCTGTCCAAAACCAGACTCAGCACCTGCCCTGCAAATCTTTCCTCCCACAGGGCTCCCCACTCAGAAAAGATTCCCCTGTCCACCAGCTGTACACACCAGAAACCCAGGAGTCGCCCCCGGCTCTGTCCTCTCCCTTCCTTGCCGCCACCTTCTATTTTGTCTCCTAAATCTGGTACCTGTCCCATGCTCACTGCCATCACCACTGCAGCCCCTGCCCCCCACCTTCACCTCCCACCTGTCAGCCCTGCTCTCTGCCCCTTCCCCTGTTCCTTCCAGGTGCCAGGCTCCATTTTGCCTCAGGGCCTTTGCACATGACCATCTCCATTGCAACGTCTTTGCCTGGCACCCCCTCCTGTCCTTTCTGAGCACAGATGTCACCGTGGGCTAACCCAGTCTATGTCTGCAGCCGCTGAACCACGAGCCCTTGAGGACAGGGGCAATGCCTGGCTCTCCTCCTCCTTGTCCCCAGGCTCATAGCCTAGACTTTCTCAACCCCAAAGCCACCTATGGGCCACCCTGGCCCATGGTCTCAGGCTGGGGGGTGCTGTAAGGAATCGCAGGTTCTGGGTGCTGCTGGCCCTTTACCCAGCCCCCCACCTGGAAGTTGGGAGCCTGCCTGAACCCACAGCACTGCCAGGTGGACAGTCAGCCTCTGTCCCTGCCCCAGGACAGCCTTGACAGTGACAGTCTGTGCTCGCCTTGAACTCACGTTTGCCCCTATGACCTGGCTGAGCTTTGGGGGCTGCATAGATGCTGGCGCTGCCTCTGCCTAGGGCAGGGCACCTAGGCAGGCTCTGGCCACTCTAGGCCCCCTCTGCTGTCCCCTGGGTTGCAGGCCTTCCTGCCGCAGGTCCCCTGTCCCCACTGCTGGAACCATCAGGCTATCCTAGTTCTGCCCACACAACAAGGCCCAGGACACTCCTCCCTTTCTTGGGCCCAGACTTTCAAGGAGGCAGCCTCAGCTCTATGCATGAGGGAGGAGCCCAGCTTTGCCCCAGAGCTCCCAAAGTGAACAGCCTTGAGCTCTGATCTTTCAGAGGATCTGGGAGCCCCCGTAAAGTCGTTCTCTGCCCTATGAAATTCCCCCTTCCTCCCCCGCCGCCCTCCTGCTCCCCCCACCCCCCACCACCGATGCACAGAGAAACTGTCAAGATGTCCCTGAGCGCCTCTACTGTGACTCGATCACATGTCAAGGACAGGGTCCCTGCATAGGCCTCTACCTCCTGCCATCTGTCTCCAGTGCCTCCACGTGTAACTCATCCCATTGCCCTTTTTGACTGGGCTCTCAGGAAGCTCAGTCTGAAATTCTGTGCTCAAACACAATCTAGATTTCCATTGTGTTTCCTGCTCTGTCCCCACTGCAGCCTGCCCAGCAGCTGACAGGAGTGGCCCTCTCGATTCCCTGTGCTGAGGCTGTGCCCACAGCGAGCCAGCGTCAGGGGACACCTGACAGGAACAGGGCCCGGCCCGCTCTCACCAATATCCTCAGCGAAGTTGTCATTCTCTCTGAGTTCAGAGGAAGAGAGACCATGAAAAAAGAAATCTCTCTGACAGGAAAACCACAGCATTTTTGGTTTGTGACAAGTGGGGGTGAGGCAGGGATGTGAGGGTTCAAACTTGCACCCCTTGGTGGCTGCCCTGCTCACCAGTAACTACAGAGGGGCTGCAGGAAGCTGGCCCCGCCCTGCCTGCCTCAATTTTCCTTTGTCTTCCAAAACCCTGCCCTGTGCAGCTTCGGGGGGCACATGGCACCCCCAGCACCTTACCTGAGACAGGAGGAGAAATAGGGGGTGGGGGCGACAGCTTTCTGGGGGAGGTGGCATTTCAGGCAGGCCTTGAGGGATGGGTGGGGCTGGGCAGGGGAGGAACAGGGAGCCAGCAGGAGCAAAGGCCCAGAGGCTAGAAGGGAGAGTCAGGTGCAGTCTCTGCAGGGCCGGACACGTGATATCAGCAGCATTGGTAAGCCCTCTGCTAATGCTAGCTGGTTCTGTTTGTTTGCTTGTTTGTTTTTGAGACGAAGTCTCGCTCTGCAGCCCAGTGGAGCGATCTGGGCTCACTGCAACCCCCGCCTCCTGGGTTGAAGCGATTCTTCTGTTTCAGCCTCCTGAGTAGCTGGGACTACAGGCTCACGCCACCATGCCCAGCTAAATTTTGCATTTTTGATACAGATGGGATTTCACCATGTTGCTCAGGCTGATCTTGAACTCCTGTCCTCAGGTCGGCCTCCCAAAGTGCTGGGATTACAGGTTTGAGGCACCTTGCCCGGCCTAATGCTGTCTTTAAAAGGCACTGAAAGTGCTGGTGGGGATCTCTAGAGTTTGGGGACTGGGTCTTGTCCATCCTCCATTGCCACTGCCCCATGGATGTTTGCTGAGTTAACATGCGAAGGTGGTACATGTCAGACATCACCTAAGATGTAACCTCCTGTCAATTTCAGTGGCCTGAGCCTTCAGGCCTGAGGGTTGCTCCTGGCTGGTTTGTGGGCAGGGGATGTGCAGAAATGCAGCACCTTCAGGCAGGGGGCTGGGGACTCCGGCCAGTTCCGCCCTCAGTGCTCACTAGGCTATTTATGGTGCCACTTAACCACCTGGCTTTTGTCCTTGCTCTGCAGCCTGTCCCCAGCCTTCCCATCCCCCCAGCCCCTGCCTATTCTTTAAGGGGTATCCCACAGACCTGGGGGGCAGCTGGGGCCTCAGGGAAGCCAGGGGCTTCATGTCCTCAGGGATGGGCCACAAGCCCCCACGCTGAGTAGCTGGGCCACCTTTCCTGAGGGCCAACACACACAGCCCCAGGAGTCCAAGGTGAGGAACAGGTCCCCAGCCACTGCTCATCCTTCCCCACCAAAAGCCCTTCAGGTTGGCATGGGGAGAGGTAACCTGGTCTAAGCCAAGACTGACAGTGAGGCAAGGCAGGGTGTCTGGGAAGGCTTCCTGGAAGAGGTGGGGCATAAGAGGGCCCTGATGCAATGGACTAGGAAGGAGAAGGAAGTCACCCTCAGTGTGCTGGACTCTGGCCAAGGAATGGCAAAGCCCTTTATTTTATTTTATTTGAAATTAATGAATCCTCCTGATGCAACCAGGCCACAACACATAGTAGGTCCTCAATTAAATGGTGACTAAATGGATGGAGGATGGATGATTGGCCTACACTGAAGAGAACAGCTGCATGGTCTCAGCATCACTACTTCATGCCACGTGGCTCAACAGCAACACTTATGGAGCCCCACTGTGTGCAGTGACCCAGCCTTGTGCAGCCGGTGAGCAGGGGTGGGCTCAACTCCCTCCTCCACCAGTTCCTTCCCTCTCCCTCCCTCCCAGGAGGCCCCCCAGTCCTCTGCACCGGCTCTTCCCTGCTCCTCTGGCCGCCCTGCCTGACAGGGAGCTCAGGCTCTTCAGGCTTCTCCCGCGCCACTTCCCTGCCTGCCCTGGGAAGCTCTGTGTCTGGGTTGCGGGCCCGGGGCTTTGTTTCTGCCTTTCCTGCTGCTGCTTTGGCTGCACCTGGGGCCTGGTACTCCTCACCCCAGCTCAGTTCCCCTGGCAGGCACAAGGCCAGCTCTGACAGTGCTCCTAGCCCTGGTCTGCGGCTCCCCTTCCAGGGACTTCCAGCCTCTAGTTGCCTAGGTGGTTTTCCCAAGGGCCTGTGGTTCTGGGCCAGGGAGGGGCTGGGTCCCAAAGGAAATGGTCTAGGCTGCCGGGTCAGGCCTCTCGGCCCCAGACTGAGCAGGGGACTACCGCTGATCTGATGTCTGGAGGGCTGGAGTTGCGGGGGGCTATAGGGCCTGTGGGGCCTGGGGGTTGTTATCAGGCACCCCTGTGGCTTGGCACTCTCTGCCTGTCCTTGTGACTGCCCAGAACACCTCTCCAAGTGACCATCCCCTTCTGCAGGTACAGACCCTAGACTCAGACAGGGAGGACCATCCAAGGCGACGCAGGGATAAGTGAGGGCAGGCCCCGCCCCACATGGCCTTGCAAAACCACGGCGCACTCAGGGCCGCCCAGAGCCTCCACCCGGCCCCTTCCTAGTCATACAAATGGAGCAAGATGCTGCCTACCTCCCCCTTCCCGCAGCCCACCCTGCTCCCCACCCCCATTGCATTTTCCCTGTGGGTAGCTTCTCCTTCCCTGCTGTAAATCCCCTGTGACTCACAACCCCCTGAGCCTGCGTCACACACACCCCAGCCTGGCCCCCCTTGTGCCTTGCCAGGGGCTGTCCTCTCCCCCTCTCCTGAGTCTCCAGTTCTCCCCATGAGGTACTCTGTCTTTCTGGGAAAGTACTTTTCCAGCTGGCCTGGAGGCCGGGAGGGTTTCCCCCATTCGTGCCGCCAGGCCCACACAGCCGTCCCTCCCCTGCCTGAGAGCTCTGGGCACTGCTTCCTGCAGAAGGCACCTCCCCACAGACGCCCATTCACTCCCCACCATGTCCTGAGCCCTCCTCTGTGCCCAGCCTGCACCTGGCCCTCAGCGCTTCCCTTGGGAGGCCCTCGGAGTTGATCTGCCCAGCAGCTCACTGGAGTGGGAGATGAGAAGAGGCGAAGCGACTTGCCCTCGGACCACAGCTCCCAGTGGCTGGGCCGGGACCAGAGCTCCGAGGGATCCTTAGAGCGCTCGTCCTCCCAGGGCTGCGTACACACTTTCTGGCCCCACGCACGCAACCTTCCGGCATTGCACGTGGATCTCCCCGGCTCATGCCAGGTGGAAGCCCTCCTGCGATCGCTCCTGGCTGGAAGCAGGAGCCACCAGGGTGCCCAGTGTCTTTGGGGGACCTTCAGAGTATGGCACTTTCAGTCCCTTTCTCGGGGAGCCGGCAGGAGGGGAAGGGGGTCCACAGCAGCTGCAGGTCGGGCCTCAGGGCCCCTCAGCAGGACGACTCTGCAGAGCCCTTTCAAGAACTTGGAGGCCAGCAGTCCGTCTGCCCCTTAGCCTGGCTCTGTCCTCGCCCAGGGGGCAGTCTGGGCCTTCTCAGAGCAGCCCCTGCACACCACTGTTATGCCCTGCACGGCTCTGTCCTGACCTGACCCTCCTCTCCTCCTCCCTCCTCTAGCCCCAGCGGTCTGCGCGCAGAGACCTGCAGGGCTGGAGACCCCCTGCTTGATCAGAGCCACTCCCCTGATGGCCTCCCCTACAGCCAGGCGTCAGCTAAGCCCCTGGGCCCACTTCCTCCTTTGAGGAGGGCTGCATGATTATCCCATCACTGATGAGAAAACGGAGGCATGGCGTGTGTCAGCAGCAGCCCAAGGGCAGACAACGGCAGGGTGAGGAGCTGGCGCTGGAACCCAGGTGTGTCCCCTCCCAACCCCAGCCCTGGCTACCTGTCCCTCCTTGAAGCCCAGGCTGAGCCAGTGCTGCAGGGGGCTTGCCTGCCAGCGGAGAAGCCTGTCACCTGCCCCTCAGGACTTCAGTGGAGGCCACCCAGACTGGTGCAGGCTTTGCTGCAAATGACAGAGGATGGATGGCCTCCTGCCTCCCGTGTCCAGACCCTTTCCAGCACTCAGACCCTCGGGTTTTCTCCCACACAGAACCTGGCCTTACTCTGAATATCTGATAACCCAGTACCAAGGAGGGGTCTCAATGCCTCCTGAGCAATCGAAACCTTCCCTGGTTCTGCCCAGCCTACCCCATGCCAGGAAGCCCTAAACTTCCTCTCAAGGCCCAGAAACTGCCAGCAGAGGAGAGGAGCGGGCCCCAGGGCCCAGGAGCTCTTACTTGATCTCCGTCTGGCCGCCTGCCTTCCGTGCGATCTGCACCAGCTCCTTCCCGTACCGCTCCTCCGCCTGGGCCCTGCACAGACAGCGCGTTTGAAACTCATCAGTGACTTGCCCCCTTGGCGGAGGTCCAGGTTTGAGGGAACACAGGAGAGTCACACTCCTGACTTTTTAAAGCAGGGATGTTCTGACAGGGCTGGGCTGGGCTGGGATGGGGACCCAGGTCACTGCTGGAGGAGCTGGGTGGAGGGCACCTGCCTCCCGCCCTGCGTTCCCCGTGGCCTGCCTGGCAGCTCACCTCTGCCTCAGCAGCTCCTCCATGTCCTTGCACATCTTCCTGCCATCCAGCAGCCGCTGCAACAGCACCTCGTAGCCTGTGTGGGCTGTGAAGTCCCTGCACTGTGACACAGGACAGAAGGACGCATGAGGGCCACAGCCACGGCACTGGGCACAGCCCTGGGGGCCCTCCCACCACCTTCGGAAACAGCCTCTCTCCTGTCTCCATCTCCCCTGCTCAGGGAAAGCTCTTGGGATTCCAGACCTGTCCTCATGCAGGAAGGCACACAGGAGGTCCCCTCACATCTGCAGAGGCCACAGGTGTGTAAGTGAGCCCCACCCAGCTAACAGGGCTGGGGGTGGCTGGCCTGGCATCAGAGCTCAAAGGCTGGGAAACATTAGCATGAAAGCGATGGGAAGGGCCATCCATAAGTCCCCCGATGACAGCCAGCCCTGAAATTCACTCAGTCATGGTGCCACCTTCCCAATATCCCTACCTCAGCTAAGTGGGGAAACTGAGGTGCAGAGGGGTGACATTCGACCTCATCCAGAGTAGCCCAGCTAGAAGGTGGCTGGCCTGGCCTTGAACCCCAGGCTGTCTGGCTCGAGTCCCTGCCTCTCACCCCAGCACTGTACAGTCTCCGTGACCATCACAGCAATTGCAGCTTCTTGGGCACCAGCCATGTGCCAGACGCTGCACTGTGTTCTCTGTGGGCTCCGGAACCCCTCACACAGATCCAGGGAGGTGGGCAGGGAGGGTGACTTCCGTCAAGGCCAGAGCACACACACAAGCACCCCTTACATTCACCTCTGGACTTAGGTGCGGTAGGGGCCTCAGAGAACTCTCCAGACAGCTACCCTCTGCTGCCTGGCACTTGCCCAGCTCGCCCTGGCTATCATTCCCGGCCCACCCAATCTCCTTCCTCCCCGTGCGGTAGATTCCAGGCATGTGTCTGAGCCGCCGGTGTGGGAAGATGGGTGTGGGGGAGGTTGTTAAGGACTATGAGGGAACGAGGTCTCCCAGGACATCCCCAGGCCTGGGGTCCCAGAGCCAGGCTCTCGCTCAACTCCCTCAGCGTTCCCAGGCCCTGTGCACAGGCGTTCTCCAGGGGAGGCAGCACTTTTGCCACCAACTGCACCTGACGTGTCAGGGCAGGCCTGACACTCCGCACCTAGTCTGTCTTCCTTTCTATCCCTGAAGACCCCCAAAGCCTCAGGGACTGGGGAAGAAGCCCCAGCTCCCCTGACCACACATCCGCCCTCCAAGGTCACACACACACAACACTCCAGGGTCACACACACTTCGCTTGACTCAGGCAAAGCCTGGTGCTCCTTCCCCTGACCCATGTCTCCCCTCAAATGACACCTTAGGGGTGTGTGGAGAGCAGGGGTGGAGTCCAAATCAAGGACAGCTCTCTGCAGGAAGAGGCATTTGAGTCACGTGCTGGAAGGAGGAGGTATTCTCCAAGGTCTAAGGAGAATCAGAAATAGCAGGGAGGGGTAGCAATGGCATAAATTGTCCCGACAGGCGCCGTCCCCACCCCAACTCCAGCCCACCCTCAGCAGACTCAGAGGGTGGACTCTCCTGGCCTGTAGGACACTTAGGACCCCACTTAGGAGTCCCCTTACGGATTCCTACCCGCTCCGTAAGCATCCCTAGAAATTCCTGAGAAAGGCTTGGCCCAGGCTCAGCTGTCCACAGAGCAACAAGCAGGTGTCTGGCCTGGAAGACCCCTCAGCCTCAGGACAGGCATCCACCCCCATGTCCAAGCTGGCGTCACTGGGCTGGCCTGGCCGAGGCTTCCATTTCCGTGGCTTTGGTGGCAGCTCTTTGCAGCCAGTAGGCTTCCCCTTCCCATGCCCCAGCCTCTGCCCTGGCTCTAGACCCTCAGGTCAGAGCTCCCGGCGGCTGGGAAGAGCAAATCTGGAGCCTCAGCCTCCTGCCTCTGCCCGGGGGGATCATGCTGAGCAGGACACCAGCATTCAGGTCACAATGCCACAGACCCCTGCCCCAGAACTGGGAAGCACCTTGTACGGCTCCCCTCACTCTTGGGGAAACTGAGGCCAGAGAAGGAAATAGCTTGCCTGAGGCTGCAGAGTCAGGACGAGAATCTAGACTCTCAGGGGACCTGTCATTCCTTCCTGACACCTCTGGGAGAGGCCACCTGGAGCCCAGCCCACCCCCAGCCCTGACGTCAAGGGAACCCTTCTTCTGTCCCTACGGAGGCCCCCAGAGTGGAAAGAGATGCAAACAGAACCTACGTTGGCCATTCCGGAGGCGTCAGGAGGCAGCAAGAGGCCCTGCAGGCTTCCTCCCCCGTGCTCAAGTCCCCAGAGGCTGCAGGCTCTAGGATCCACCCGGTCCCCCGCTCAGAGCTCCGGGCTGCTGGCAGGGGCTATGGCGGAGTGAGCTACTGTCACAAGGGCCAGGCTGTTCCGAGGAAGTGCCTGACACTCCAGGGGCTGCTCCCGATGCCTCCCAACCCTGCACCCCTTCCCCCAACCTGCGCCCTCCTCCTTCACCCCCACCCCCACCACCTCCTCAAGAGCATGGGTCTGACTCAGTGCTCTGGGCTGGCAGAGTCAGGCTCAGGATGCTGTTAAGGAAATGAATGAACCAATTATCCCATAAATTAATCAGTCATGTGGGTCCACCCAGCACCAGTGTCACCCCTGGGGGCCTACCCTAGCTGTCCCCCACTCCTCTTCCCTCCCTCCTCCCTCCGCCGTCCGCCCTCTGTCACCCGATGCTGCCTGTGGCCCTGGTGACCTGCAGCGCCGCTCGTGTGGGCTGCAGGTCAGTTGTGAATCTCTATTTATCAAGTCCGCCTGCCACACACGGCACCAGGAGCAGCATGGCGTTATCTTCCTGACCACGACGCCGATCCCAGGAGGGAACGATGGGGACGGGAGGCCCAAACAGGGAAAGAGACTGCCCAAAGCCACTCAGTGGGTGAAGAGCAGAGTTTGGGATCTGAACCCAGGTCAACCTGTCCCCAAAACCATATACCCATAGCAGCCGTTCGGTAGACAGCCCAGGGACCATATTCTATTTTGGAACACCCAAACGTTATTTGAAAAAAGAACTCTTGAAAATGATTACTCAAATTCTCTCCACCTCAAATCAAAGCTGTATTTCGGAGTATAATTCGGTTACTGTGGATTCAGAGGCTAGCCAGGTGCCCAGGCTGGGTCAGAGGAGCACTGCCCTGGAGAACCAGTGAACACCCAGTGGCCACGGCCCAGCCACGTGGCACCCAGGACAACCCGTCCTGGACTAGGGGTGCCAAGTGGGGAGCAGGCACAGTCCCTTCCTCTGAGAGGCTCACTCAGCCAAATGTGGGACCCAGCCCTTGCCGTGCATGGCGTGTGGTCATCAGCTCCAGGCTGCAGCCCAGAACTCCAGGAGGAGGCTCCCGGAGGAAACATATTCCTGCCTGCGCCTCAAGGCAGTGCTGCAAAGGCTTGGGTGCCCTGTTCTGTCCAGGGGCAGTCCACCGGCTTCACTCTCTGGGTTGTTGGTGTGAGCCACGGCGAGGCCTGTGAGCTGGCCAGGGCCCCTCCACGCCCCACTGGTTCAGTGGAGCGGCAGCCTCGGTGCCTACCGCCACTTCCCCCTTTCCCTTCCCATAACACTCTTGGTGCTGCAGGGGCGAGACCACAGACACCAGGGCCCAAAGCACGTTGTTTGACCTCTCAGGACCCGGTTTCCTCACTGGGGAAGCGGGGACAGGAGGCTAACCCCTTTTCGGGCCCTGATAGCCCACCCTTCTAGGGCACAGCACCGCTCGTGTGGGCTGCAGGTCAGAGAGGGCATTCGGGCCTGTTTGAGAGTCTGTGGACCCACTGACTCGATGTGGGTTCACACCTGCCGTGACCCTGGCCCTTCTCAGCTCATTTCTTTCTCTGTGAAAATGGACCTGATCATGTCACCACAGAGGTGACCTGAGAAGCAAGTGAAATCGCACACATAGGGGAGAACAGTGGACTCAAGATCGGGCTCTCCACAAGGCGGATACTGGGCTAAGGATGACTTACAGATGAGGAAAAGGCAACCCAGAGAGGCTACCTAACCTGCCCAGGGACCTGCAGGGCACAGCCTGGATATAACCCAGAGAGGCCAAGCCGAGATCCTAGCTGTTAGCCTCCCATGCCTTCCCCTCTCTGCAAGCCCCACACCCAGCGACAGTTCAGCCAGCAGCAGCTCCCTGAGCCCTCCCACCTGCCGGCCACCTCCCTCACCAGACACAGCTTTCCTCAGTGGGGGCCAGGCTGGAAGAAATGAGTCACCTCGTCACCGCCCCTCACCCTACACACCTTCCCCCACCAGAGGGTCGGTTTAAAAGGGAGCAAACCTTTCTCAAATGCTCCCTTGCCTGGCACTCCAGAATACAGCATCTGTCGAAGGACAGCTAAGCCTCCAACCTTGGAGGGAGACGCTTGGGTTTTGGTCCCAGTTCCAATCTGCCATGTCCAAGAATTGGCACTGAAATCTTACCTGGGAACCAAGCGGGGGTCGTGGAAGGTAGCCAGAAAGAGCTGCCTGGTCACTCTGTCCATGAGAACAGCCTGACAAGGAGAGACGGGCCCCAAGCAGAAGCTGTGTGGTGCAGACTGCTGGGTGCAGCGGGAGGGGTCGGAAGTGGAAGGGTGTAGGGAATGGAGTGGTCAGGGACTCCAGGGGGCATGGTCACCAAAGAACGTGCCCTGGTGCCAGGGAGAGAAAGAACTGACCTGTGTGCATTTGCTGTCACCAGTTATAACAGTACCAGGGCAGTGAGGTATTTCTCCCCTCTACAGTCATGACCCTATGCCCCCCCCACCCATGGACACCCCAGAGGCAGCTGGCAGTGGGGTGTGGGTACCCCATGGCCAGGGAGGAAACCAACCCTGTTCTCTTTTCCCCATCAGAGGTTTCCAGTGAAAGTCGGGGGACTGGGGTGGGGCGCTTTGAATGGAATGATAGAGTGAAGTTGTGAAACAAGGTTGCACTGGATTGGGGTGCCCCTGAAGATGACTGGAAAAGCTCCAGTATGTACCCACGGGTGGGGAAGCAAGACCTAGCAGAGGCCTTGAAGGTAGAGGAAAGAAAAGTGTTTGCCTGCCCCCTACCAAGTTCAAAACCACCTTGTAAAAGGCTTCCCTGTCTTGTTGAAAATCTTTCTATTGGCTGACACATTCTTGGGTTGATAGGTTCTTCCCTTTCTGACAATCTTTTAGAAAGATCATCTTTTATTGGTGGGTGAAGAAACGGAACAGGGAGTGTAGATTCCCTGCCTGTCATCTCAGAGGCCTCGGGAGCCAGGGCCGGCTAAGTGGGATGACAGTCGTGGAGCCGCATGTGCTGGGCTGCTGGCTTCCCTCACACCAGCAGGGACTTCTGCGGCCGGGGTAGCTGACACTGTGGGTTTGCTAACACCTAGTTTCCTGTTGCTTGTCTTCTGTGGACTGAAAACCTAGGGTAGGAAGAGCCAAGCTCCATGGAGGCAGAGGGGGGTGTTTCAGGTTCCCCACTGGATCCCAGCACCCGGTGCCTGCACACACCCTGCTCACAGACACGCTGTGAAGGGCTGGAGAAGTGCCTCGGTGAGGCCCTCTAGAGGACAAGGATCTATGACTGCTGGTTCCTGAGGTGCCCTATGGAGGGGACCAGATCGTCTGCCTGCAGATTCAGTGACCCATTCCACAGCACCTTTAAAGAAGCCAGACAAACTGGTCCCCTCTACTTCTTACAACAGTCCTCTGAGGCAGGTATTATCATCCCCATTGTATAAATAGGGAAACTGAGGCAGGGGAAGGATGAGTCAATGGGTAGCAGCCAGGCTCCTTCCACTGCCCTACAGTCAGTACCCCACAATGGGACTCCTCTCCACCATTACTGGTTGGCAAATTGAGGCAGGCAAAGGACCAAAGACTCAGGTACAATTTGGATGGATGGATGGGTGGATGGAAGGATGGATAAATGGGTGGATGGATGGGTGGATGGGTAGATGGGCGGGTGGATGAGTGGATGGGTAGACGGGTGGGTGGGTGGATGGATGGGTGGGTGGATGGGTAGACGGGTGGGTGGGTGGATGGATGGATGGGTAGATTGATGAATGGGTGGACAAATGGAGGGATGGATAGATGGGTGGATGGATGGATGGGTAGATTGATGAATGGGTGGATGAATGGAGGTATGGGCACATGGGTGGATGGGTAGATGGGTGAGTGGGTGGATGGGTGGATGGATGGATGGATGGATGGATGGATGGATGAGTGGGTAAGTGGATGGATGGATGGATGGGTAGACTGGCGAATGGGTGGATGAATGGAGGGATGGGTGGATGGGTGGATAGGTAGATGGGTGAGTGGGTGGATGGGTGGACAGGTAGATGGGTGGGTGGGTGGATGGATGGATGGATGGATGGATGGATGAGTGGGTGAGTGGATGGATGTATGGATGGCCAGAGCCCTCAGTAAACAAGGCAGTTGCTTACCCAGAGAATCTGGGAGGAGGTGATGGGAGGGAAGGGAGGATTCCAAGCCAAAGCTGTGGAGGAACTGCTGAGGAACAGTCTCACCGGCAGACCTCTGTGGGGCCATCAGGAGCAGAGGGAGCATTAGAGGCTGGAATTTCCCAAACCAGGCCAGGACTCACGGGGGCAGAGACAGGGAGGCCAACTCCAGGTCAATGCAAGGAAGGGCTTCCCAGGAGCCTGAGTGGCGGCAGGTATGTAAAGAGGGCGGGGTGCTTTTACAGGTGAGGAGCACCCATCACTATGGTCTAAGCAGGTTAGGTTCCACAG
Source organism: Sapajus apella (assembly GCF_009761245.1). Classification (NCBI taxonomy): domain Eukaryota; kingdom Metazoa; phylum Chordata; class Mammalia; order Primates; family Cebidae; genus Sapajus; species Sapajus apella. The sequence goes on from NW_022437108.1 coordinate 856,740, forward strand.
AGAGGACTCAAGCCTCAGCTGGCCTGTTAAACCAGGGACTTGGTGTCTAGGAGCCCCCTGACCCAAGCACTGCGGGGTCCGTGTGTAGGCAGATAAATATGGGATGAGGATGACTTACTGCTGTCTGAGATGGCCCAGGGTCAGTGTTGAACAGAGAGGGCCAAAAGGGCAAAGACAGACTTTCAGTTTTTAGAGAACAAATACGCATTAATGTTGTCAGATGAGCTACTCCGTGTTCACCTGGACCAACTGGACCTTGCGATTAGAAATGAGTTTCCAGAGGGCCACAGCTCTCCGCCGAGTCCCAGTCTGATGGCCTGTGCCGGGCCTTACAGGGCCCCTCGCCTGAGCAGCCCAGCTGGCCGGGCCCCCTAGATGCCTAGGCGGGGCTCCATTGTGCTGGAATTTCCCAAACCAGGCCAGGACTCATGGGGGCAGAGACAGCGAGGCCAACTCCAGGTCAATGCAAGGAAGGGTTTCCCAGGAGCCTGAATGGCAGCAGGTATGGAGAGAGGGCGGGGTCAGGCCCGGGGCTGACAGGGGCCCCATCAGAGCTCTGTGAGCTTGCAGGGGCTCCCAGGGGTCCCACTGAGGGGGCAACACAAGCCCTGGACAAGGCCACACTGCACATGAGCTTGGCACCTGCCCTCAGCAATACTGACCACGAGGTAGCTACTGCCTGTCGTGAGGATGAAGGAGGTGAGGACAAGAGAGGTGACTCTCTCTCACGCTGGGGGGCATCTGGCTTTTGACCAAGGTCTGCCTGGCTTGAAAACTTTGTTCTTTTAAATAGGTCTTCTCAATGATGAGGCAGGGAAGGTCCCACTACCTCCGTTTCCCTGCCCACTTCCCCTCCTGCGCTTTCATGGGGCCAGTGCAATTCCCACTTCTTTCTCCTGTGTCAGGAAACCAAAAGATGCAGAAAAGTGAGAGAGGGGCAGGGGCAGTGGCTCACACCTGAAGTCCCAGCACTTTGGGGGGCTGAGGTGGGTGGATCACTTGAGCTGAGGAGTTTGAGACCAGCCTGGCCAACGTGGTGAAACCCTGTCTCTACTAAAAATACAAAATTAGCCAGGCATGGTGGTGGGCACCTGTAATCCCAGCTACTCAGGAGGCTGAGATGGGAGAATTGTTAAACCGGGGAGGCAGAGGTTGCAGTGAGCTGAGATTGCACCACTGCACTCCAGCCTGGGTGACAGACGAAAACTCTGTCTCAAAAAAAAAAAGGCAAGTTTAAAAATTTTAATGGATACATGGATACATCTGGTTGCTCTCCAGAAAGATTATATCAATTTAGATTCCTACCAGCAGTGTATGACATGTGCATTTCTTTTTTTTCTTTTTTGAGACAAAGTCTCACTCTGTTGCCCAGACTGGAGTGCAGTGGCATGATCTTGGCTCACTGCAACCTCCGCCTCCCGGGTTCAAATGATTCTCGTGCCTCAGCCTCCCAAGTAGCTAGGATTACAAGAGCCCGCCACCATGCCCAGCTAATTTTTGTATTTTAGTAGAGACAGGCTTTCACCATGTTGGCCAGGCTGGTCTCAAATTCCTGACCCCTGGTGATCCACCCACCTCGACCTCCCAAAGTGCTGGGATTACAGGCTTGAACCACTGCACCCGGCCTGAAATGTGCATTTCTTTATATTCTTGTCGACACTTCTGGCAACAAAACAAAAAGTAGACACATTGAATTCATCAAAATGAAAAACTTTTGTGCATCAAAAGACAATATCAAAAGAGGGAAAATGTGGCACATACACACCTTGGAATACTATGCAGCCATAAAAAACGATGAGTTTGTGTCCTTTGTAGGGACATGGATGAACCTGGAAACCATCATTCTCAGCAAACTGACACAAGAACAGAAAATCAAACACTGCATATTCTCACTCATAGGCGGGTGTTGAACAATGAGAACGCATGGACACAGGGAGGGAAGCATCACACCCTGGGGTCTGTGGGGGGAATAGGGGAGGGACAGTGGGGGGTGGGGGGTTAGGGAGAGATAGCATGGGGAGAGATGCCAGATATAGGTGAAGGGGAGGAAGGCAGCAAACCACACTGCCATGTGTGTGCCTATGCAACAATCTTGCATGTTCTTCACATGTACCCCAAACCCTAAAATGCAATAAAAATAAAATAGAGTGAAAGGACTCCAGAATTGACCAGGTGCGGTGGCTCACACTCTGGGTGACAGAGTGAGACCCTGTCTGAAAGGAAAAAGAAAAGAAAAGTGAGAGGGGAGGCAAGGAGCAAACACCAGTCGGCCGGAGGTAGAGGGAGCCACGCCCCTCAGGCTCAGCTGCCTGGAAGTCCAGTGCTAGCGCGGCTCCTGTGCAAGCCTGCTTCAAGGCAGCAGGGACAGGTGCAGGCAGACGGAACAGGTGTCTGTAAAGGTGGCCTGAGGCCAGACAGAGGAGAGCCAAGTCACGCAGAGTAAGGGGCAGGACCTTCCCAGAAGGTCACAGGAAACAGGGCCAGGTTCCAGGTGCAGGGGAAGGGATTGAGTGGGTGGGGTGCCTGGTGGGGCTCCCAGGCATGACGCCCTCCAATCCTCAGGAAACCCCGTCAAGTCAGTACTGAGCTGCTACTGTCCCATCTTACAGGCAGGCGAGGAACTGAGGCTAACAGTGACTGGCCCAGCTCACACAGCTCTGTGCCACCCCTGCCAAGCTGATTTGGCAGTCAGGGGCTTACTAGGATCCAGCAGTGGGCAAAGAAGATGGCAGTGGCTGAAGGCAAGTGAGGAAGGGAGGCCGGGGTCCTTGGGAGTGACTGACACAGGGGAGGATGGAGCTGAGCCACCGCAGACCGGAGCCCTGGAGGAGACGCTGACCCTGTAGCCAACCAGGAAGGGTACAGCTGTCTTCACAGGAAGAGCAGGGCTCCCGGCTGCATGGACTCCCCATCTGTGAGTGACCAGCCAGGTGGTGATGCAGGCACTGTCCTGGCACCTCCCCATTCCAAGCATCGCCCTCCTGCACCACCTATGCCTGCAGGGATGTCCCAGGGGAGCACAGGCCCGCCGCGAGTGCAGGCAGTGGGGTGTGGTTAGGCTCAGGCACTGGTTCTGGTTCTGGCCAGTTCCACACAGTCTACACTAGTCACAAACCTCCTGAGCGCAGACTCCTCCTCTGTGAGACCAGGACCAGCATGTCACCTGCTGCCGGGGGCTCTGAGGACTAACAGGACAACACCCGCAGGAGCCTCACACAGGGCACCTGGCACTTGCTGGGTTCCTGGAAGGGCAGCTGAGAGGATCAGTGCCTGTGAAGTCAGAGGAGCCCCGGGAAGGGGCGTTGACAAGGAGAACTGGGTTTGATCCTAGCTGGGACACTTCTCTAGGCTAGTGGCTCCCACTCTCTGGCCTCCATTTTCTCATCTGTAAATTAGGGAGAATACGTGGCCCCCTAAGCCCTTATAGGGCTGCTATGCTTTGTGGCTGTGAATTGCTGCAGGTGTGAGGGCTGGCAGGCTCCCCCTGGGCGTGGGGCTTGCTCAAGAGACAGAGATGGGCCCCCAGAGCTTCAGGGGAGCCCCGCTCCTATGCCCATGCCCTTCCCTGAAGGCAGGGACAGAGCCAGGCAGCCTCTGGAGGCCTCAGCAGGTCCAGGGCCGTGAAGCCGAGCCTGGGGGCCTCCTGAACCTATGGCTGATTTGATTCTGCACCTGCCGGGGCATGCAGGGCTGCTTATTCTTGCTCGGCCATTAACATGCGCGTCTCCACTCTCCATCCTCTAACCACCAAAGTGGGTTTAATACTACGATGCTTACTGACAAGGAACCAGAGGCTCAGAGAGCTGAGGGCTCTCCAGGACACCCGGGAGTGTAGAGGGATCAAAGTGGGCCACTGGGCTCCAGGGCCAGAGGGACAGACAAAGGTGGCGCCCACCAAGTAAAGGCTTCTGCGTGGGAGCCTGGGAAATTGCTCTGCTCTGCCCAGCGCAGCCAGTGTACATGTTGCCCAGGGCCACGCTGTGGAAAAGCAGGGCTCCAAGTAGAGTCAGATGCCCCCCTGCCCTCAGGCCAGGGGAGCTGGGCTGTGTGAGGAAGTCCTCTGCGACCACTCATTGATTAATGTTTTACTCAGCCTGCAGAGAGACAGGACTCAACAAGACTGCATGATGGCTCATGCCTGTAACCCCAGCACTCTGGGAGGCCAAGGCGGGTAGATCACTTGGCCTATCCCAAGTAATAGGCCAATCGAAGACCAGACTGGCCAACATGGTGAAACCCCGTCTCTACCAAAAATACAAAATTAGCCAGGTGTGATGGCACACGCCTGTCGCCCCAGCTACTCAGGAGGCTGAGGCAGGAGAATTGCTTCAGCTCTGGAGACAGGGGCTCCAGTGAGCTAAGATCAGGTCACTGCACTCCATCCTGGGCAACAGAGCGAGACTCTGTCTCAAAAAACAAACAAGCAAGCAAGACTGCCGGACCCTGAGTGAAAGCTCCTTCCCTTGAGGACTGGGAGTTATCTGAGGACTGGGATGAAATTCCCACAGCTTCATAGCGGCTCCTGCTCTGACCCTAGACCCAGGCTCAGCCGCTGGTCTTCCCCTGGCCCTGGCACCAGCCACAGCTGTTTCTTTGGTTCCAGGGTCAATATCCATCCTGTTCTGCATCAGAGTGACAAACCTTACAGATACTCCCAAACACCCCACCCACTCCTGTGCTTCCTGTGCCGTGTAGACGTCACACCTGGCTGTGTTTAGTATTCACTGCAGCTCCAGGGACACTGATTCCGACTTCCATGCTGATCTGCCCTCCACCCCCAGCCCTGCTTGCCTGAACCATCCTCAGCTGTTCTGGGTCTTCCTACCACCTGTAGTCTGGGGGCCTGCCTGGGAGAATGGGCTGAGAGCTGGTCCAGGCCAATGGGCAGTTGTTCAGGAGGTGACCGAGAAGGGAATCCTTTCTACTTCAGTGGCTGCGGTCCTCAAAGTTCTCTATTTCCCGGGCTGGAGTGAAGGGGCGTGATTAGAGCTCTGTCTCTCTGCAGCCTCCACCTCCTGGGCTCAAGTGATCCTCCCACCTCAGCTTCCCAAGTAGCTGCAACCACAAGTGTGCACCACTACGCCCCTGCTAATTTTTGTATTTTTTGTAGGGATTGGGTTTTGCCGTGTTGCCCAAGCTAGTCTTGAACTCCTAGGCTCAAGCAATCCACCTGCCTCAGCCTCGCAAAGTGCTGGAATTGCAGGCATGAGCCACTGCACTGGGCCTGAAGTCCTGATTTTTTTTTTTTTTTTTTTTTTTGAGACGGAGTTTCGCTCTTGTTACCCAAGCTGGAGTGCAATGGCGCGATCTCGGCTCACCGCAACCTCCGCCTCCTGGGTTCAGGCAATTCTCCTGCCTCAGCCTCCTGAGTAGCTGGGATTACAGGCACGCACCACCATGCCCAGCTAATTTTTTGTATTTTTAGTAGAGACGGGATTTCACCATGTTGACCAGGATGGTCTCAATCTCTTGACCTCGTGATCCACCCACCTCGGCCTCCCACAGTGCTGGGATTACAGGCTTGAGCCACCGCGCCCGGCCTGAAGTCCTGATTTTTTAAGGCCCCTCCGGTCCAGGCAAGCCGAGGCCAGGATCACCTCTTAATCCACTAAGGAAGTTGGTGACCCAGCCCCCAGGCCTTCCCTCCAGACCCTCCTTGAAGAAGAGAGAGCTGGTGGGGCCTCAAGGAAGCCAGGAAGTCATGGATGGACCTGGAAGGCAGGGCAATCACAGGAAGGAGCGCACAACCCCACAACCCAGAGGCCCTCTAAAGCAAGTGTCTCCCTATGTATGCCCTGGGTGGCAGTATGATGAGGAGTTTGTCATGGACTTGTGGCCAGTCCAGGCTGGGCAAGCTCAGGAGGGTCCAAGCCTCAGTCCCTTCACCTGGCTGACCACCCTCGGCCAGCAATGGTAATTAATTACCACAATTATCTATGTTGATGCCTCTCAGCCTAAAATTTTACATGGAGGCACTGGGGAACTTTGAAAAATATGGATGTCCATGTCCTACCCCCAGAAATTAGGATATAATTGACCTGAGGTGTAGCCTAGGCATTGGGAATTTTTTAGAATGAAAGTCCTACAAGATCTGGCTCTCTGTTGTCCAGGCTGGAGTGCAGTGGTGCGAGCATGCAGTCAGGACAGTCTCCAGCTCCTGGGTTCAAGTGACCCTTCCACTCCAGCCTCCCAAGTAGGCTGTAAAATGGGAACAACAAAAGCAGCTCTACTCGGGCCCCTGAAGAGCCAAAAACAATCTTGAAAAAGAAGAACAAGGACTCACACTTCTTGATTTCAAAGCTTACTACAAAGCTACAGTAATTGAAGTAGTGTGGTACTATCCTAAGGACAGACATTTAACCAATAGAATAGAATAGTGAGCTCAGAAATAAACCCTAACATATACGGTCAATTGATTTTTGACAAGGGTGCCAAGACCATTCAATGAAAAAAGGAAATGTCTTCAACAAATGGTTTCCTGGAAAACCAGATAGCCACATGCAGAAGAATGAAGCTGGACCCTTACTCTATTCCATACACAAAAATTAACTCAAGGTGAATCAAATACCTAAATGTAAGACCTAAAGCTACAAAACTTTAAAAGGAAAACAGAGGGGAAAGCTTCATGATATTTGATTTAGCAGTTATTTCTTCAATATGATATTAAAATCAGGCAACAAAACAAAAAGTAGACACATTGAATTCATCAAAATGGAAAACTTTTGTGCATCAAAAGACAATAACAAAAGAGTGAAAAGACACTCCAGAGTGGGAGAAAATATTTGCAAATTACATATCTGATAAAGGATGAGTATCCAGCATATATAAAGAACTCCTACAACTCAACAATAAAAAGACAACCAGTTAAAAAGTGGGCAAAGGTCTTAAGTACACATTTCTCCAAAGAAGGTAAATGAATGGCCGATAAACACATGAAATGATGCTCAATATCATTAATTACTAGAGATATGCAAATCAAAACCATCATGAGATACTACTTCATGCCTCCTAGGGTGGCTATGATTTAAAAAAACAGAAATTAACAAGAGTTGGCAAAGATATGAAGAAATTGGAACGCTTCTGCATTGCTGATGGGAATGTAAAACTGTTTGGCAGTTACTCAAAAAGTTAAACATAGGATTACCATATGATCCAGCAATTCCACTCCTAGGTATATATCTAAAAGAATTGAAAGCAGGGTTTCAAACAGGTACTTGTACGCCAATGTACAAGTACACCAATGAAAGGAATATTATTTTATCATAAAGAAGAAGAAAATTCTGACACATGCTACAACATGGATGGGCCTTGAAGAAATTATGTCAACTGAAATAAACCAGACACAAAAGGACAAATATTATCTGATTCTATTTATAGGAGATGAATAGAATAGGCAAATCCATAGAGATAGAACATAGAATCCAGGTAGAGCAAGGTATGCAGTGAAGCGGGGGGAGTTCTCATTTAAGGGATACAATTTCTGTTCAGGACGATGAAGCGATTGAGGAAATGCTGAATGTTCCTAATGTCTCTGAATCCTACACTTAAAAATGGTTAAAGTGGTTAATTTTTTGTTACATAGAATTACCACAGCTCTCAAAACTTCTAACCTCTGTTCACTCAGGTGAATCGAACAAGGTCATGAAAATGGTAAAAATTAGATGTATGCCCATTGTCAGCAATGGTAATTTTTGTTTTGTTTTGTTTTGAGATGGAGTTTTCACTCTTGTTGCCCAAGCTGACGTGCAGTGACACCATCTCAGCTCACTGCAGCCTCTGCCTCCAGGTTCAAGTGATTCTCCTGCCTCTGCCTCCTGAATAGCTGGGATTATAGGCATGCGCCACCATGCCCAGCTAATTTTTTTGTATTTTCAGTAGAGACGGGATTTCACCACGTTGGTGAGGCTGGTCTTGAACTCCTGACCTCAGGTGATCCACCCACCTTGGCCTCCCAAAGTGCTGGGATTACAGGCATGAGCCACCACCCCCGGCCAGCAATGGTAATTAATTACCACAATTATCTATGTTGATGCCTCTCAACCTAAAGTTTTACATGGAGGCACTGGGGAACTTTGAAAAATATGGATGTCCATGTCCTACCCCCAGAAATTAGGATATAATTGACCTGGGGTGTAGCCTAGTCATTGGGAATTTTTAGAATGACAGTCCTACAAGATCTGGCTCTCTGTTGCCCAGGCTGGAGTGCAGTGGTGCAATCATGCAGTCAGGACAGTCTCCAGCTCCTGGGTTCAAGTGACCCTTCCACTCCAGCCTCCCAAGTAGCTGAGACTACAGGTGTGCACCACAGGTTCAGCTAATTTTTCTTTTTGTGTTTGCTTTGTTTTGTTTTTTAAGAGAAGGTGTTTTACTATGTTGCCCAGACTGGTCTTGAACTCCTGGGTTCAAGTGATCTTCCCACCTCAGCCTCCCGAAGTGTTGGGATTACAGGCGTGAGCCACCACATCCGGCCCTGTTCTATTTCTGACCTTATCTTCAGCTACTCTCCACCTTGGTCACTCTCCCACTATGCAGGCCTGTTCTTGCCTCAGCCCATCACCCCCTCACTTCCCCCGCAGTGTGGCTGTTTCCGTTTCTGTTTCCACAGCTGGGAAACCCTGAGTTCCATCTGGTCACCACATCCCCACACTGGCTGCTGGTCTCCAGGGCTCTGGCTGGCACTTCCTGTTGCCCAATGGTGGTTGGCCTGTCAACACCAGCGGAAGGAGCTGTCACTCTCTTGCCTGCTCCATCACCCATTGCTCAGGGTGCCAGGCCTCAGCAAATCACCACACCCTCCCATTTACTGCAAAGGGCTCTCTGACACAGGCCTGGACAGGTGGCATCCAGGCCCAGCCCAGCCCAAAAGTCCATCTGTGTGACATCCCCCAGGCCCACATCCCTTCCATGAGGCTCCGTTTCCTCTCTGTAAAACAGGAATAAGAATACTGACCTCGGCCGGGCGCAGTGGCTCAAGCCTGTAATCCCAGCACTTTGGGAGGCCGAGGCGGGTGGATCACGAGGTCAAGAGATCGAGACCATCCTGGTCAACATGGTGAAACCCCGTCTCTACTAAAAATACAAAAAAAATTAGCTGGGCATGGTGGCGTGTGCCTGTAATCCCAGCTACTCAGGAGGCTGAGGCAGGAGAATTGCCTGAACCCAGGAGGCGGAGGTTGCGGTGAGCCGAGATCGCGCCATCGCACTCCAGCCTAGGTAACATGAGTGAAACTCCGTCTCAAAAAAAAAAAAAAAAAAAAAGAATACTGACCTCACAGGACTATGGGGACTATTGCTGGAATTAAGTGAGATAACATAGATCATCTTGTTACTTGAAACCAAAGGAATGATTCTCTAATGGTGGAGAATAACATGCATTGGTGAACACAGTGGAGGAGGCATTCTGGAAAGAGCAAGATCTATATATAAAGCTCGCCCACTAGGTGCATATCCAATTACACATCTGGGTGCACTGACCTGTTCCTGCTCTGCAGCCCCACTACGGTGAGCAGGAGGAGGTGGTCCCTCAGCACTGCCCTGAGCCGCCCCATCGTCAAAGCCCTTATCTTAAGTGAGCATGACTCTGACATCCTACAGATGAGGAAACTGAGGTTCAGAAAGGGAAAATCATTCTCCAAGGTCACCCAGCAAGTGTGGGTAAGGGCTGGGTGAGGCTTTGAAGAAGCCCACTTCCTTCCTTTTTTTTTTTTTTTTTTTTTTTTTTTGGGTTTCATTCTTGTTGCCAAGGCTGGAGTGCAATGGTGCAACCTTGGCTCACTGCAACCTCCACCTCCCAGGTTCAAGCGGTTCTCCTGCCTCAGCCTCCTGAGTAGCTGGGATTGCAGGCACGTGCACCACGCCTAGCTAACTTTTTGTATTTTTAGTAGAGGCGGGGCTTCACCATCCTGGTCAGAAAGGTCTCAAACACCAGCCTCAGCCTCCCAGGAAGCCCGCATCTTTCTAAACCTGGGAGGACGGGGCACGACTGAATCTGTCAGGGAGAAGGCTTCCTGAGCTAATCCAGAGAGGAGTCCTGGTGTGGGCGGCCCAAGGCCCAGGGCATCATTCTCTTTAGCTGGAAGCAGAGGCAGTCTCGGTTTCCACCCCAAGTTCCCTCCATTGTGTGGCTTGCAGCGTCAGCCAGGCTCTAGGTGAGGAGGAAGGGCATCCCTCTCACAGCCCGCAGCCTCTGTGCTCTTTTGCATGAGAGGAAACAGCCACCGCCAGAGAGGGTGCAAAGAGGCAGAAGACAGTATCTCTGCCACCACTTAGGGCAGAGAGCTTTCACAACCCAGCTCACACCTTCCCTTCCTACCAGTCACCTTGCGCAATGCTCTGGGCCAGAAAACTGCATTCCAAACCCCCTTCCGCACCTTTGCCCATGCCGTACCTCCCACCTGGAGTGCCATTTGTCCTCCTGACATCTCCCAAATCCTCACCCACCCTTCAAAGCCCAAAGCAAGGCCCTCCTTCTCCATCTCAGGAGCTGCCCTAGCTCTGTGTAGATGCCAGGAGCCGCCAGGAAAAGCACGTGGGTTCCTGGGGACTGCGGCACAAGCAGATTATCAAGAAGTGACTCTTGATAATTTCCATTCAGAATTCAGAACACCGCATCGACTAGAATGCTGCAGCCAGCAAATCCTGGCAGTGACCATCTGAGCGAGCATGACCACAAACCTCTGCAATCTTCTAACCCCCGAGACGGCCAGCCGCGTGCTGTGGAATGGGCACAGATGAACCGGGCTCTTGGTCCCCAGGATCCAAGTAGCATAAAGTATGCACAGAGTGTGTGGAAGAACTCATGCTAGCAAACCACACGCTTGGCCTAGAAACACCAACTCAGTCTTGAAAGCAGGAATTGCCTGGTTTTCTTTTTCAGTATTTTCTTTTTAATGACACAGGTACTCTGTATGGACTTGCAGAAAATTAGCTGGGGAATGGAAAGAATCCTACTTCCAAATCCACGGACATCAATGTTAACATGTGGGGGGCCCATCCTTGCATCCTGCAGAAATTAAAATAGAACCAAGAACAAACTCTAGCATTCAGGGGCAGAGGGCAATGGAGTCCAACAGACTGGGGTAGGAGTCCCTGCCCTACCCTGCACATGACCCTGGTCTGGTCCTAGACCTGCTGTGCCTTAGGTCCCAGCACAGAGTCAGGAAAACACTGGCGATGGGTTTGGGGGCGTGTGGAGTGAATGGCACCATGCCTGGCACAGAACAGGCACTCAGCAAATGGGCAACATTGCTGCTCCTCCGGGGGTGATGTAAGTAGCTGGGATTCAGGGAAAACTCTTCACGGGGCTTGAAATAAATGTCCTCTTTTCCATTTTTAGTTGTTTGATTTAATGTTTGAATAACTGATACATTCATATGGTTCAAAAATCAAACAGTATAAAAACATCAATCCTGAAAACGTTCACAGCCACTCAACCTCACCCTTCCTCCATCTCTTTTCTTTCATTCTCCCAGCAAGCAACCACTTTAATTAGCTCTCTGTGCCTACATCCACAGATTCTTGTTGTTGATACAACACGCCTGTGCCAGTATAAATGCTTATTTCCCCACTTTTCACAACACTTTGCCGATCAGACGCACTGCTAGGCTCTCTGCTTTTTACGCGGAACACCAGGTCTTAAAGCGCTTTCCCAATCAGGACCGAGAGCGCCTCCGTCCTCATTCCTTCTGACAGATGCAGCCAGGCAGGTGCTGGGAAGGGACTGACGTGGTGGCAGCAAAGGCAGAGGGGCCAGGGCCTCTCTCTCCCACCCCCTGCACTGCCTGCAAGCCCCAGGTGCCCCAGAGAACTGCTCCTCAGCCACTGGCCTCCTCAGCCTCAAGGCCACAGCAGCTTGCCAGGATGCCAGTCTTTCCAGAGTCAGAGCAGGCTCTGCTTTCCACAGGGCCCCACCCATAGGCCCTGCCCCTTCTGAGTTCCCTCCTTCCTGTGTGAAAAACTCCTGCCCAACCAGAGGACTATGGGGGATCGATCCTAAAGTGGCTGCTAGTACCCGTGGCTTGAGAACTGGCCCCACTCTTTCACCCAGAAATGCCTCCTCCCCTGGGAAGGAGTCATTAGCCTCCTCTGCCGAAAGAAATAATCCCCAAGTGAAAAACCTTTATAGTCAAAGATCTACCCACGCTGTCACCATCCAGAATAATAAATAATTAGCAGTAACCTAAATGCTCAGCCGTGGGGGATTGGGCTAATAATCACAGCGCGGTCACCAAATTCACAAGCTAGAGAACTGTGCAGCCATGAACAGTGGTGCAGCGGGAGATGAAGAAGTCACGTCCACACCCACATGTGTTCCCGATGGAGTGAGTTACGCTAAAAAAAGGGGAGGCTTGCAAAGCGTGAACATACCCGAAACATACAGCAAAAAACGATTAAGATGGTAAATTTGATGTTATGTGTATTTCACTACAATTTAAAATAATGCAAGAAAAAAATAAGGAGGAAGGGCCATGCATGGCGGCTCACGCCTCTTGAAGCCACGGCAGGAGGATTGCCTGAGCTCAGGAGTTTGAGCCCAGCCTGGGCAACACAGGGAGGCTGCGTCTCTACAGAAATAAATCATCTTTAAAAGGGAGGGGAAATGCAAAATTGTGTACATAATATGCTTGCACCTATGTAAGGCACTCTTAAAAACACAGCGAAATACTAGCAGTTGTGTGATGAGACTAAAGGTGCTTTTTCATTTCCTATTTTTCTCCATTTCCCCACTTTCCCTTTAGAATCTTATATTGGTTGATTTTGTTTCTTTAGAAAGTATCTGTATAGCTTTAAATGCCCAGGACAGAACAGGTACCCAGCAAATGTCAGGCTCTCCGGATGCCCCTGGGCCATGGTAGACAGGCCTGGGGGTAGGGACAGGCAGCTTCATGACAGGTCAAAGTAGGGCCCCTCAGTCCCTTTCTCTGCAGCCTTGTAAATGGATGCCTCAGCGTCTCAGAACTGGGAAGGGAAAAGGCACCAGCGGCTGAATGCCACATAAGGAAGGGGCGGGCCAGCCCTGCAGGTCCCACTGTGTGAAGCTGGTGAGTCACTGCCGCACCCAGCAGCCATGCTGTCACCTGTTAAATGGGCTTGGGGAGGCTCAGCTCCTCCCAGTGTGGCACAGGGGTTTCCAGATGGAGTCAGGGCCCAGCCTCAAAAGAGAGCTACACCCACACGTCACAGGGGTGGGGGGGAGTTCAGGCCTATTGTCCCCACCCTTGGTGTCTCCCACCCAACAGATGGGTGACGGTCATTGTAGTGCATGTGGCCCAGCTTCCCCAGGTCCTTCCTTTTCCTTTTAACTACCCTGAAAGGGCTAGCATGTGGATCTCAATAGAATCTGGTCCAGAACTAGATTTTTCCTCTTAAAACAACATCTAATGACATCTTTGCAAAGGCCATTGGATAGACATACAGGTTTCAGGGGATGGGGGGCCTGGGAGTGGACGGCACAGTTGAGACGCTGCTCCCCTCGGAGCACTCCTTGCCTGGCCCCGTTATTCCTCCAGCCCCGGCACCGGACTGTGCATTCCTTCAGGGCAAGACAGTCTCATTCGTCTGATTAGATGTGGGGGGTGAAGACGCTCAGGGGTCCAGGGTAGATCACCTATGAGAGAACCTTGCTCACCAAATATTTGCAGAATATGACAAAAGTGAAGTGAAGTGCTGGGCGCAGTGGCTCACACCTGTAATCCCAGCACTCTGGGAGGCCGAGGTGGGTGGATCACCTGAGGTCAGGAGTTCGAGACCAGCCTGGCCAACATGGCGAAACCTCGTCTCCACTAAAAATACAAAAATTAGCCAGGTGTGGTGGCGCGCAACTGTAATCCCAGCTACTTGGGAGGTTGAGACCGGAGAATCGCCTGAACCCAGGAGGCAGAGGTTGCAGTGAGCTGAGGTTGAGCCGTTGCACTCAGCCTGGGCGATACAGTGAGACTCTGTCTCAAAAAAAAAAAAAAAAAGTGAAAAGTGAAATAAAGTAAAAACAGGGTTCAGGAAGGGAGATGGACCATGGAGACAGTCACTGTACATTCATTTACTCTATGAACACTTCCTCAGCCGGTACCCACTCGTCAGCCCTGTGCAGAGGATGCGGACAGACGTTTCCTGCAATAGTTCGGCCACCTGCTGGCAGTGGAACCAGTGACAAATTGGGGGAAGGGGGAGGACCCTTCCTTTTCTAGGCTTCCCAGCACGTTAGTCTCAGCGCTGGGCAGACAACATGAGGCCTAATGCCCTCTCCACTCAGACAGCTGGTATTCGCAGACTCAACCTTGCCTCACTGACAGGTCCCGCTCTGAGGCTCATTCACAAACTTCCTGCCAAGGGGTGACACTCTTTATCATCTGCGTGGATCACAGAATCACATTATCCCTTCCCTCCCCCTGTGGCTGGTCTGCTCTGCCTCACTCCTATAGCAGCGTGCATCTGAACGCTCGGCTGCAGCTAAAATCAGGCCATAAATAAACACTGTGTGGCCACACTGTCAAAATTGCAAAAACAGGCCGACGGAGGGGCAGGACCGTGTCTGCTCCCACGCGGAGTATCCCCACAACTCCTGTGCCACGGCAGCTGCTTTTCAGACTGTTTCTGTCTCCTTCCTTGCAATCAGGCTACTAGCTGTCTGTGAAAGGTCCTCTCATAGTTCAGGTCCAGCAGCAGCTGTAGATCAGGTACTGTGCAGGCTGCCACTAATCGCTGCATCTCCTGGCTAAAAGACCCCATGACCAAGCAGTTAAAACTGCGGGTGAAATTAGAGTTCATAGGCCCTGAGTCAACGCTAGGGGACATCTCCTAGGAGTGCAGTGTATGAGCTTTCAGGAAAGCTCTTAGGGAAATCATCTTTGGCTCCTGAGAAACCACTTTTACTTCCTCCCCTACTGTGAGCTATAGTCAGAAACAGCAGGGCTGGCTCCTCTCCCCTGCCCTGTGTTCTGGAGGGGTGAGGTTGCCGGATAACTGAAGGGCTGTGGTATCAAACATAATCTTTCTAGTTTAGCCAAAGTGGGGTCCCTCCACTCTGTCAGCTCTGTCACCCAGACTAGAATGCAGTGGTGCGATCTTGGTTCACTGCAACCTCCGCCTCCTGGGTTCAAACGATTCTCCTGCCTCAGCCTCCCGAGTAGCTGGGATTACAGGCACCTGCCACCACGCCTGACTAATTTTTGCATTTTTAGTAGATACCGGGTTTCACTATGTTGGCCAGGCTGGTCTCGAATTCCTGACCTCAAGTGATCCGCCTGCCTCAGCCTCCCAGAGGGCTGGGATTACAGGCGTGAGCCACCACGCCCAGCCTAAAACCAGTCATTTCTAAACAGTGTACTGCCAGGCTGCAGGGTTTAATGACAGTGCCTTGGGCTGGGGTGGGCGCAGGCATGGACAAGGGCTGAGGTGGCTGGGCTGTTCCTAACATAAGCCCTGCGGTCAGAGTAGTGTGCCTTTTCTGTTTTACAGATTTGTCTACAAATAGAGCTTCAAAACGCTGTTCTAGCCACCTTGTCTGATCTTCTTACCCCTCTGGGAGCTAAGAGGATTTCTTCTTTACCCTGAAGCCAGAAGATCCAGTGATATGTCAGGTAGAGAGAGGGATCCTGCAACCACACAGGCTCTGGAGCCTGCCTGCCAGGGGTTTAATTCCAGCTGTGTGACCTTGTGCGTCTCTTAGTGTCTCTGTGCCTCAGTTTCCTCATCTGAATGGAAGAGATAACAGTAGCATCTGTTTTGAGGATTGAATGAGTGACTATGCAGACATCTTAAGAACAGCGCCTGGCACATCTTTCGTGCTCAGCAAATGTTAGTTGTTCTTGTGCACTGGGATGGGCTGAGCATCAGGAGGTGTTAGAATCCAGAGTCCTGGCCCAGGCGATGCCCACGATGACCTTTCAGGGTGTCCGCCCAGGCTCAGTGTGAGAGATTCACACTGGCTACTTCTCACCCCTTCCTGCTCTGGCCTTCCGTAGGGACACTGTATGCCTGCCCCAGACCCGGGGAGCCAGACACAGAGAGGGGCAGGCCGTTGGAGGCCAGGAAGCCCAGAGGTGCGATGAACGCAGAGTGTGGGCAGGATGCCGCCCAGGAAGCTCCACAGGGGCTGGTTACTTGCTTCTGCTGCCACCACACCCTGCTCCATTATATGCCACCCCTACGTGTGCCAGACCCTGCCATTGAGGCTGCTCCTTGCCCAGCTCTGCCCCAGGGAAGGCAGGCCCAGGGGCTCTGGGCCTGGACAGGGGTCTCAGTGGTAAAATAGTCAGGGGGTCCTGGACTGCCTAGGGCTACAGAGTGGCCTGGGTTTCCACCTACCCCTTCCCCCAACTTTGCACACCAAGGCAGGGCAGCGATGTGGTGACTCTCACCCCCCACCCGCCAGGGCTGCGGCTGCCAGCTTGGGCCGTGAGCATCCTGGTGCCTGGTCCTCTGGATGGGCTGAGGCAGCTCTGCTTCTATTGGCTTCTCTGGGCTGGCCCACCCTCTCTTGTAGAGATGGGGAAACCAAGGCCCAGAAAGGCACAAGGCGCCCTCCCCATGGGGAGTCCTTTGCCTACTGTGCAGTCAGTGCAGAGGAAGCAGAACACTCACATGCTGGCCACAGGCCCCAAGTGGAGCTGGCTGGAAGGGAAGGAAGGCCTGGCTCTGCAGCTCTCATCCTCCTGGCCGCAGCCCCAGGAAAGGGCCCGGGGAGGGCCAGGGCTCAGCCGGCTAAGCCGAGGGCTAGATCGTCCTCGTCGGGGTTGGAGGCAGCACCCCAGGACATCCACATTCCCTAGCTCCCACCAGAGAGGTCTCAGCTTTTCCCCAGAGCCCTGGGCACAGCCAGAGCTGAGGGGCAGAGGGATGGTTGAAGGACAGCTGGAAAAATGCTGAGATGATCTGGGGCTCCAAGCTGGGCTGCAGGCTAGGCTGCCTGGGCCAAGCCACTTCACCTCTATCACTGGCCGGGCACCCTTATTTCATGGGGGAAATGACTTGATGCAAGCCCGTGTTGAATTTAAGAAAGTAAGCAAGCAATTCCCGCCTGGGTGCCTCCTGGAAGGACCCCTAAGGTCTGTAAGGGACAAGGGGCTGAATGAGGGGACAAGAATTACCATTTGGAGTGAGGCAAGGTGCTGGGGGGCTTTAGCGTGTTGGACCCCCTTGCTTGACCCAATGCTTTAGTTCATGTGTTGATATCTATCCCCATTATATAGATGGAGATACTGAGGCTCAGAAAAATAAATGTCTCACCCAGCCTGTAAGTAACAGAGCCAAGACCTGAACCCAAGTTTCTCTGGTCCCTAAATCTGCATCCCCTCCTTTGCTACCCCACACATGCTCTTGAAGCCCGCACCCGTGTGTTAGCCTCTCCTAAGGGGCTCCTGCTGTGGGGAGAGGTCTTTCAGCGGAGAAAGCAGCCGGGGCAGCAGAGAGGAGGCCCCTCACTCACGGAGTCTGCTTGCCTTCCAACCCAGAGGGGGTGGGGGCCCCGGGCCACCTCCACAGCGATTAAGACCAAGAATCCACCACTATTTGCTGAGAAAGCTCCCCTCTTGGAGCCGCATCCCATGGCCCCACGGAGATTCCAGCCTCACGCTGCCCGCTCCACTTGTCCAGTGTCCCCAGCCATCCTCACTTACCCAAAAGGCATCTTTGAACTGCAGCTGGGGCATCATCCTCAGGCGTCTGCCGCGGCAAAGCTCGCTGTCCTGCCACAGGCTGGCCCGATGGAGGGCCGGGCGCCAGGAGCACCGTCCCAGTCCTGGCAGGGCTGGCCCAGGCCCCCCTTCCCGGCCGGCGCCGTCTGCAGCACTCAGAAGGCAGCCACCGGCCAGGAGGAGCTGCCGAGGCGAGGAAAAGGCTCAACCTGTTTTGTTTGGGGCCAGAATCGGCAGCAAAATGAGGAAGGAGCGGAGCTCAGTGATGGGAGGGCGGGTCCTGGTGTCCAGCCCGGCCCCTCGCCGACCCTGCGGAGACCAAGGACACAGTCTGGGACCCAGGGCAGGGAGCAGGGATGCCAGCCCCGGGGGGGAGGCAGTGGCCAGGGGAAGAGGCAGGCTGGAGCGCGGGCCAGGCGGGCAGGCAGCCCAAGGCCTGCGCAGGAAGGTTTGTGCAACCTCCCCCGGGGGCAGGCGCGGGCCTTAGCCCACAGGAAGTGGAGCTGCGACGCTCCCCGTGCAGCCCCGCCTGCCACCTGCCACCCTGCTCCTGCCTCTGCCTGCCCCCTCCCGAGGCGCGGGCTCACTTTATTCCAGGGGCCATGCGCTAAGGGAGCTTGAGGCCCACTGACAGTGTGGCCAGGAGGGGCCCAGGAGCCCAGGTGTGTCACCCCCCACCCCAGCACTCCTCCAGGCTGGGCCCAGAGACACTAGACTCCACTCCTCACCAGCAAGCCAGTCCGGAGGGGCTCACCCAGGCCTAGGACATTCCTAAGAACCTGGCTGCTCCACGGGACCAGGTCCTGCCCTCGAGGAGCCTCCCTCTGGAGGCAGACACAGCTGTGCCCTGGGGGGCTGTGAACACACAGAGACGAGGTGAGAGACAGCAAGATGAGGGAGAACAGCCTGAAGCCCCGGCGCTGCCCCGCCCCCCACTGCCACCACCGCACGGCTCCAGATTAGACGCCCTTTGGAGCAGGGAGCCCGCCTCTGAAGATGGAGTCTTCAGGCTCAGTGAATGGGAACGGATGGAGGGAGAAACAGGATTATGAAGGCACAGAATGTGGGGTGTTTGGAGACCCAGGCTGAGGCCCAGTTTTTGTTTAGTTTTGACCCTACCCTTCAGGGGCTGAGGGACCTTAAAAGACCCTCCAACTCACGGAGCCTCAGTTTCCCCATCTGCCACCCGCAGTCTTTGGAAAGGAGACGGTGTCGACAACATTTCTGGAATCTCCAGTTTGGCAGGCAGTTGCTGGGGGCACTGTGTGTGTGGTACCACCTTAGGAGGAGCCCTGGGCCAGACCCCAGCCCAGCCCTGAGGCGCCAGGCCCTGCCTGCTCAGCAGAACACACAGCAAGAAGTCCTGAGCCCGGGGCAGGCTGGCAGAACCAGGTGAGTCAGGGATTGTCCACAAATTACCACCCTCACTGCTGTCTGCCTTACAGCTGACAGGGTGATAAGACAGATGAGAGCGCCTGCAGATGAAACAGCTGAGCTCGCAAGTGCCCATTATGCATGCCCAGGGTTTAGAGAGAGGGGGCACACCCAGGCTCTGAAATAGCCAGCCAAGAGGAAACCCTTCGGGGAGAACTGCAGAGCGATGGGACTACCCCCAGAAGGTCCTCACCTCCAGAAACCTTGGACTGGAGCTTTAATAAACGCCTTTAATCTTAAGGCTCCCCAGACAGGGTTTTTGTTACTTGTAGCTGAAGACAACGAATGGTGTAAAAATCCCCTTGAGCTTTGAGAGCCGTCGAGTGAGGCAGGCTGCCCCTCCCCTCCCCACGGCACCACCTCCTCTGACAGCACTGGCCCAGCCTCCCCGAGCTCACTGTCTCCATCCACCCAGTGGATGATGCCTCTCGGTCTGGAGCAGACCAGGGACCCTCTGTCAATAGAAGGCTCCTGCTCTCTTATTGGCAGAACATTTCGCAGCTGGGCTCCCTGCCCTGCCTCTCCAGGTGTCCTTCCCATCACCTCTCACAGACTTCCGCTCCAGCCAGGCCGCTTCCCTCCCCCCAGAGGCACCTTTCCCACTCCTACCTGCGCTGTTCCCAGCCTCCCTGCTGGCTTGCCTTCCTTGATCTTCCTCACCTGGGCAAATCCTACCCCCTCCAAGCCAACCTCAAGGCTCCCACACATTTTCCTTCGTTTCCCAACCGCACTTGTCCAGACAGGGTAGCCCCAGATGCAGGGCCTTGCTGGTGATGGGCTGGAAGGAAGTGATGGGGGTCCCTCTGGAGAGCCTGCAGCTCCTCCTCCCCTCCCCTCCATCCTTACCTGTTGCAGCTCCCCAGGCTGGGCGACCAGACAGCCAATTTGGCTTTGGAGTACCCAGCGCTGGGTAGCTCATTCTGCTTTTCACACGGACCGCCTCACTCACGCTGTCATTATCCCCACTTTACAGATGAGCAAACCAGTGATTCAAGAGTGTGAGTAACGCACCCAAGTAACAGCCAGTAAGCGGAGGGCTGGGCTTCGGTCCTAGATCTGTCTGATGCCAAAGCACACCCTCTTAACTTCCACAGTTGTCTTTTACCAACAGCCCTCTATTTAAAAAGGGTTTCATTGTTCCTTGCTCCAGCTCTGCGTCGAGACCCTCTCACCCAAGTCCATAGATGGAAAAACGGTCTAGGGAAGCCACCAGGCTGATGGCGCTATTGGGATGAGAGGCCAGCCTTCAGCACATGCTGTTGTGCCGTGGCTGTGTTATTTGCATCAGTTGAGGATGCTTTTGGCTGCAAGGGGCATAAACCGGAGGGTCTGACACAGAGGACGTGTGCTGTCGCCCACACAAGGGGGCCAGAGGCAGCGCAGCCTCCAGCTGTGGTCCACGAGGCTTCAGCTCAGTCTCTCTGAGTTTCTCCTGCATTTACGATCTTCCTCCTTGGGCTGGAGGCCCAAGCTGCAGCAGCTCTCATCTGCAACTCCAGACAGCCACAAGCAGGGAAAGAAAAGGACACCTGCCCCCGAATCTCCTTTTCTCCAAAGCCCCTGCACCCTCCCTTCTGCCCAGCCCCCCAGGAGACCTTCCCCTGTGTCTCCTTGGCACATGCTCATACTTCCCCATAGTTGGCCTTGCGAATGGGCAGCCGTGGTTGCTGAAACCCAACCACGTGCCCACCACAACCTTCTCCTCAGCCCAGGCACGCAGCACCGCTGGCCACACAAGCAGGCACACCAACTCCTGCGGGGTCCTGCTGGGACCCGGGCCTCAAGGGGAGGCAGACTTGGTTTTTGCCCTGAGGGGCCCAGAGACTGACAGACAGGTTCCGGGAAGTTCTTTCTCCATGAGGAGTGGCTCAGAGCCGGTGAGACCAGAAGACATTGTGATGATTCAGACAGGAATGAGGTCGGGTTGGGGCAGGTGGGTGGGACTTGGGTGGACTGGTGGGATGTCAGGGAGGTGGAGGAGCAAGACTGAGGCCCCTCAAAGACGACTACTGTCCTCGGGGGTGCCCCTACTTCACACCAGCCCCACCCACACCCAGGCCCAGGCCCCTGGGGAGAGGAATCCACTCCTGAAAATCTCCGCTTTGCAGTGACTGTTCCGGCTACTTCAAAACATCATTTGCCTTGAGGTCTGAGTGGCTGTGCCTCCGCCGAGCCTGGGGGGCATCCCCCCCCAGGCAGAGCCCCCGCCTGTTTTGCATGGTATTGGAACACATCTGCTTGAAGAATTCGAGAAGCAATAGCTCCAAGGATTGAGAATAAAATGAAAAATCAGTTTTTATGACATTTATTGTCACAGCCCCCCTGACTGGCAGGACTCAGCCCCTGAAGCCCCTTCATCTGTCCCTCTGAGTCACATAAACAACAAAACCAGTAACACCAGCTGCCACAGAAGGAGGATCAATATTTACCGGACCTCCACCAATTTCACTGCCTGGGCAACTACATAATTTGTGGGGCCAGTGCAAAATACAAATGTGAGACCTCTTAGAAAGCAGGGACAAAATTGCCATTAAAGGTACTAATATATAAACTTGTTTCTTTACTGCAGTCTCTCTCTCTCAACCTGGAATGGTGTTTTTGATTTGCTATTTAACTTTATGTTCCCTTGGGCATGGGAATATCTGTGGGACAACCCACCCCGCCCCACCCTCTGACTTGACTCAGTTCTGTGTGAAATTCACCAGTTGCTGGAGCTCACCTCCGCCAGCCACCACGCTGACCTGCGTTCTGGTTCCCCAGCTGGGATTGGGGAAGGCAAGCCAGGCATTGCCATTTCCCACGGACCTGCCTCCCCAGCCCACAGTGGACAGGCGGTCCCCAGGGGTGTTGGAAAGTCCAGGCCTGGAGGCACTAGGGACCTGGGTCAGAGTGAGTGAGAAGCTGAGCCCCCGAGTCACCTGCTGAACTTACCATGGTGTTGCTAGCCTGGGGCAGGGGCCACACTGCCATGGCCAATCCTCAGATGCTACCAGGTATGCCCTTGACCCTGACTCTCCCCACGCCTGCGCTCAGGTCTCTGCTGGGGGCAGAGGGTGGCAGTGGTGGCTAGGCAGAAGTGGAAAGGGAGACTGTGAACCAGTCCAGGGGAAGCAGTCAAAGCCAAGGCTCCACGGCCTTGATGTGCCCTTCATTGTTCCACCAGATGGTACTTAAGAAATGCAAGTTCAAAAATAATATGGTGAAGAATCCCAGGATGGCAGTCTCAGAGCTTTGGGCCCGAAGTACAGTTCTCTGACACAAGGTGCGCATCTTTGAAGCCAAGCCTGCTCATGCCTGTCTGCTCTGCACACAGCAGAGTGACATTTTCAGACCCACATTTGGTCACGTCCACGTCCTGCTGCCACCTTGCCATGACTTCCCATTATTCTCAGGACAATGGCCATTGCCCTTACATGGCCTACAGACCCTGCATAATTTGGTCCCAGCCTACTCTTCAAAACTGCAGCTCACACTATGCCTCCCTCAATTCCTCCATTCTGCCTCATTCTCTTCTACCCGGGTCCTTCGTACATGATTCCCCTCCGCCTGGAAGCTTCTTCCCGCTCCATCCTAGATCCTGCCTTGGCCCAGCTAACTATTCCTCATCCCTTGGCCCTCTTATCAAATGTCAGCTCTTTAGGAAAGGCTTCCCTGATCAATAAATGGATGGACGAATGAACAAAATGCAGGCAAGATGGAAAGCAAGTAAACACTTCTTTTCTTTTCTTTTCTTTCTTTCTTTTTTTTTTTTAAACAGAGTCTCACTCTATCGCCTAGGCTGGGTTGCCGTGGCACAATCTCAGCCCACTGCAAACTCTGCCCCCTGGGTTCAAGCAATTCTCCCTGCCTCAGCCTCCTGAGTAGCTGGGATTACAGGCACACACCACCATGCCTGGCTAATTTTTATATTTTTAGTAGAAACAGCGTTTCACCATGTTGGTCAGACTGGTCTCAAACTCCTGGCCTCAAGTGATCCTCCTACCTCAGCCTCCCAAAGTGCTGGGAGTACAGGCGTGAGCCACTGTGCCTGGCCAAATAAACACCACTTTGAAGGAAGTTCAGCCAAGTTCTCAAGGGCTGGAAGAGAAGACATGGACGAGGAAGTAGCCTTCAGCGGTGAGGCGGACACCAAACTGGAGGGCAGGGCTGCACTCTGAGGGTCCTAAGCTTGTAATTTGTTACCCAGGAAGAATCTAAAGCGAGAGCTTCGAGCCTTCTGAAGAGGGGAGGGGGCTGGAAAGACGAGGGAGAGAAGGAGGGTCTGAAAGCTCTTTGGTGACATTCAAAGAGCCAGGAGGCCCTTGCCATGAATTTCATTTGGAGACAGCATTGCCACTGGTCCAAGGGGTAGGGCAAGCAACGCCCGCTTCTCCCTTCTGCAGGGGAGCATCTGTCCTGCAGGAGTGACCCTCAACGTGCCGCCAGCTTATAGCCAGAAGGGCATTCATGAGTCGGCCATTTAGAGCTTGGTGGGGGCACTGCCATGACGCTGCCCACGACTGTCAGGCTGCCCACCCACCCCATGGCTGAAGTGGGATGTTCCAGCCCCTGGCCATGATGGTTCACTGTTGCTGGTGCAGGGTCCCTCCAGGTGGCCATAGACACATGTCCACTGTGCTGGGCACCCACTGTCCACCCCACCTGCCCTGTTCCAGAATGGAGCAAGCTCCACTGAAGCACGCCTGCCAGCATTTTCCCAGCATTCTCCCAGCATTCCTGTCTGGGAACATGGAAATGAACAAGGCTCGCGCCCTGCCAGTCTGGTGAGGGAGGCAGCCTGGGAAGGGAAACGTGCCGAGCGCAGGCATCAGAGGAGCCTGGCCTGGGAAGTCCTCCCACAGGAGGGGAGCTGGGTCTTGATTAACGGGAAAAGGCTCACCTGTGAGGCAGGACAGGCGTTCCAATAATGCTAATGGCCTACTAGGGCAGGGCTGCATCAGGCTCCGCTGTAAGCACTTCACGTGCCTTAGGTATCACTGAATCTTCCCAACAGCAATGGGAGGCATTACAGCACTTTCTGGTATATTACGATACTATTCAACAGATCAGAAACCTGAGGCTCAGAGAGGTCAGTTAACTTTTCAGAGTCCCATCTGCTAATTAGGGTCTTTCCTCCCCAGAGTGTGGGGCTGGCAGTGAAGGGCCAGGGCCTGGGGCAGAGACAGGATGAGGAAGAAGGGAAAAGCAAGTCCCCGCTGAGGAGGAAGTGCAGAGCCCATGCGGGGTGGGGGCGTGGCCCTCAGATGGAGGCTCCTCGCCCTGACTCTGGGAAACATCCTTGCCCCAGAGTCCTCCACTGGGGCTGAGGGTGTGGCCTTCGGCCTTCAGGATGTGATACAGTCTGTTTTTCAGTTTGCCCCAGGGACAGCAGTTGCAAAAACCTAAGGTTTCTTCCTGCTCACACAGCTCTTCTGAGTTGGTGGGGAGCTTTCAGATTGACTAATTTGCAGCCACAAGAGTGTGACTCTGAGTTTCCAGGCATTATCAGTTGTCAGAAGCTGAGTGCTGGTCAGGATTCTTGAAAGACAGCAAAGAGGTGCAGAGTGGCCTTTCGGGAGGTGGCCCAGGAACTGGTGGGCTTGGGGAAGGCGCCTCAGTGAGTCCTGGGAATCCACTGACACCAGCTCACTGGTCAGAGGGTGGAGGCCTGCAGCGATGGAAGGGCCCGCAGAGGCCATCTGGAGGTGCTCAAACAACACAAAAGGCACCAACCAGAAGCAGGACTTTGTTAAAAAAAAAAAAAGTCACATCGCAGCTTGGTCGGGGCCAGGGAGCCTGCATCGATTTCAGGTTTCATAAGCGAGTCGGACACACACCTTGGAGCAGAGCTCCTGCTATTGCCTTACTGTCCCATTTTACAAATGGGAAAACTGAGGCCCAATAAGTTGGGGGAGGAGCAGGGCCCAGAGGGGGACCAGTAGAATGATCTCACTGACAGGGAAGGAAAGGCAAAACCATCTTCCAGCCCTCACCCCCTTTTCTAGCTTTTTTTGTTTTTTTCCATTATGGCAGCTGTCTCTCAAAACAGCTTCAAAACATGTTTCCAGCATCCTATCTCCTGTTGGGTTGGTTTTAATTCAGGTGGAAAATGACTTGTTCGCAGTAAGGCAGAGCTTGATTTCAGCCCAGCTGGTGTTTAATTATCCATGAGAACCTGGGATTCAGAGGCGGGAGACCCCAACTTCAGGCTTGGCTGGGCCACAAAATCAATAGAGATGGGGTGGCGGCTGTGTACCGGCAAAGGAGCAGCATGTTCCGAGGCTCAGAGCAGGAGGCCCCAGCCTGTCCTAGGAGTGGAACTTAGTGGGGGTTGCGGGGGCAGATGACCCCTGGAAGAGCATCAGCCTCACCTCACTGAGGCTCAGTTACCTCATCTGGAAAACAGAAATGATGAGCCCACATATTTAAGCAGGTTACTCTAAAACTTAAACAAGATTCTGGCCAGGCGCAGTGGCTCACGCTTGTCACCCCAGCACTTTGGAAGGCCGAGGTGGGTGGGTCGCTTGAGCTCAGGAGTTCGAGACCAGCCTGGATGACAAAGTAAGACCCTGTCTCTACAAAAAAAAAAAAAAAAAAAGGAAGATATCTAACGTGCCTGCACCAGGGTTTGATAACATGAAAAGGCACCTAGCCAGGTTCCCCCACAGTAGGCTCACAGCCAGGGTGATGGCTGTACCCTTAGACCTGACAGTGCTGCTGCTGACAGCTTTGTCTGCTCAGGCTCAGCTGGAAAAGCCTCATTCCCAGGACTTCAAATCATAGAACCATGAGGAGCAGCTGGAAGCCAGAACAGCAAACAGAATTGCAGGCCCACAAGAGCCTCCGTCCTAGGAGGCACCCATTCTCTGGCTGCCTCCCGAGCCCCGCCCTTGGAGCGCCCCCTCGGGTCATCTAGAAGAGGTAGGCTTTCTTCTGTTCCTTTTTTTGTTTTTATAAACTTTTATTTGTGTATAATTTTAAATTTAGAGAAAACATTCCTGTGCATTTTACCCAGGTTCATCAGATTGTTTACACTTTACCTCAATTGCTTTATTATTGCCCCCTATTTTTATATACGCATATTGATTTTTTTTCTATTAGTTGGGTAAGTTGCAGATATGATATCCCTTCACCCTTAAATTCTTCAAGTGTATATTTCCTAAGAACAAGGAAATTCTCTTATCTAACCAGAGTACAATTTCTTAAATTAAGAAATTTATCACTGGCCAGGTGCAGTGGCTCACACTTGTAATCCCAACACTTTGAGAGGCAAGGTGGACAGATCACTTGTGCTCAGGAGTTCAAGACCAGCCTGGGCCACATAGCAAAATCCTGTCACTACAAGAAATTAGCCGGGGTTGGTGGCATGCACCTGAAGTCCCAGCTACTCTGGAGGCTGAGGTGGGAGGATTGCTTGAGTTGGTGGAAGCTGCAGTGAGCTTTGATCATGCCACTGAACTCCAGCCTGGGTGACAGAGTGAGACCCTGACTCAAAAAAAAAAAAGAAGAAACTTAACATTAATACAATGCTATTGTTTAATTTGTACTCTATATTCAAATTTAATTTCATGAATTGTAATGTCCTTTAAAGTTTGTTTTTTTCTTTCTCTTGGTCTCCTTAATTCGGTGACATTTCCCCAGTCTTTCCTTGACTTTCATGATTTTGACAGTTCAGAAGATTGCAGGCCAGTTGTTTTATAGAATGCCTCTCAATTAGGGCTTGTGTCAAGTGCTCTCCTCATGATTAGATGCAGATGATGTGTTTTTGGCAACAGATACCACATATGTGATGCTGTCTTTCTCAGTGCATGATATCGGGAGGCACGTGATGTCAATCTGTCTCATTATTGGTGTTGTTAGCTCTGATCACTTAAGGTAGTGTCCACCAATTTTCTTCACCTTAAAGTCACTGCGTTTCCCTTTGGCATCTGTAAGTATCTTGTGGGAAAATCCTTTGAGACTCTGTAAATATGTAGATCACGGTTCTCTTCGCATCGTCGCCCACTAGTTTTAGCATCCATTCGTGATTTTCCAACTCCTTCATTCCATCTACATTTATTATACTGTAAGAAAGAATTTTCCCTTCTCCCATTTAATTATCTACTTAATTATATTAGTGTGGGCTTGGTAAGTTCTATGTTATCCAATGAGTTATAGTCTGTTACTATTATTATTTATTTATTTATTTTTTGTGACAGAGTCTCACTCCGTCGCCAGGCGCCAGGCCGGAGTGCAGTGGCACAATCTCGGCTCACTGCAACCTCTGCCTCCCAGGTTCAAGCAATTCTCCTGCCTCAGCCTCCTGAGCAGCTGGGACTACAGGCGTGCGCCACCACGCCCAGCTACTTTTTGTATTTGAGTAGAGACAGGGTTTCACCATGTTGGCCAGAATGGTCTCGATCTCTTGACCTCGTGATCCGCCCGCCTCGGCCTCCCAAAGTGCTGGGATTACAGGCGTGAGCCACCATGCCCAACCACTATTACTATTTACTATGATGCTCAAATCATCCCAGATTTGGCCACTGTAAGCCCCTTAGGGTGGCTCCTGTTTCTTTCTGTTATGGCCCCATCATTTACTGAGCACTTCTTTACTATCTGGCACAAGTTTTCAGGTTCATCTTGTAAGTTACCTGCCTCCTGCTCTCAAATCAACCTTTCTCCAGGGATTCCTGGTGCCTTTCAGTGGTGAGTCCAGAGCTCTGCTTCTGAACTCATTATTCTTTACCTCTTATCTCCTAGAAATTTTTTGAAGCAGACTTTGAGGACACAGTGAGAATTTCTGTTTGTTTGTTTGAGAAGGAGTCTCGCTCTATAGCCAGTCTAGAGTACAATGGCACGATCTCGGCTCACTGCAACCTCTGCATCCTGGGTTCAAGCAATTCTCCTGCCTCAGCCTTGCAAGTAGCTGGTACTACAAATGTGCACCACTGCCCGGCTAATTTTCGTGTTTTTGGTAGAGACAGGGTTTCACCATGTTGACTAGGCTGGTCTCGAACTCCTGACCTCAAGTGATGGGATTACAGGCGTGAGTCACCGTGCCTAGCTGACACTTGAGGTTTGGTGTGAGCAGATGAGCCAAGTAACTTTAGCTTATTGCTGGTACTGAGCCCGTCTGCATGCTCATGGTTTGGTGGAGACTAGAGAAACATGCATCCTTTTATTATTAACTATTTTTTATCACTATAAACAGAAATAAGCATTTTTCCTCATTCTTACTCACTGACCCCCACTGTGTGCCAGGCTGGGGGGAGGCAGCCCAGCTCATCAGGCACTTCATGCCAGGCCGAGGGACTGGATTTCAAGCTAAGGGCACTAGCAGGGCACTGAAGGCCTTGAAGCCAGATGCACCCTCCTCTTGAGGACTCAGGTTCCAGAACTTTTGGGCTGCCTCCTTACTCCTGACTGCAAGGCCCCATGGCCAAATCTCACAGAAATAGGAAAAGAAGGGAAACGAAGCTCTTTGCTTTAAACAGAACTAAAGACTCATGTGGCAGCTTCATCCAGCAGAAAGCATATTACGAGGCCCAGGAGCTAGCACAGCAGGAGGGGAGGGAAGTAGTGAGATATGACAAACTAGACATTTCAAAACTGCCAGGCCAGAAAATCAGGAAGCAATGGACCGAAAGAATCTGACCCTCCTAATGGGGACTCCTTTAGTACAAACACAACGACTTTTGTTTTCCCTACCCACATTTATTAAAGGATCTGTCCAAGGCACAGGTTTGTATTTGCTAAAGTTTCTCTCTTAGAGGGCTGCCATGTACAGTTGAGCAGGTAGTTCACTGCTTAAAATGTGATGGGCATGGAGATGTGCAGCCCGGAGTCCCCCTTCAAGGAAGGACCTGCTGCTCAGCTGCAGGGAGAGAGGTCATCAGACAGTCCCAGCTTTCAGTTCCTGCAGACCCTGCCTCCACTGAGGTTATGCCGTTTCTGGGGTAGCCCACATCTGGTGACTGATGGCAGCAGGAGTGTAGAGGCCCTTCCACTTAGGTCTGATGCTGGACGACTTTGAACACCGCTGGTTTAGCTGAGACTTTGCTGAGCTGCGGCACAGGTCAACTCCCTCTGCCCAAGCCTGCTTCGCCTCCTTTCATAGGTGTTGACTGCTAATAAATATCACCTGCCCCAAAGTCCATCTCGGTGTCTGCTTCTACAGAACCCAGTCTGCAACACAAAGGTATCCAGCCAAGGGGATGAGTGAGGTCTGAACACCATACCTCATGCTTCTAGGCAGGCGATATAAACATGAGACTTCAACAGCCAAAGCAGGTGACATTTTCTAATCTTCATTAAGGGACGGTGTGAATGGCAGGGAGCCCAAGACAATCCGCGCCCCAGCACTCCCCTCACCCCTGCTCCCTCTGTCCACCCCCTGCCTCCCTCCCCCCTCCACCCTCTTCCCCACAACCCTGCTGTGCTCTGGCTCTGGTCACTCTCTTTAAGCAAGTCTCCTCCCCCTGGATTTTCTTCCAATAATCCTCCTGAAGGGTTTCCCATTGCTCCAGGAGACTCAGCTACACCAGTGCTTGTCCCGTCTCCTGCAGGAGAACTATGTTGTGAGGGTTTTGAACTTAGGCGGGGGCCCAGCTGGAGTGTCCTCAGTCTCTTCAGGACACTGCCAGGCCAGAGGATGTCTGAGAAGGAAGGACACCCAGGAACTTCTGCAGAGGGGTAGATCAGTGCGCACCAACGTGAGGCTCTTGTTCAGGGTCACACAGTAAGCTAGTCACAGAACCAGGCAGTGGGTGTCAGAACTTCCTGGGGCCCATTCCTGCCCATTCCTCTGGCCATCTAGTAGCTGGATTCACCTTATGTCCTAGTACTGAACCAACCCTTCCCTTTGGATCCCAGCCTCTGGTCTTGAGCTTCCCTGCCCACTCCTCCTCCCTGCACGAAGCTCTCTCCCTCCCGCTCCTTCCCAGTCCCCTTGATCCCTCTCCCAGGCAGCCTGGCAGTCACTTGCCCACTGTGTTCTGGCCTCAGAGCCCTTTGCTCACCTTCTCTGGTCTCAGACCTTGGTGTTGGCTTTTCCTTTCTGCCCATCTGTCTGAAGGGATCCTGGGGGCCCTGCTGGGTCAGTGTAGGGACACGTATACCTGGGTTGCAGGGTCTCACTCTGCAGCATCAACTTCCAGAAGCCAAACGTTTAGGCCAGTCCCAACGAAGGAGATGCCATGCTGTCACAATAAACAATTGCTGTGCTCCTATTGCGCTCCAGGCCCTGCGCTGCGTGCCGCGCGCTCACGGGTCTTGGTCCTCACAAAACTGCTTGAGGATATTATCACCTCTATCTCACAGACAGGAAATGAGGCTCAGGAGGGTGAGGCCATGTGATCAGTAAGAACCCCAGAGCCGGGCGACTGAAACCACTCCAAGCCCACCTTCTCTTCTCCTGTAAGCCCCATGTCTCCACACAGACACAAGGACAAGGCCAAAACTGTGACCGGCCACACCAGAAAGCCATCTCAGAAAGACACTCAGGCCGTAAGAATCAAGGGATTATTGAGAGATTTTAAAATGCTCATATGCTGTGTCCAGAATTTCCACGACTACAAATCTACACCAAGGTAATAAGAATCATAGGAAACAATCCTGTACAAAGATGCTTGTAACAGTACTATTTACCAAAGAAAAAACCTGAAAACGACCTGAATGTCCAAGACTACTTCTCACGCCTGTAATCCCAGCACTTTGAGAGGCTGAGGCAGGCAGATCACTTAAGCCCAGGAGTTTGAGACCAGCCTGCCCAATATAGTAAGACCTCGTCTCAAAAAAAAGAAAAAAAAAATCAGAAAAATGAACTGGATGTGTCGTTGCATACCTGTGGACCCAGCTACTAGGGAGGTTGAGGTGAGAGGATCACTTGAGCCCAGGAAGTCAAGGCTTCAGTGAACCATGATCACACCACTGCACTCCAGCCTGGGTGATAGAACAAGACCCCCCTCTAAAAAAAAAAAAATCAAAAACCAAAAAACTGTGACATTGCTTTACTGAAAATACATCACAACCCATTGAAAATGTTTACCAAGAGTTTTATAATATTATAAGGCAAACGTTTATTGCCAAATAAAAATAGCAGGTTAGGCTGGGTGTGGTGACTCACACCTGTAACCCAGCAATTTAGGGGGCTGAGGCAGGCTTATTGCTTGAGCCCAGGAGTTCAAGACTAGCCTGGGCAACATGGAAAACCGAGTCCTCTCGAAAAATACAAAAATTAGCCAGGTGTGGTGGCACACCTTGGCTCCCCACTGGGCACCTGTAGACCCAGCTACTTGGGAGGTGGAGGTGGGCAGATTGCTTAAGCACGGGGTAGAGGCGGGTGGCAGGGGGGTGGAGTCTACAGAGACCCTATCTATAACAACAACATCAACAAAAAGCAGGTTAACAAGGACTCTGAATAGCCAAAGAAACCCTGAGGAAAAAGGATAAAGCTGGAGGCATCACACTTCCTGCTTTACCCGACTTCAAAATTTACTATAAAGCTATAATAACCAAAACAGCATGGTACGGTCATAAAAACAGTCACATAGACCAAAGGAACAGAATAGACAACCCAGAAATAAATTCACTTATTTACAATCAACTGATTTTTAACAAAGGTGCCAAGAATGTCCTTTGGGGAAAGGACAGTCTCTTTAATAGATAAGTGTGGGGAAAACTGGATATCTGTATGGAGAAAAATGAAACTAGATTCTTATCTCTCATCATTTAAAACATTACATCAAAACTGATGAAAAACTTAAATATAAGTTTTAAGTTTATATAAGACCCCAAACTAGAAAACTACTAGAAGAGACTTGGAAGCAGCTTCTCTGCCCCTTCTTGAATCTCCGCCTGGTTCAGCCCGCCTGCCTCCACTCCAGCCTCCACCATGTCCATCAGGGTGACCCAGAAGTCTTACAAGGTGTCCACTTCTGGCCCCCGGGCCTTCAGCAGCCGCTCATACACAAGTGCCCGCATCAGCT
The DNA here is from genome assembly GCF_009761245.1 of Sapajus apella. Classification (NCBI taxonomy): domain Eukaryota; kingdom Metazoa; phylum Chordata; class Mammalia; order Primates; family Cebidae; genus Sapajus; species Sapajus apella. Next base: position 888,748 of record NW_022437108.1, read on the forward strand.
CCTCCAGCTTCTCCCGAGTGGGCAGCAGCAGCTTCCAGGGTGGCCTAGGTGGAGGCTGTGGCAGGGCCAGCGGCATGGGCATGGGCATCACTGCCTTCAGAGTTAATCAGAGCCTGCTGAGGCCCCTTAACCTGGAGGTGGACCCCAGCATCCAGGCTGTGCACACCCAGGAGAAGGAGCAGATCAAGACCCTCAACAACAAGTTTGCCTCCTTCATCGACATGGTGCAGTTCCTGGAGCAGCGGAACGAGGTGCTGGAGACCAAGTGGAGCCTCCCGCCGCAGCAGAAGACGGCTCAGAGCAACGCGGACAACACGTTAGAGAGCCACATCAGCAACCTTCGCGGCAGCTGGAGACTCTGGGCCAGGGGAAGCTGAGGCTGGAGGCGGAGCTTGGCAACAGGCAGGCGCGGGTGGGGAGCTTCAAGAACAAGTAGGAAGATGAGGTCGATAAGTGAACGGAGATGGAGGATGAGTTTGCCCTCATCGAGAAGGATGCGGATGGAGCTTCCATAAACAAGGGAGAGCTGCAGTCTCCTGGAAGGGCTGACCGACGATACTGACTTCCTCAGGCAGCTGTGTGACGAGGGGACCCGGGAGCTGCAGTCCTGATCTCAGTCATGTCTGTGGTGCTGTCCACGGACAACAGCCGCTCCCTGGACACGGACAGCGTCATCACTGAGGTCAAGGCGGCACAAGGACATCACCAACCTCAGCCGGGCAGAGGCTGAGAGCCTGCACTGGATCAAGTATGAGGAGCTGCAGACGCTGGCTGGGAAGCACAGGATGACCCGCCGCGTGCAAAGACTGAGATCTCCGAGAGGAACCAGGACATCAGCAGCTCCAGGCTGAGACTGAGGGTCTCAAAGGCCAGAGGGCTTCCCTGAAGCCGCCATCAAGGATGCTGAGCAGCGCGGGGAGCTGGTCATTAAGGATGCCAACGCCGAGCTGTCCGAGCTGGAGGCCGCCCTGCAGCAGGTGAAGCAGTACATGGCACAGCAGCTGCATGAGTACCAGGAGCTGATGGATGTCAAGCTGGCCCTGGACATCTAGCTCACCACCTACAGGAAGCTGCTGGAGGGCAAGGAGAGCCGGCTGGCATCTGGGATGCAGAACATGAGTATGCATATGAAGACCACCATGCGCTCAGCTCGAGCTCTGGGGCATCACAAACCCCAGCCTCAGCTACAGCCTGGGCTCCAGTTTTGGCTCTGGTGGGGGCTCCAGCTCCTTCAGCCGCACCAGCTCCACCGGGGCCATGGTTGTGAATACGATGGAGACCCCTGATGGGAAGCTGGTGTCTGAGTCCTCTGACATCCTGCCCAAGTGAACGCCCTGCCCAAACTAGCCCTCCTGCGGCTGCCCCAGAGCCCATGGGGGAGGCTGAAGCCCACCCACAGGGCCGGGGGAGCTTACTGCCTGGGGAACCCCCCTTGCCCATGCCTCCAGCTACAAACCAATTCAATTTTTACAAAAGAAAACCTCAACTAGCTCTGCCTTTCCCCCCCCAAAAAAAAGAAAGAAAAAAGAAAAGAAAACTAAAACTACTAGAAGAAAACATAGAGGAAACACTTCAGGAAATTGATCTGGGCAAAGATTTAATGGAGACGATCTCAGATGCACTGGCAACAAAAGCAAAAAATAGACAAATGGAATTAGATCAAACTAAAACGCTCCTGCACAGCCAAGTAAACCAACAACCGAGCGAAGAGACAGCCTGAAGAACGGGAGAAAATAACTGCAAACTATTCATCTGACCAAAGACTAATATTCAGAATATACAAGGAACTCAAATAACAGAAAAAAACAATCTCATTTCAAAATGGGCAAATGAGCTGAATAGACGTCTCTCAAAGACATACAAATGGCCAACAGATATATGAAAAAACGGGTGACATCACTAATCATCGGGAAAATGCAAATCAAAACTATGATGCGATATCATCCCATCCCAGTTAGAATGACTATCATAAAAATGATAAAAAATAACAAATGCTGAGGATGTGCAGAAAGGAGAAGTCATATGCTGTTCATGGAAATGTAAATTAGTACAGCCATTATGAAAACCAGTGTAAAGTTTCCTCAAGAATCGAAAATAGAACTACCAGATGATCTCACAGCCTCACTGCTGGGTATACATCCAAAGGAAAGGAAATCAGTATATTGAAGAGGCATTTACACTCCCATGTTTATTGCAACACTATTCACAATAGCAAAGATACGGCATCAATATAAGTGTCTATTAATGGAGGAATGGATAAAGAAAATCTGGTATACATACACAACGGACTGCTATTCAGCCAGAAAAAAGAATGAAATCTTGACATTCACAGCAATACGGTTGAGCATGGAGGACATTATATTAAGTGAAATACACCAACGACAGGAAGAGAAATACCACGTTCTCACTCATACGTGGGAGCTAAAAGAGTTGAGCGCGTAGAAGTAGAAAGCAGAATAGCGGTCACTAAAGCCTGGGAAGGGTGGGGGATAGAGAGAGGTGAAAGGATACAAAATTACAACTAGAACAGGAGGAATAAGCTCTCACCTTCTATAACACCCTAGGATGACTATAACCAACAATTTACCATATATTTAAAAATTGCTAGAAGAGTGGATTTAAATGTTCTCAACACAAATAAATGATAAATGGGCTGGATGCCGGTGCACGCCGGTAATCCCAGCACTTTGGAAGGCTAAGGTGGGTGGATCACAAGGTCAGGAGTTCCAGACCAGCCAGACCAACATGGTGAAACCCCGTCTCTACTAAAAAAATACAAAAATTAGCCCGGCGTGGTGGCAGGTGCCTGTAATCCCAGCTACTCAGGAGGCTGAGGCAGGAGAATTGCTTGAACCCAGGAGGCAGAGGTTGCAGTGAGCTGAGATCATGCCATTGCACTCCAGCCTGGGTGACAGAGCAAGACTCTGTCTCAAAAATAAATAAATAAATAAAATAATAATAATAATACTGGATGCAGTGGCGCATGCCTGTAGTTCCAGCTACTTGGGAGGCTGAGGCAGGAGGATCGCTTGAGTCCAGGAGTTCTGGGCTGTGGTGTGCTGTGCTGATTGGCTGTCTGCACTAAGTTTGGCATCAATAAGGTGACCACCAGGTTGCCCAAGGAGGAGTGAACCGGCCCAGATCCGAAATGGAGCAGGTCAGAACTCCCATGCTGATCAGTGGGATCATGCCTGTGAATAGCCACTGCATTCCAGCCTGGGCAACATAGTGAGACCTGGTTTCTAAAAAATTTTAAAGAAACAGCACGTTATAAAACTATACAGAAAGGTAGGTCTCAATCATTTAAAAAAAAAAAAAAGTGCTCTGCAGTTAGAAAAGAAAAAAAAGGGAAGTGTGACTCTTCAGCAGCTCCACTTCCTCAGGGTTCCTCCTGCGTCATGGACACGCCTCCAACAGCAATTTCACAGTTTCTCTTTGCCTTGTCTCTCTCTCTCCACTGGACTGTGAGCTGTTAGGGTGGGGAGTAGTTGGGTCTTAGTTCTCTTTGACAGAGCAGCATCCAGACAGAATCTGGGCCTGAGTAGATGCTCAATCACATCTGTGGAATGAATGAGCAGATGAATGGAAGGAAAGGACGGGAGGGCTGAGCCGGACCCCAAGCCTCCGGCTTCCTTGAAATCTGAGTCTCCCCCACCCACACTCTGCTAGGATTCTCTCCTAAAGCTTTTGGCAGCTTCGTTGCCTGAGAGGGTCCTTCCCCTGAGCAGTTCCCCCATCACCCTGTGCCTGGGGACGTGGGGCTGGACGCCTGAACAGCCACTGGGGAGCAGGCTCTTCAGACATCATTTCCTCTCATCCTCACAGCAATCAAATATCAGAATTGTGATTCCTCATTAACATTTGCAGAAACTAAGTCTCGGGGGTTGAAATTTGCTCAAGCTCTTATAGCAGGAAGTGGCAGCATTCAAATCTCCCTGTCTCAAAATCCATGCTCTTGCCTTAGAGACAAGACTGCAGAAGCGACCTTGGACAAGCCCCTTCTCCTATGTGAGCCTTGGCTTCTCCTCTGGGTAATGAGGCTGCTGGTCCTCAGAGGGCTCAGTGATCCATTTCCACTCAGTCCACAATAATAAAATGTCCCAACTCATTCCTCCCCAGCCTCCTTGAGCTACCGGAAGCAGCCTGGCAGGAGAGTGCCTGTTCCTCCTCAACGCTGGCAGAAAGCCCTGGGAGCATGAGAGCCCCTCATCCGCAGCCCACATAAACAGGCGTGCATGTGGTTGCTGGCCATTGCCCCACATCCCCCCGCCTAACCCCTTGGGTTGGCATCTGAGGGGTGTGGAGGCGCTTCATGCTGGCTTTGCTCAGGTCTTCTGGCCAAGAGGTGCCAAGAAACACAATATCTCCCTCTGTCCCAGTACACAACCCATCCACAGGGACAACCCTCCTAATAACGGCCCGCACCTGCACAGGCTCCCACCTTACCAGGACACAGATGGCAGCCCCATGTTATAGCTGGGGATCCTGGGGCCCAGAAAAAGACAGCAGTGTTCCAGAGACCACCCAGCAGTTAAGTGGCAGAGCTGAGGCGGAGTTCCAGCCCCCAGGCCAGTATTTAGCGCTTTCCTTCCAGACCCCATGTTTGTCCAGGTCATGCAGCACATTTATTGAGCCCTGCCACAGGCAGGGAACCATGAGGCCATGGAATGGGCAAGATGCAGCCTCTGCTCTTGAAGGTTTACTGTTCAGAGGAGCAGAAGGATAAGGCCTCATGCAGGAGCTAATAAATGAAGATTAGGCTGGGCACAGTGGTTCATACCTATAATCCCAGCACTTTGGGAGGTCGAGGCGGGCGGACTGCCTGAGGTCAGGAGTTCAAGACCAACCTGGCCAACACGGTAACCCCGTCTACATTAAAAATACAAAAATTAGCCAGGCGCGGTGGCGGGCGCCTGTAATCCCAGCTACTCAGGAGGCTGAGGCAAGAGAATCGCTTGAACCCAGGAGGCAGTGGTTGCAGTGAGCTGAGATTGCATTCCAGCCATTGCATTCCAGCCTAGGCAACAGAGCAAGACTCTGTCTCAAAAATAAATAAATAAATAAATAAATAAAGATGAATAAGATCACAAAACAAGTGGATGATGTGTCAGAGCAGGGGGGCGGTCCGAGCGCTGCCCGGGAATGACGGGCACATAGTGGGAGCCTGCAGAGCCTGTTGAATGCAGGGCAGGCTGATTGAATGAGCTGTTTCATTATCCAGAGGGAGGCAGGAGGGCGGGGGCTTTGAGGGACAGAAAGAGATGTGGCAGAGGGATGAGCGCCCACAGTTTGACATACATGCAGGGTGCACCTCTGAAAGGAGAAATCAAGTTGTAAAATTCAGTAAGGCCACATGTTTGAACACCTTTAAATGCCAGGCCACATAGTTTCGGAGATCTTCCGCAGATGAAGGCTACTGTTATAAAATATGGTTTTGAAGCATTAACTTGGCAGCAAAACAGTAAATAGAGAAACAATGGCAGTCCCTGTGATACGCGGACAGGGTGAGCTGGAGACAGGGAGGCAGATGAGGATGCTGGAGAAGGGCTGGGCCAGGACCAGCCGGGGACGATGGGAAGCGAAGAGCTGCTGGGTAACAGGGGCTGGCTTCTGACATCGCCTTCCTCTGATCCAACAGCTTGGCCTCCCTGATGGCCAGCCTCAGCCTCACCCCATCAGGGGGTCAGTCCTGACCGGAGGGGAGAATAAGCAGGCAGCCAGCAGCCAGTCTCACAAGCCTTGCTGGGGTCGGCTTCCTCTCTGGATGAAGCACACTAACACGGTGAAGTGTGTGGCAAGCCCCTGGCATACAGGTCCACTCAGCCTCTAGTCCCGGGCTTACATCTTTCAGACCCGTAAGTGCCACTTCTTCTGGATGTGGGACTCTTACTCCAGCTGGTCAGAGCTGAAGTCAGGATCCTGAACCCCAAGCCAAGCTACATATGGCCCCGATGCCAGGAGCCACCCGGCTCTCCATGTGGGTCTGTGTCTGTCCCCCTCCTTCTTACTGCAATTAACAACGCTGCATTTGCTTACTTGCTGTTTGTCTCTGATACTCTCCAATGTCAGCTCTTTGACTCTAAGACCCACACATCACTTGTTCACAATTGTATCCTGCAACTAGCATGACACCTGACGCATATAGATCTCAAAAATGGTTGTGGGATGAATGAGTGGTTGTTACCCTCATAGTGGGTGCCCTTACCCAGCCAGGAGGCCATGCGTATTTCCTAAGGGTCTGCCACTCCCTCCATCTTCACTCTAGGTTGCCCCAGAGGCACTCACACCCCCATGGGCTCCTACTCACCTCCCCACTCTCCTACCCTAATCTCACTGGACTTGTCCCAGGCTGTCCTTAGCCATCAGAGTCATGCCATGGGTTAAGGGCCTAGGGGACAAATAAAAGTCCTTCCCCATCCCATCCTCCCACTACTTACTGTGTGTTGGTGTCTATTATACAGAGAAGTCATGGCTCTGTCTTTCTGAGATGGGGCCATCCTGGCGGCCATCAAGGAAGGCCCCTGCTCCCCTGCTAGGCGGAGGTAGGAAATGGAAGTTCTGGGCCAGGCAAGGTTGGGGAGAGCTCAATCCCTCTTGGTCTGCATTTGGAAAATCTGGATGAATGGGAAGAACTCCTGGAGTCAGGGGAGAAAGATGGCACTGGGGTCAAGGCGGGCGACACCCAAGCTGTGCCCCAAAGGAGTTTTCCAGGTTTGGGTGCTGCCTGGAACAATTTCCATTGTTCTTCCTCATGCCTTTATCTGAATGGTCTTTGCCAGCCCAACCCCTCGCTGAGCTGTCACCTGGCAGCTGCCCTTGCTTCAGGCTGCTTCTTGGATACTAGGGGGACAGCGTCCCCTAGAGGCCAGGAAGGTGGGGCAGCAGAAGTCAGCACGAGCCTCCCTAGACCCCAGGTCAGGGCTTGCAAAGCCTGGTGTCACAGCCAGCCTGGATGCTTCTGATTTTTATTTAGCCCAAGAAGCCTGAGCTTCCTATGGCAGCAACAGTTAGTGACACTGCATCCACCTCGGGTCCAGGGGCAGTTGCAGAGGTCAAGGAGGCACCACCCTATCCCAGGGTGTCCCTGCTCAAGTCTTCTGCCTGCCCCGTCCTGCCCCAGGCCTCCTCAGCCTTGGGACAAGAGATGGCTGCTCCCTACCCTGAGCTGTGCAGAAGGGGCAAGCTCAGTGTGCAGGACTCTGCAGCAAGTCCTTCGCAGTTGCTGGGGTGCTTGACTGAGCCCCGGGGATACCTTCTCCCAGAGCAGAGGGGTGGGGACTCGCGGGTCTCAGCTGTAACCTCCCTACCCCAAATCCTGTTGTTCTGAGAGTTAATTTGGAGCTACAGGGAGGATGGGAGGCATTACTGCTCTTCAGCCTCCAGAAGGTCTCTTTCAGGCACAGGAAAGGGGTTTCGGCACCTGCCGTGCTAGTGGTTTTCCAGACTGAAACTTCCGTATCAGTCTTATGACTCCGAAATTCTGTTCCTGTGCCTGTGATGAGGGACTGAGGGGCAGCCGGTGGGGCCACCTGCCCAGCTGATGCACCAGAGGTACACGGATTATGGATATAATGGATATATCTTAAAACCAAAGTGTTTAGTGAGAAAAGTAGGAAGCAAGGTGAGATTTTTATAACATAATGCCATTCCTGTACGTTAAAAATAGACACGTGCTAATTTGTAGCATTGTGTTATTGCCTCTGGTGTTAATAAAAGGAATACATGAGTCTCTGGCACCTATATAGAAAAGGACTTAAAATAGTTATTTTTAGGATATGAGGTGAACATGTTTTTATCTAAAATCTGAACATGAACTTCACAGGCAAAGATGATTACATAACATCTCTCTTATGTTAGGGACTTTTAATCTGGAACTTTTGCATAGTCACATAGTTGGAAGGTATTTCGGTGGTATTTTCAACAATTCAGCACACTTTTTTAAATGTGCTTGAAAAGTCTATAAATTGACTTAGGAATACTATACTTAACTGCGACTGTAAATATGCATGCTATATTTTTATATATGTATATCCACGATATATTTCGCTCCCTAAATTAGTTTTCATCTTCACATTGCCTTGGCCCTGAGTTTGAAATAACAAGCTTATTCTAAGCAGAGAGGAAACTGGTGAAGGAGGATTATTTTGAAGAGAGTTTTGAGAAGTGCTTATATTCCTTCTCCCTTGAGCCTCTTGAAAATAATTATAGCCATGACATCACACCTAAAAACAATTAACAATAATTTTAATATCATCGAACATCTAGCCAGTGTTCAAATTTCTAATTGTCTTTTAAACATCACTAAAAATTTATTTCATTTTGTTTAGATTGTTTGGATCTTGATCTAAATAAGTTTCACAGGTTGTGATTCTTTTAACTATCAGTTTCCTTTACATTTCTGTTTGTTTTTCTTTACAGTCTATTTGTTTAAGAAACTAGATAATTAGGCCTGATGAGGTGGCTCACGCTGTAATCCCAGCACTTTGGCAGGTCGAGGCGGGTGGATTTCGAGACCAGGAGTTTGAGACCAGCCAGGGCAACATAGCAAAACCCTGTCTCTGCCAAAAAACAAAACCAAAAATTAGCCAGGCATGGTGATGTGACCTGTAGTCCCAGCTCCTCAGGGAGGCTGAGGCAGGAGGATCACTTGAGTCTGGGAGGTCAAGGCTGCAGTGAGCTGTGATCATGCCACTGCACTCCAGCATGGGTGACAGAAAAGACCCTGTCAAAAAAAAGAGAGAGAGAGAAAGAAAGAAATGAGATCATTTATCCTGTAGTGCTTCCCACAGTATAGATTGACTGATTGCATACCCATTGTGTCCTTTAATATTTTCTTCTGTCTCCTGTATGTCATGTAAATTGCCATTTGAATTTAGATTTAGGTCCAATTTTTTTGGCAAGAATACTTCATAAGAGGCCTATGATGTTTGGTTATCTCAATTTGTGATATTAGCAGATATTGCTGATCAGTGCCACTATCCATTAATTAGGGGTTGCCACATGGTAATATTCAGATTCCACCATTTCTTCTTGATTTATGAGCTGAATTACTTCTGTAAAGAAAAACTTCTCCTTATCTACTGTTTGGTTGCCCGGTAGTAGCTTTACAGTGCAGGCAGGATAAATGCTCAATTATTTCTCTTTATCAGTTTATGAACCATTGAATACTCCAGTTATGTTAAGATGTTAAGTTCTGTGTTTTCTTTTTTCTTTTCCTTTTTTTTTTTTTTTTCAGACAGAGTCTTGTTCCATCACGAGGCGCCAGGCTGAAGTACAGTGGTGTAATCTCGGCTCACTGCAATCTCTGCCTCCTGGGTTCAAGCAATTCTCCTGCCTCAGCCTCCCTAGTAGCTGGGACTACAGGTGCATGCCACCACGCCCAGCTAATTTTTGTATTTTTTAGTAGAGACGGGGTTTCACCATGTTGGCCAGGATGATCTCGAGCTCTTGACCTCATGATCTGCCCACCTCCACCTCCCAAAGTGCTGGGATTACAGGCGTGAGCCACCGCGCCCGGCCATGAACCATTGAATACTCCCAAGGTGACCAATTAGATATGTTTTAGTACCATTATGAACTCATGGAGGTAAACATATTTGATGTGCTTCAATCCATTGCAATTTTTACCTTTATTGATGCAAAAATGGTCCCATCTTTGGCCAGAGGGGGGCCTTTTCAGGTTGACTCCTGAGTCCTTTGGACACCATCCTAGGTGTCTTAGAGAACTTTCTTGCCATCTGATATAGCCAATGTTCCAGGCCCCTGTTGTCCATTTGATGTCTCAGACCTGGAATCAATCACTTTTTCAGGGAACACTAGTTCTTTCGCTGGGTATATTTCAAGAACACAATCTAGGCATTGGGGTGCTCATAGCTACTGAAATGCTTATTGTTCTTAGGTCTTTTCTAAGGTCAGAACTAGGAAATACATTTTTTCTCAGTCATAAATATAAGGCACATCATAAGTTCATATTGATACTTTCAATTAAATTTAGGTTGATAGGGTGTTTGCAAAACTTCTTCCTTCTTCCGTCTGCATCTCCTTTCTCCCATGTCCAGAATCTCATTTCTCAAAAACACCAGGAATTTCAGAATTAGAATTTCTCATAATGTCCCATTTGCTTCATTCCGCATTGCACACGCAGTCTCAGGACACCAATACCGAGTCTCCCATCAGCCAAGCGACTGCTGAAAACAATTTGAGATTTTCGTTTGCGCATCTGCAGTTCTTTTTGTCTGCAGGCTATATCCTTTGGGTTGTACAGACTGTGTTTAGAACAGTTCATCTGTGTGCAGACTCCACCAACCAGATGCACAGTATGTTTATTTGCTTCTTTTTGGGGGGGGATTCCCTTTTTTTTCTTTTTTTTTTTTTTGAGATGGAGTTTCGCTCTTGTTACCCAGACTGGAGTGCAATGGCGCGATCTCGGCTCGCCGCAACCTCCGCCTCCTGGGTTCAGGCAATTCTCCTGCCTCAGCCTCCTGAGTAGCTGCGATTACAGGCACGCACCACCATGCCCAGCTAATTTTTTGTATTTTTAGTAGAGACGGGGTTTCACCATGTTGACCAGGATGGTCTCGATCTCTTGACCTCGTGATCCACCCACCTCGGCCTCCCAAAGTGCTGGGATTACAGGCTTGAGCCACCGCGCCTGGCCGGGATTCCTTTTTATGAAATTTTTTTACTTTTATGAAATAGTTCCAAAGTCACATGTACCAAACAAGCTATCTTCAAATAAGTCCAGCTTCCATCCCTGCCTCCTCTTCATGGCTTTATCTTTCCGATGCTTGCGTGTCTTAAATATAAGCAGATACATTTACATGTTTATATAGTTGCATCCCTGGCTTCCTTAGAGAAATATAAAACACACATTCCTTTTCTTAATCATATATTCTGGATGAAAACACTTTTCCCTCCTTTCTCCAGCCTCCTAGTACTTCTTTGCACGCTGTACCATAGTTTGTTCAACAAGCCTATTGATAGACATTTGGGCCGTTTCTCATTACAAATAGTCCTGCAACTCATTGCCTTTTTTTTTGTTTTGTTTTGTTTCGAGACAGAGTCTTGCTCTGTGGCCCAGGCTGGAGTGCAGTGGCATGATCTCAGCTCACTGCAACCTCTGCCTCCTGGGTTCAAGCGATTCTCCTGCTTCAGCCTCCCCAGTAGTTGGGACTGCAGGCACGCACCACCACACCCAGCTAATTTTTGTATTTTTTTAGTAGAGACGGGGTTTCACCATGTTGGCCAGGCAGGTCTCCAATTCCTGGCCTTAAGTGATCTGCCTGCCTCAGCCTCCCAAGGTGCTGGGATTATAGGTGTGAGCCACGCAGGTGACTTGCCTGCCTTTTGTATTTTGATCCAAGTTCATTTAGATGCAAATCCTCTACATCACTATCATTTCACAGAGTTTTTCTATATTACCAATGTGGTGAAGATTCTCCCCTGCTTAAAACCCAGCAATGGCTTCTGCTCACTCATAGGATAAAGTCCAAACTCAGCTCGACAGACAGTACCCATCAGATCCCGCCTGGCCCCTTGCTTTGGTCTACCTTCTGGTCAGAGGCATGCGAACCAGAGTGACTCCATCTTGAGTGAGGGCTAGGAAAATGAGGCTGGGACTTGCTGGGCTGCGTTCTCAGAAGGTCAGGCATTTCTAGCCTCTAGATGTTTACAGTTAAGGGAACAAATTAATACTGTTTACTAAACAGACCCAGACTTGGGAGTGTCCAGATATCCGGATATCTGGAGAACAATTTTGCTTTAAAGATAATAATATAGATTCTTGCAAAATATAATAATTAAGAAAATTAATTCTTTATCACAAACCCTTGCAGCAGAGCACGCCTCTCCATGTACACAAGCATGGCACGTAGGGCGGATGCGTTCCCCCTCACTGTTGGGAACGTCCTACTCCATCTGTGGAGTAGCTGTTCTCTCACCACTTTGCTTTCTTAACAAACTTGCTTTTACTTTGCACCGCAGACTCGCCCTGAATTAGTTCTTGTGTGAAATCCAAGAAACCTCTCTTGGGGTCTGGATCGGGACCCTTTCCTGTAACATTCTGGCCCCCTCTACCCAGCACCTCTCATGTCCCTCTCCACTCAGGAGAAAGCCCACGCTGCCCTGACTCTGGGCTGGGCTGCCCACACATGCTCTACTCTATGTTTTTTTTTTTTTTTGAGACGGAGTCTCGCTCTGTTGCCAGACTGGAATGCAGCGGTGTGACCTCAGTTCACTGAAAACTCCACCTCCTGGGTTCAAGCAATTCTCCTGCCTCAGCCTCCCAAGTAGCTGGGATTACAGGCACGCACCACCCTGCCCAGCTAATTTTTTTGTATTTTTAGTAGAGACAGGGTTTCACCGAGTTAGCCAGGATGGTCTCCATCTCCTGACCTCGTGATCCACACGCGTCGGCCTCCCAAAGTGCTGGGATTACAGGCGTGAGCCACCGCGCCCAGTCTCTCTGCTTAGAAGGCTTCATGTCCTTTTCTTCACCTGGCTAATTGTATAGCAGCCTGTGTAAACTTATCAGTGTCAATTCCAGGCTGTGATTTTCTTTCTTTCTCCTTTCTTTTTCTTTCTTTCTTTCTTTTTCTTTCTTTCTTTCTTTCTTTCCTTTCTTTCTTCTTTCTTTCTCTCTTCCTTTCTTTCTTTCTCTTTTTAGAAGATGAGGCCTTTAGAACGTGGGCTGTGATTTTCCTGTGTCCATCGCCTCCTCGTTGATGGCACCTTCAGAGCCGGGGCTGACTTAATACCCCCAGTGTCTGGACACAGTGACTCGTGCCTGTAATCACAGTGCTTTGGAAGACCCAGGCAGGAGAACCACTTGAGCTCAAGAGTTTGAGATCAGCCTGGGTGACACAGCAAAACCCCATCTCCACAAAAAAATTTAAAAATTAGCCAGGTGTGGTAGCGGCTCCTGTAGTTCCAGTTACTTGGGAGGCTGAGGTGGGAGGGTCTCTTGAGCCCAGGAGTTCAGGCTTGCAGTGAGCTAAGATGGCGTCACTGCACCCAGCCTGGGCAACACAGCAAGACCCTGTTTATGTATTTTACATATATATACATATATGTATATATATACACATATATATGTTTATATATGTATATTCACACACACACACACACACACACACACATCCCCAGTGACCAGCAAAAGCTCAGTGGCTCTGTGGGCTCAGTAAATGTTTGTGGAATGAATGAATACTTGTCTTGCCTTTCCTTTCAAATAGACAAAAACAGCTCCAGGTCACAGCTGTACCTCTTGCCAAGCAGAGAGGCAGCTGCACCATAGTGAAATCTCCTTGGTGCTATTCTTTTTGTTATCCTTCTGAAGGGAAAGCATTTTACTCTTATTAGATGTTTATGAGAGAGACTGGATCTATCATCATTGTGGGGCGGGCGGGGAAGACTTTCTAATCCAGAAACTCAAGTAGTCCAAGAATTTTATGACAAAGTTCTGGTTCTGTTGGAAAAAACAGACTCAGAGCCAGCAAGTACTGGGCAGACAAAGGAGGGCCCTGGCTGGCAGCCCTCCCCTCCGTGGCACATCCATGGTCCTTCTCACATTTGGCCCCTTTAGAGTCCGGGAAGTCCCCCCAGGTTCACCTCTGAGACCCCACCAGGGCAGGCTCTGACAGTCTCCTAGGCTACCTCCAAGACAGGTTTCCCCCAGCATGGCAAAACCAATCCTACCCACGCCCTTCCCATTGGCCCAGGCTCTGGGCTGCCTGCCTTTTCCCCTGTCTGCCCCAAAGGTGGTGAAAGGCTCAGTTAAACCCAAATTGCAGCCTCTGCCATCTGCTGCCACCGCGATCCTTGACCCCAGCATGGAAAGCCCTCACTGTGCGTCATCCCCGGAGAGGGACATGCGAGGCGTGTGGCTGCAGTGGCACTCACTCACGTTTCTCCCCTTCCCCATAAACATCACCACCTTGGTAACACCGCTTCCAAGGAAGTGTGTGGGCAGCTCAGGGAAAGCCTGGGAGGGGGCAGAAGTTCCAGGTGGGAAAGGTGTTGAAGAACCGTAGACTCAGAGGAGCTCCTGTCGGAAAGGACTTGATACTCACCCAGGATACTCCGAAGGGGGGTCCACAGGGGAGGGCTCCAGATCCCTATCCCAGGGGTCACCAAAGAGGCCCTGCTTTACTTGTTTTATAAATTGTGGTACCATGGTGTATTATCTCATTCGAAGAAAGAGTTCTGCTTTAAAACGTGTTTTTAAGGTCTACAAAACATTGACCCTGGTACAGTTTCCTGCCTGATACAAGAATTGCCTTTCCTATGGCATCTCCGTCACATGACCATCCAGAGTTACATACTCCCAGTGCCAGGAGCTCCTTTTTACCCCTCAGATGCCATCCCATTGTTGGGTAGCTCTGTTTAGCAAAAGGAGCCCCTGACTGTTTTTCCACGGTTCACTGCAAGCCTCCTGTTCCTGGTCCTCTTCCACACGACAGGGACAGAGCCCACATCTTTCCCTCTCCCCATCTCATCCCTTCTCCATATTAAATGTCCTCAGGTCTCTGGTCTGCCTCTTTGATATTTAACAGACAATTACCTGCCCTAAAGGGACTCTCTTGTCAGAAGTAAAAATGTTTTATGGCTATCACCTCAATTTGCTCTGCCACTGTCTCCAAATAGCAGATGCTTTTCTCTTTAGAGTAAATGTTGTTTTTGTCGCTTGTGAGTTCTTCCCCCTTTTAAAGGTGTGAAGATTGAACGCTGGCCCAGAAGGTTTCGGGTTTTCTCCCTCGGCTTTTAAAGCACTTTCCCTCCACCCTCCCCTGGGGTCACAGTTGTTGCTGACACAACCTTAGAATGAGGCTACTTCAGGTGCACAGAATTGAAGCAATGGATAAGGACTCAACTACAAGAAAAGCCAACCCAATAGAAACATGTTGAAATCAATGGTTCTGACCACGCATGAGAGTCCTCCAGAGGGCTTGTTAAAACACAGATTTCTGGGCTTGCCCGAGAGTTTCTGATTCCAGAGGTCTGGGTGGGGCCTGGGTATTTGCATTCCTACCCATTCCCAGGTGATGCTACTGGTCATAGAGCTGCAGTTTGAGGGCCACTGGAGTGCATGGCTGTATTAGTCCATTTTCATACTGCTGTGAAGAAATACCAGAGACTGGGTAATTTATAAAGAAAAAGAGGTTTAGGCCAGGCGCGGTGGCTCAAGCCTGTAATCCCAGCACTTTGGGAGGCCGAGGCGGGTGGATCACGAGGTCAAGAGATCGAGACCATCCTGGTCAACATGGTGAAACCCCGTCTCTACTAAAAATACAAAAAATTAGCTGGGCATGGTGGAAAAAAAATGTAATCCCAGCTGCTCAGGAGGCTGAAGCAGGAGAATTGCCTGAACCCAGGAGGCAGAGGTTGCGGTGAGCTGAGATCGCGCCATTGCACTCCAGCCTGGGTAACAAGAGCGAAACTCCGTCTCAAAAAAAAAAAAAAAAAAGAAAAAGAGGTTTAGTGGATTGACAGTTCCACTTGGCTGAAGAGGCCTCACAATCATGGTGGACGGCGAAGGAGGAACAAAGGCACACCTTACATGGCGTCAGGCAAGAGAGCGTGTGCAGGGGAACTGCCTTTTATAAAACCATTGGATCTCGTGAGACTTACTCGCTCTCACTAGGACAGCAGGGGAAAAACCCACCCTCACGATTCAATTACCACCCGGTGGGTTCCTTCCTCCGCACGTGGGGATTATGGGAGCTACAATTCAAGATGAGATTTGGGCAGAAATGCAGCCAAAACTTATCAAGGGCCATGGAGGAATACCCCCAAAAAAGCAAGATTGCAAGGCACAGAAGCGTTTCTAAGTGCCCAGTAGGAAAGTGTGTGCCTGGGCCTGCCACTCCACAGCTGCCTGGGCTTACCTGGGCTTCTTCCTGAGGTGCTTCCTCCCCCACCAGCAGCACCTCCCCACAAATCGAGTCTCACAGAGCTGGACACAGAGCAGCTGACACATCTAACCTTGCCTTGCTGAGCATTCTATCTCAGAGAGCAAAGGCAAATTTTCCTTTGGACCCAATTTTGGCCACTAAGAAAGAATTGACAAGAAAACAGCCATTCTTGTCTTGTGGATGGCAATACCTAAGCATAGCCATGCCCTCATCGTGCGTTTTAAACAGCCGTGTGTATTAAATGCCTGCAGACATTTCCTAGAGACCTTAAAAA
This sequence comes from Sapajus apella, assembly GCF_009761245.1. Taxonomy (NCBI): domain Eukaryota; kingdom Metazoa; phylum Chordata; class Mammalia; order Primates; family Cebidae; genus Sapajus; species Sapajus apella. Next base: position 904,930 of record NW_022437108.1, read on the forward strand.
GGCAAATTTCAAAATTCTGAGGACACAGGTTTTCAGGATATTTGACGTCCAATGGATGAGAACTACTTTGAAGTAACAATAACAACCACAGCTCTGGAGAAAGAGAAGCCAGATCTCGGCTGACACCACCGCAAAAAGATGTTAGAATTTGGAGGCTTCTGTTGGATTTAAAATCTTTAACAACACCTGAGCATCAAAGACTGACAACAAACTGTGAAATTTCCCACACCAAGAGGGAAGGCAATTATGTTGAAGGGGCAGAGCTGTCAATTGGTGGCCAATATATGCAGACCAGAAGCTTCAAGCCTTCATCTTCGCATCTTAACTCCAGCTGCGGAGTTCAACTCACCTTGCAGCCTTATCAAAGCTTTGCCTCCCCACCCCGCCCCAGCGCTTTTTTTTTTTTGCTTAGAAAGTCACTTTACCGAGATCCTGAAATGCCAACGTTTTCAAACCATCATCACCTTTTATGAGAACTTAGACAGGCTTTAATCAAAATGTGTGTGTTTCCTGCTATAACCTTTAAGAGAAGCCGTGCCAGTACCTGCTGAGGTTTGATGAGGACTGTTTTATGACAGCGGGTTCCAGAACTTTCCTTTGCTTTGTGTTTTGGCCCTGCTTGCCTCATCCTTCTGTTATTACCTAGCAAGGAAAGAATTTCCTTTTTTTTTTTTTTCTAGTCTAAACATTCTCCCAGGAGAAAAACGGTTGGCTTCTCTATTGACTAATAAGCCCAAAGAGCCTGTTAATAAAAATTAAAGTTCATTTAGAAATTCATGGTAGGTATAAACCAATATCATTCTCATCATATTTTTGCTATCTGATAGAGCATAAAAAGTGGATCAGCTTCCTAAGGTTGCAGCAAAGGAGCGAATACAGGGTTTGCTTTTTAATGGAGCATATCAGGCTCGTCCTGTTGATGGTTCTGCCACCAAAATGTCTCCACTCTCTGCTCCCAGGACAGTTGCCCTACCCAAAGGCCTGTTATTCCCTTCCCAGAGGAGTCTACACCCTCCTAACTGACCTCCCCACCTACTAACAATCCGTTCTCCACACACTTTCCTCAAAATGCAGGCCTGGGCACCAGTTCCTCTTTCACAGCCCGCAGGATCAAGTCCAAACTCTTCTCAGGAGCGCCACAGAGCCTCCATCCTCGCCTTAAATGCCTTCCCAGCTTTGCTTTCCCCAGGCTCCCAGCTCAGCACACCTGACCTGCTTTTCCAGCCCCAGGCAGGCAGGCCTCATTCAGTCATTGGTTCCTTCCTTCAGCACACATCAAGCCCCCATTCTGTCCCTGGGCAACAGCTGTAAAAACAGCAATAATAGAGGCAGGAGCAGTGGAGCTGGTCTGTAGTCCCAGCTACTCTGGAGGCTGAGGTGGGTGGATCACTTGTGGCCAGAAGTTCGAGTCCAGCCTGGGTAACATAGTGGAAACCCTCCTCCCTGCGTCTAAACATTTTTTAAAAAATTAGGTTGGTGAACGAATTTACACTCCCACCAACAGTATAAAAGTGTTCCTATTTCTCCACATCAAAGACAGTGTGGCAATTCCTCAAGGATCTAGAAATAGAAATTCCATTTGACCCAACAATCACATTATTGGGTATATACCCAAAGGATTATAAATCATTCTATTATAAAGACACATGCACCTGTATGTTTACTGTGGCACTGTTTACAATAGCAAAGACTTGGAACCAACCCAAATGCCCATCAATGATAGACTGAATAAAGACAATATGGCACATATGCACCCTGGAATACTACGTAGCCATAAAAAAGGATGAGTTTATGTCCTTTGCAGGGACATAGATGAATCTGGAAATCATCATTCTCAGCAAACTGACACAAGAACAGAAAACCAAACACCGTATGTTCTCACTCATAAGTGGATGTTGAACAATGAGAATAGATGGACACGGGGAGGGGAAGATCACACCCCGGGGCCTGTCGGTGGGTGAGGGGGCTGGGGAGGGATAGCAGGGGGGATTGGGGCGGGATAACATCAGGAGAAATACCTAACGTAGATGACTGGGTGATGGATGCAGCAAACAACCGTGGCACGTTTGTTACCTATGTAAGAAACCTGCACGTTCTGCACATGTACCCCAGAACTGAAGTATATAATAAAAAATAAATAAATAAAATAAATTATGTTGGTGCAAAGGAATCATGGTTTCTGCCATTACTTTTAAATGGCAGAATCTGCGATTACTTTTGCACCAACCTAATAATTTAAAAAACAGTCATAACAGCTAACATTTATTGAGGACTTTGTGTGCCAGTCACTGTTTTTCAGGCGAGAACTCATTTAATCCACAGAATGACCCTATTAGGTAAATTCAGGAACTTATCAACCCCACTTAGCAGTAATTAAAATAGAGACCCAGAGAAACTAAGGAGCTTGCCCAAGGTCAGACTTCACAGTTCATGGGAGAGGCAGAAGATCCATAAGTGTGCTGGTGAAAGTGTGAAATTGTAGTGGGAGACCAGGGGGCTTCCACCATTCATTCAGTCATCCATCCACTCATTCACTAAGTGCCTTTTGGATCAGCTATTACGTTCCAGGAGCTGTTCTAGGTGCTTAGAAATGTGAAAGAAGAAAACAAAGAACCCTGTCCCCCAGGATCTTCTTATGTTCTAGTGGAACGAAATTGACATTATAAATAAATTATGTAGCGTGTTTGAAGGTGGCAAGTGCTATGAGGAAAAAATAAGGGCAGGCGTAGGGGATGGGGAGTCAGTATGTGGGTGGCAGTTTGTGGTATTAAATAGAGTGGTAAAGAGCAGCTGCATGGAGGAGGTGACTTCCACCAAGAGCTGAGTTACGTAACGAAGTCACCCTCCAGCTATCTGGGAGGACATTCTTGGGAGAGGGAACAGCTCATGCATAAGCCCTGAGGCAGGAGCCTGGTGTGTTTGAGTCTCGACAGGGGTGTCCAGTGTGGAGGGAGAGGAGTAAATGAGGGGAAAACAGTAGACAGATGATCCTGCAGGGCCTCGTAGTTATTGTAAGGACTTCAGCTCTTACCCTGAGTGAAGTGGGGAAGGACGGCAGGTGTTCTACGCTCTGGTGCCCTGTAGAGAGTGGATAATGGAGAAGGGGGTGGAGAGCAGGAAAGAGGCAATCACGTTAAGGCAGCCAAGAGATGACCCAGGCAGTGGCAGTGGGGATGGCGAGAAGTGGCTGGATCAGAAACAAAGTGAAAAAGGGGAGTCTACTGGGCACAGTGGCTCACGCCCAGCACTTTGGGAGGCTGAGGCGGGTGGATCACAAGGCCAGGGGTTCAAGACCAGCCTGGCCAAGATGGTGAAACCTCATCTCTACTAAATATACAGAAAATTAGCCAGGCGTGGTGGCAGACGCCTGTAATCCCAGCGACTTGGGAGGCTGAGGGAGGGAACTGCTTGAACCCAGGAGGTGGAGGTTGCAGTGAGCCGAGATCGAGCCACTGCCCTCTAGTGTGGGTGACCGAGCGAGACTCTGTCTCAAAAATAATAATAATAATAATAATAGAGGAGTTAAAGACTTCAAGGTTTCTGGTTGAGGAGAGTGAGGAAGGCTTCACTGGGACTATCTTAGGTCTTAGGGACTATATCTTGTCTCTTTAACAGGTAGTTGTATACAGGTCTGTTCCTCTGATTTGATATTAGCTATTAAAGGGCAAGGCCCCCATGACAGCCATTTTTTTTTCAGGACCGCCATCTGCACCACTCCAGGGTGCTCCATTCACAGCGTGGCCTGTGGGCAACTCGCTGCCCACCACCGTGTTTCCCTTGTGAACAGCGCCATACACAACGCTGGAAGGACGGAAGGCGGGCAGGCAGGCGGGCGTCTCTTTGGATGATCACAGATTCATTTGAAGTCACACACCCCAAACTGGAAATCGCTCATTTAAATTCATTTAATACTAGCATTACATTTTTAAAAAATAACATCTACATTTTTAAATTCCTACAGACTTTTTTTGTCTTTGAAAGTTAAATTGTTAAATTCATCATCTCCACTTTTAAATTCCTCTCATAAAAAAAAGGCAGTGTTTCTTCCTGTCTGTTTAAATCATATTCCACAGTGAAATTGGTTATGTAACTTAGGAATGAAAACAATGTCATGCCTTACTTTTAGTTTGTCCCCTGGGAGGTTGGGCATGGGGGAGGGTGTACAAGAAACTTATTGAGGTAGAGGTGGGAAATCAATAAAGTCACAGCTGTAAAGCAATTTAATTAATTCATTCTTAATTAACTGGGAAACATAACATTCTTTTCAATAAAGGTTTCAAATGTAAAATACACTCCAATTCCAACTGGTTGCTAGGGAAAAGCAGGCAGAGAGAAAAAGTCAGAGCTGGAAGGAAATGGAAAGATACACTAGTTGGACCTCTTCCTTAGCCCTCTGCTAAGGGAGCAGACCCAGGGAAGGCGGGAGAGCTACCCAGCAAGTTTTTTTTTTTTTTTTTTTGAGACAAGGTCTTGCTTTGTCGCCAGGCACCAGGCTGGAGTGCAGTGGTGCGATCCCGGCTCACTGCAACCTCCGCCTCCCAGGTTCAAGCAATTCTCCTGCCTCAGCCTCCCGAGTAGCTGGGACTACAGACATGCACCACCACGCCCGGCTAATTTTTGTATTTTTTTAGCAGAGACTGGTAACGTTGAACGCCCCACTGCTGAATAGCGGTGAGAACTTCTGACATCAACCCAGTGCTTTTCCCAGACACTGTTCTGCAGCTTCCTGGGAAGGCAGATGCAGAAAACAAGACAATGTGCTTTCAAAACCAGTCACTTAAAGCAACTCAGAGCAACTAGGCCGATGGTTCTAAATAGGGGGTGACTTTGCACCCCCAGGGACACTTGGGTAATGTCGGGAGACATTGTTGTCTGGTACACTTTGGCCTGGGGAGGGTGGTACCAGCATCTCATGAGTAGAGGCCAGGGATGCTAAGATCCTTCTAAGCACAAGACATCCCTCCCTGCCCCCAGTGAAGAATCATTCTGCACAAAATCTCAACAGTGCCACTGCTGAGAAACCCAAGCTAGACCGAGCTTTCAACCCTAGCCAAGTATTAGAATCACCTGGGCCACCTCCGATCATCTGAATCAGCATCTCCAGGGAGGGAAACCAGGCATCCATATTTTTGAAAAGCTCTCCAGATGTTCTTAATGTGCCCCAAGTTTGAGAATCACGGATTAAACCTCCACAAATTGGAAAATGAACCAACAATCAAAGCAAATAAGACATTTAGCCCCTATTACATGTCTGGCAGAAACTGAAGGAAGCAAAAAGAAGTCAGTAACACAGTCCCTGCCTCAGGGAGCTTACAGCAGGGGTGAGAAACCAGGAAGATCTGTCATTCATCAAGGGTAAGTTAGGCAGCAGATGAAGAGCAAGGGTGGGAAGTGCGACGGGAAAGGGGGCAGCACACAGCAGCAGTGTGAAACCAGGAACCCAGTGGTCATTGCCAAAGCTAAGCCTATTTGGTGGAGACTGCCTCATTCATTTGGCATCTTGTCTTACCCTCACTTCCATGATCAGAAAAAGAATTATTTTCGCAGTCTGCTAGACCCAGATTCACCACTTAAGTTTTCTTTCTCCTAAAATTATAATTGTTTGTAACTTAATATTAAATATAATGTATTCTATGAGTAAATTCATGTTGCATTATTATTTTTCTTTAACATTATACAAGCAATTTTGTTTAACTGATACATTTAAAAAAATAATTGTCCCCCAACCGTGATTAGGTGTGAAACCCATCTTTCCCAGTGGGAGGGGGTTCCTTAAGGATATCTTGGTCAGATTCCTTCACCTGCCTGTCATTTTTGTGACTGTAGCTCTCTCATTTCACTTTTTAAGACACAGTATTTAAGACACAGTCTTTTTCATTTTTAACCGGTCTCTATTCAAAACTGGTTTCCCTTGGAGGTGCTGGTGGTTCTAGGCAGTGATTGTCAATCCTGAAGAGATTCAGTTCTCCCTTGCTGTAATTATGTAGTAGCATTTGCTTTACAATCTTGAAATGAAATTTATAGGTAGTGTAAGGCCGGTTGCCTTGCCGGGAGGTTGGACACGCCCACCTCTGCACCCGGCACCAGGCTCTGCACTAGGCACCTAGCTCTGCCGCATGGCTCCGCTGGAAGACTCCAGCTGATGCAAGGCTCCTGGCGGGTCCCACCGGAAAACCCGCCCAACAACTGCCAACCAATAGCGGCCCGCCCCGTCTCAATCACGCTCCTCTGGAGCCAATCAGAGCACCCAGCTGTTGCTTGGTCCTCCTAGCCATAAAAACGCCACGCCCCAGGAATTTGGCGCGACTTCCCTGGCCCCTTTCCCCGCGACCATGGAACCTCTTCTGGGAGCTGAATAAATTGGTTCTTATACTGGCCTCAGTTTCCTCATTTTAAACTCGGCAATAACCCTTACAGGTAGTCTCACTAACTTATCTACATATAAAAATTTAAAAAGATCAATATGTACTGATTACCTCTCTTCCCCCATCTCCTCTGTATCGTCCTATGGCCTGGCCTGGCCTGGCCTGTGATTATCCCCACAGATTGCATCGGCCCGCTTCCCTGGCTCTGTGGGTTCATCCTGCAGCAGTCCAGCAGAAGGCACAGACAGGAGATGCAAAAGACGAGAAAGAGATGAGGGCATTTATTCCCTGCCCCACCAAGATACCTACAGTACAGGCCTACCTCTCTGGTCACAGCTCACGGAGACGGAGGGAGGAGGGGCTGGGCTTCACCAACATTATACCTGTCCCAGGCCCCTTCAGGCCAAGGGGCAGCAAGGCCTTTCCGCTGTTGCTTATCCCAGGGTGCCTCACTAAGCCCAGTCGGTTCCCTTAAACCCATCCTCTACTCTGCAAATATTGAGCCCTCTATTTCCTGTGGTAGAAGGTGGTGGGGGTGGGGGACTTACTGATACACAGTGTAATGCTCTAACTAGAATAGGAAGGAGGAAGAAAAGGAAAGTAATTTTTATTAAGGAAGTATTATTTCAATATGGAAATACTTGGATATGACTTTACCAGAGACATATTGAAGTACTGCGGTCAGATGTTTGCACCGCAAATGAGCTAAGGGCAAATGCAGGCAGTGGCAACGTCATTTGTCACTTCGTTTCCTAAATGGCAACCAACTCTTGAGAATGTTCTGAATAAAACAAAGCATCACATTCCTTTGATTTACATGGTAGCTGAATTTCTGGAAATGCTATGTCCATGAAAGCTATATAAAAATAGTTTAAAATAGAGTTTGATTCTAGGCTCAAATGATCACAAGCAGGCCTTTCATCAACATCTGGGGTCCGAAACCCCGGGGCCAGGGGCAAGTACCGGTTCACGGCCTGTTAGGAGCCAGACTGCACAGCAGGAGCTGAGTGGTGGGAGGGCGAGGGAGTGACGCTGCGTCTGTATTTACAGCAGCTCCCCATCACTCCCATGACGGCCGGAGCTCCGCCTCCTGTCAGATCAGCGAGGGCATTAGATTCTCACAGGATTCAAACCCTACTGTGAACTGCACATGCGAAGCATCTAGGTTGCACTCTACTTAAGAGAATTAATGCCTGTTGATCTGTCACCATTTCCCATCACCTCCGGATGGGACTATCTAGTTTCAGGAAAACAAGTTCAGGGCTCCCACTGATTCTACATTATGGTAAGTTGTATTAATATAATTATTTCATTATATATGACAATGTAATAATATAGAAATAAAGGGCACAATAAATGTAATGCATTTGAATCATCCTGAAACCATCCCCCAGCACAGCGTCCATGGAAGAATTGTCTTCCATGAGACCTATCCCTGGTGCCAAAAAGGTCGGGGACCACTGATCTACATGAATGTCCACTGGGATGTTCTAAAACCATGAAAGACAGAGGATGATTAGTTCTTGTGCAAGACTGTCTCATAAATTGCAGCATCCTTTGATTCCTGGCCCTGCTTTTTTTTTTTTTTTTTTTTTGTTGTTGTAATGGAGTCTCGCTCTGTAGCCCTGGCTGGAGTGCAGTGGCGTGATCTCAACTCATTGCAACCTTCGTCTCCTGGGTTCAAGTGATTCTCTTGCCTCAGCCTCGGAGTAGCTGGGATTACAGGCACCCGCTACCATGCTCAGCTAGGTTTTGTATTTTCAGTAGAGACGAGGTTTCACCATATTGGCCAGGCTGGTCTCGAACTCATGACCTCAGGTGATCCATCTGCCTTGGCCTCCCAAAGTGCTGGGATTACAGGTGTGAGCCACCACTCCTGGCCGACCCTGCTCTTTAAACGCTTTCAAAATGTCCCCAAGGGTGCTCCCATTGAGCACTAAATTTCAGGGATTGCAGTGGGGTGGGGTAGGTATGTAATCTGCTGGGGGGCAGGTGGAGCCGGGTTGGGGGTTGGCAACCATCTCTGGGTAGATACGCTGCTCTCTCAGGTGGCCATCACTATACTTAGCCCACACTGATTAGTGAAGCCTTCTGAGGAGCAGCTTTCTGGTGGGAAAGTCATGTGCATTATGTTTTTTCTTTTTGAAATGGGCTTATGTTAATATAATTGACATGCCTTAAAATTCACCCATTTAAAGTGCCCAATTTGAGTACAAAAAAGATAGAATGAATAAGACCTATCATTTGAGAGCATAACAGGGTTGACTATAGTCAATAATAACTTAATTGTACATTTTTAAATAACTTGAAACACTTAAGGAGTGTAAGTGTATTATTTGTAACTTAAAGGACAAATGTTTGAGGGGATGGATACCCCATTCTCCGTGATGTGCTCATTTCTCATTGCATGACTGTATCAAAACATCTGTACCCCATAAACATATATACTATGTACCCACAAAAATTAAAAATTAAAAAAACATTTAAAAAATAAAGTGCACAATCCAGTGGTTTTTAGTATATTCAGAGTATTGTGCAACTATCAGCTAATCTAATTTTAGAACATTTTCATCACCCCAAAAAGAAATCAAGTAGTTATTAGCCACCACGCCGTACCCCCATCCTTAGCCCTAGGCAAACATTAATCTGCTTTGTCTCTATACATTTCACATAAATGGAATTATACAACATGTGGACTTTTATGATTGGCTACTTTCACCTAATATTTTTTCTTTTTTTTTCTCACCTAATGACTTAAGATTCGTTCATGTTGTAGCACATATCAGTACTTTATTCCTTTTTATGGCTGAATAATATTCCATTGTATAGATATATACCACATTTTATTTTATCCATTTATCACTTGATGAAAATATAGATTGATTCCATTTTGGGGACTAGTATAAATAGTGCTGCTATGAACATCCTTGTACAAGTTTTTGTGTGGATATGTTTTTGTTTCCCTTGGGTTTATACCTGAGAGTGGAATTGCTTGGTCATATGGTAACTATATTTAGCTTTTTGAATAACAGCCAGACTGTGTTCTCCAAAGCAGATGGATCATTTTACATTCCCACCAGCAATGCATGAAGATTCCAATTTCTCCATATCCTCTCCAACACTTGTTGTTGTCTGCCTTTTCATTATACACACACGTTTAAATGAATCTGAAGTGGTATTTCACTGCAGTTTTTATTTGTATTTCCCTAATGAGCATCTTTTCATGTGTTGATTGGCCATTTGTATATCTTCTTTGGGTACATATCTTCAGATAATTTGCCCATATTTTAATTGGGTGATTTGTTGTTTTGTTTCTTAGTTATTAAGTTATAAGAATTCTTTATATATTCTAGATATATAAACCACTTAGCAAGTATATGATTTACAAATATTTTCTCATTCTATAGGTTATCTTCTCACTTTCTCAATTTCTCTTTGAAGCACAAAATTTTTAATTTGGATGAAGTCCAATTTATCTATATTTTTGTTTTGTCACTTGTGCTTTTGGTGTCATATCTAAGAATGCTTTGCCTAACCCAAGGTCACAAAGATTTGCTCCAGTATTTTCTCCTAAGAGTTTTACAGCTCTTACATTTAGGTTTATGATCCATTTTGAGTAAATGGTTGTGTATGGTCTGAAGAAAGGGTCTAACTTTATTCTTTTGCGTGTAGCTATCCCGCTGTTCCAGCATCGTTTGTTGAAGAGGCTGTTCTTTCCCCATTGCATTGTCTTGATACCTTTCTCTATAAACGTGAGATTTTGTTGCTGAACTCTGTTTGATTCCATTGATCTATATGCCTATCCTTATGGCACCACCACATCACACTCTTAATTACTGTACCCACATAGGTTTTTTAATGGGGTTAAAGCCCTTACAAGGGCTTCCCCCACTTCATACTTCTCCTGACATGGGGAATCCAGCTCCTGCTCAGCCTGTCCAGAACTGACAAAACCCATGGGGCTTAATAAAGAGGCAAATTGAAAATCATGCTGCATAAGGACACTTCCACAGTCTTGGATACGCCTGACTCCCATGAAAACAGCTCATTAAGATGCAGTCAATCAAAGTGTGCAAACCACATAGGAGTCAGTGAACTAACAGATGGGACCTCCACTAGAATTAACAGAATAATCCCAAAGTATTTTAAAATCAATATATTTAAATATCCAAAGGGATAACGAATATAAATATCACCAGAACAGACTAAGAGACATTAAAAAATACAGTCACTGAAATCAACTGGTACTGTGTCAGCTCTCTGTCATCTTGTATCATTCCATTAGTAAATTTATTCAATAACTAGTATGTCCTAATCACATGCTGGGCAGGGGAGATGCAGTGATGAAAGAAACAGTTGCAGCCCTCAAGGAGCTTGCTTTTTCTTTTTTCTTTTTTCTTTTTTTTCTTTCTGAGACAGGGTCTTACTCTGTTATCCAGGCTGGAGTGCGGTGGTGTCATCACAGCTCACTGCAGCCTCGACCTCCTGGGCTCAAGGAATCCTCCCAACTCAGCCTCCCAAGTAGCTGGGACTACAGACACATGCCACCATGTCCCGCTATTTTTAAAATTTTTTTATAGAGATGAGATCTCCCTGTGTTACCCAGCCTGGTCTTGAACTTCCATCTTCAAGCAATTCTCCCGCCTCAGTCTCCTAAAGTGCTAGGATTGTAGGCATGAGTCACTGTGCCTGGCCTTTTTCACTTTAATGAAGGACAATTGATTTCTAGATAAACTTTTTACCTTTTCTTTTTCCTACATGAAATTTTATAAATTAGATGTTTCTCATGACTTTAAATTTGGCAGAAGGAAGGTGGCATCAAAGTAAGTCATTCTTGCCTCTTTCCTTCTCTAAGCTCCCAAAAACAGTTGTTTTGCTTTGGTGGGCTGTTTGGGAGTTTAGGAGAGTTTTTTGCCTAGTCATTGGGGATTATGAAGTGGAAGGGCTGAAAACTGATTGCTATATGACAGCAAGATAAAATTACTGTAAAGTAGCTTAGTCATAGCTCAGCCTCAGCCTAGCCTCCTTACCACCATGAAGGCAGTCCACAATTAACTTCAATCCAGTTTTTCATTACAGAGTACTCTTACAAAATAAATCACTTGCATGACATCATTTGTTGTACACGGAACAACAAAGCATTAATTCAGACAGGCCAGCAGCTGGCACAAAAAGACCTTAGTTTATGCTTTTAGTGTGTCTTGTAATGGAACAATCTCTCTACTTAGGTGACCAATCATTGCTAATAGTGCAATACTGGGCAAGACGGTGATGCCTTCTGCTCATTGGAACCTGCTCTGAGAAGAAAAACATCTCTGTGGAACAGAGAGCAAAAGTAGAGTTTTTTTCTTTAAGGTATGAAAAATCATGATTAAAAGCTATGAGATTTTTTTAAAATCCCTTTAATCACTTTCAAATAGTTTTATAAGCTCAAATGGTTTCCTTTCTACAGCTCAGGAACTAACTGGTTAATTTAGATAAAGATAGGGCAAACGCTAGGTACTTAGCAGTACTTGTTTTTCTTTGGGCTTGGATTCATTCCCCCCTCCTTGCCCCCAAATAAAATAGAGACGTTTTAGTAGCTGCACTGGAGGCCCTTAGGTCATTGGTTACTAGCTGTAAAAGATTTTATAGCAGGCAGGAAATCTGGCCAAATATTTACTCGACAAAAATTCAATGTTGAAATGCAGCAAATTAGTTGTTACGGTTGTTTAAAAACTTTTACTCTAGGTGGCTTTCCTAAATCATCTTCCTAAGTGGAAAAGATCTTGTAAGTTTTGAGCTGAAATTTCCCACTCAAAAGGAAGCATTATAACGCAGAAACATCTGAGAAACAATAGCATAAATTTATCCTAACATTTAAATTGCAAAGGAATGATATTCTGGAACAGGCAAAACTGTAGAGACAGAACCATTAGGGAAATGCAAATCAAAGCCACAATGAGATAGCACTTCTCACCCATTAGGATGGCTACTATATTAAAAAAAAAAAAAAAAACCCACAGAAAATAACAAGTGTTGGCAAAGATGTGGAGACAGTGAAACTCTCGTGGACTATTGGTAGAAATGCAAAATGGCACAGCTGCTGTGGAAAACACTATGGCAGTTCCTCAAAATATTAAAATAGAATTACTATATGATCCAGCAATCCCACTTCTATGTATAATAGATACCCAAAAGAATTAAAAGCAGGGTCTCAAAGAAAGATTTGTACACCCATATTCATAGCATTATTCACAATAAAAAGTAGAAGCAGGGCCGGGCGCGGTGGCTCAAGCCTGTAATCCCAGCACTTTGGGAGGCCGAGGCGGGTGGATCATGAGGTCAAGAGATCGAGACCATCCTGGTCAACATGGTGAAACCCCGTCTCTACTAAAAATACAAAAAAAAATCAGCTGGGCATGGTGGCACGTGCCTGTAATCCCAGCTACTCAGGAGGCTGAGGCAGGAGAATTGCCTAAACCCAGGAGACGGAGGTTGCGGTGAGCTGAGGTCGCGCCATTGCACTCCCCCCTGGGTAAAAAAAAAGAAAACACCCCTCCTCAAAATAAAAGAAAAAAAAAAAAAAAAAGTAGAAGCAACCTGTCCATCAAAGGATGGACAAGCAAAATGTGGTATATACATACAATTAAATATTATTCACCTGAAAAAGGAGGAGATTCTGGTAATAATATGGGTGAGCCTTGGGGACATTATGCTAAATGAAGCCAGTCAAAAAAAAAAAGCTATATGAATTTACTTTAATGGAGACAAAAACTAGAATGGGAGGCTGGGCATGGTGGCTCATGCCTGTAATCCCAGTACTTGGAGAGGCTGAGGCTGTTGGATCACCTGAGATCAGGATTTCAAGAACAGCCTGACCAACATGGTGAAACCCCATCTCTACTAAACACAAAAAATTAGCCAGGTGTGGTGGTGCATGCCTGTAATCCCAGCTAGTCAGGAGTCTGAGTCAGGAGAATCACTTGAACCTGGGAGGCAGAGTTTGCAGTGAGTAGAGATCGTGCCATTGCATTCCAGCCTGGGCAACAAGGGCAAGACTCCATCTCAAACAAACAAACAAACAAACAAAACCCCAAAAAACTAGAATGGTGTTTGCCAGGTGCTGAAGGGAAGAGGAAAGGGGGAGTTATTGTTTAATCGGTATAAATTTCAGTTTTACAAAATGAAGTTCATGGAGATGGAAGGTGGTAACAGTTTCACCTCTGAATGTATTTAATACCACTCCACTGAACTGTACAATTAAAAATGGTTAAGATGAATTTTGTTATTACTACAATTTAAAAAATTATGAACAGTAAAAAGAGCAGTATTGCTAAGGGTTACAAGGAAGGGAAGGATGAAAGGTGGAGCAGAGAAGACTACAGAGCAGTGGAAATACTCTATGACACTACAATGGTGGGAATATGTAATCACACATTTGTCCAAACCTAGAGCATGTGCAGCACCAAGAGCGAACCCTAATGTAAACTGTGGCCTTTGGGTGATAATGATATGTTAATATAGTTTCATCGATTTTAACAAATGTACCACTCTAGTATGGGATGTGGGATACTGGGGGAGGCTGTGTGTATGTATGTGGGGCAGGGGACATATGGGAACTCTCTGTACTACTTTTTGCTCAATTTTGCTGTGAACATAAAACTGCACTAAAAAATAAAGCCTATTTTTAAAGCTGCAAAGGAAAGAACTAAGTAAAGAAAATATGGTATGTTGGTTTTTCCTCTGAATGTCCCGGCTTCCTTTAAATTTATATCATAATCTAGACAGTCATTTTCTGTCCTGTAAATTGGTCCAATCAGAGCTACATATGAGCCAATATGTGCGTATCCCATCAACTTTTCCACTTTGAAGTTGTGCCTGAAGTCAAATCATGGAAGTGATTTCCTTCAGGCAGAATCGGCCTGAAGTCTCAGAGCCTCAAACTATTTTTACTCTCATGCTCAAGAATAAATTCAAATTATCCTAATTATATTAAAACCAAAATAAAAGCTTTATTTTAAAAAAGTCTTATCTAAAATTCAAATCCAAAAAAAGCCTTAAAAAGAAAGCTTTCTATGTTGACTCAGCAGTAGATATAGCATCTCTGTTGAAGCAGATGATTCTTTTTCTCTGCATGCTTATAAAAAGCCAATTGTTAAATGCAAAATCTTCACTCAGTCACGGCAGGATAGGCTCTGCTGTGGTTAAAAACAAAAAAGTACAACCAAATCTCAGTGGCTTAACATAATAAAAGCTTATTTTTTGGTCATACAAAGCCCACTATGGATCCAGCTGACCTCCACAGACTCAAGATCAAAGCCACTTTGATCTTGTGGCTCCACCATTTCAGCTGAGGCCTCCTGCACAGTGCTGTGACAGAGGAAAGGGGTTTGTCATGAGATAGTCTGACAGTGACACACACTGCCACCACCCATGTTTAACTGGTCAGAACTGGCCATCGCCTACCTACAAGAGGGCTGGGAAGTGTAGTTTTCTGTATGCTAGGAAGGGAAGTAGTGTAGATATTGCATTTCTGCAAAGGATTGAAACAGAATCCACAACGGATGATCTAACTATTCTGACACAGATTTTGGAGAAGCCAGAGAGAAAAACAAATAGTTAACATACTAGTCAAACCGGTGATTTCAAATATGCCAGCTTCAGTGAGGCTGACAAATGACAAAGGAGTGATAGTGGTAAAT
Organism: Sapajus apella; assembly: GCF_009761245.1. Lineage (NCBI taxonomy): Eukaryota > Metazoa > Chordata > Mammalia > Primates > Cebidae > Sapajus > Sapajus apella. The sequence continues at coordinate 919,979 of NW_022437108.1, forward strand.
CTGTAATTTTTCAACTGCTATAGCCAGACAGGTATTGTAGGTTAAAATGAAAGGTACTTTAGACACCTGCATAAGCAACCACTCATTAAGGTGTGAAAGCTTACAATTTGCAAGCACACCTCACATCAGCAAAGATTCGGCAGTAGAGAGGCATATAGGTGCAGTCAGCTCTATCAGAAAAGAATGTCTTCTCAAATCGTCACAAGTACTTGTTGAGCCCCCAGAATGAGATGTGTGCTACATGAGAGACAACTTTAGCCTGGAAAGTGATTAAGAGAATGCATAGCTGACTTCTTCATCCACAAATAAAAGTGATTTAAAGAATGAAAAACTATCTCTGTGGGTCAGAACTAGAAAAAAATTAATTCCTCCTCCTTCACTTTTCCCTACCCCACCTCCACCAAAGGTAAATAAGTTGGCCTACTGAATTAGGTTAAAATTGATTATCATGCTTATCAAGTATGATTTTAATTTCAGTAAAATTGATATTGAGCTCTACTATTGCTATCTGACCAACTCTACTGGTTCCACCCTGCATAACTCAAGATTATTTCTGGCCCCAAAGAGCAAAACCACATTTGCTACAAGACCAATTAAAATGTGTCAGGTGCACATTCAACTATATTATGATTCTTTTATTAAAAAAAAATAAGAAAATGCAGCAAGAATAATTTGACAGTTTTGGGAACTACCCAAATAAAGGAATGGATGAGGCAAGATAACATACAATACAACAAAACCTGTGCTAAATTCAAGAGTTATCTGAAAAATTAAAGAAAAGCAAACAAACATATAAAAAGATAGGACATTTCATTTTTAATCACTCAAAAATGAAAAAGGTTTGGACAATGTCAAATTCCACTCACCATAATGCTATAGTTATACATTAAATATAATTACTATCTATACATATGCAAAAATATAAAGTTCTATTTCATACAATAAAACCCTTTATAGAAACCATTTCAAAATTAAGCAGAACTTCTCAACTTTAATATGTGAGGTCTAAGTCCTTCTAAAGGTTCCTTTAAAGGTTTTTAAACAAAATGCTAAACCTACAAACATTGTCCTGTCAGTTCTCAAATCAAATCTACTTAGAACACACACAAAAATTGACAGTTCAATCACATACTACTTAAATAATATTGTTCAGGCATCTCTAAAATCCTCCATTTCTTCAAGTATGGAAATAGAACTCAAATATTCCACAATACAGTACTAAACAGATGGAGTATTTAGGAAAGACTTTGTTGTCATATGGCACAATATTAATGTTTTGTTTCTTCAATAGATTTTGAAATAAATATCAGGTTTTTTTTTTTTTTCCTAAAAGACCAAAATTATAATCTACATTAAGGTAATTCTGACTGTGGTAAGACTGAAGAGTGTAAAATACAACAACATCCATATTTTATCACAAAAGTAAAGCTGGTAACAAATTATAAAAGGATCCAGTACTCTACTGAGATGGACTTGGAGATTAAAGCTCATCATGATAGAAATAGTCATCATGGAGCTGTCTGCCATAATCTGTGGCTTCACTGGTAAGAAACAAGTCCTGGTTTTCCAGAATCTCTTCTTCAGAGAGCTTTTTGTCACCATTCAAATCCATTTCATCAATCAGATGAAGAGCCTTTAAACAAAACAAAAAGGTGTCAAGCGTAATAAGTATTTTCAGCAAGATGTTCACAATTTAATGTGATCTGACTTATCAAAATCATGCAGGTGTACAAGTACTCATTATTTTTAAGTATCTTAAAATGTTACACATTGTAACCAGGTCTGTCTGCTGCTTTTCCCATTATCTCTTGTCTTCGTTTTTGCTGGGTTCTGCCTCTCTCCACTCAAATCCAATCCAGGATATATCAAGGCAAGGCAAAATTATTATAACCTACTTTGAGTCCCTGTAGGTAAATACGAACTATTATTCTATTCACTGTACTATCAAATTAATACATGACATAATCTTAACTTTCTTGTCTGCCTGATAATCTAAAATAGTTCATAAATTTAAAACGTAGCAATGCATCAATCCCAAGTAACTCCATTACTTCTTTCTTTGGCTTAAGATTTTGAACTCAGCACGAAATTTAGGGGGAGAAGGTGGAGAGGAACAGTTGCTCTGTAACACTTACCTCCTCTTGTGCAATGCCCTGATTATTAGGTACTACCCAAGATAACAGCTCTTGGGGATCAAGCCTGCCATCGTTATCTTTGTCATAATCATTCACGAATCTGTCTTTCTCAACAAGTATCCATTCTGGATCTTCATTTGCAGCTTAATATAAAAAAACACAAATACACACACACAAGAATATCACATGTATCCAATAAGAAGTTTGGTATATCCCTAGAATAAAGGAAGTGAATTTAAAGTTTACTACATAAAGGAACCCCAACAAAACAGAGCTACTTAACTGAAAAGTCCTGATATACAAATATAATATTCAAAAATGACACAAGTCTAAATAACCCATAGTTTTAAAATCATTGGATGTTATCACAAACTAGTAATTTTGTTAACTGCTGCTATTTGTTCTGATATCTAGTTTTCCCGAATGTGAATTGGGTAATGTTTTATAGTCAAATGTATATCATGTGACTATACAAAGTTTCTTACATGTTCTCACAAAGCAATGCCATGTGTAATTTTAAAGGGACAATCGGAATAAGTAAAACTGGTGATCAATTTAAAAATGGCATTGTTTGGTGCCTTTAAGCAACAATTCTGAAAAAACAGCTGCTAATATAAAAGCAAACTCTTAATTTCAAACATTTATTCACCTTCTACTAAGCTTCTAATAGTGTTTACACCAGTATTTATAGTGTTCTATGTTTTTATCTCTTTTAAGATCCACCTGCAACAGGACAGGATTTTGTTTAAAAATGTCTACTTTACTTCCTTTTCCATTTGGATTAACGTTAGATTTGTTTGAAAAGAAAGAAAAATGTTTGAATCTAGACAGGGAGGTAAAAGTAAGCAAGATGGTGTTCTCAGATAAGCTATAAATCCATTTGTTGAACTTGTGTTTCTGTTAACTTAATGAAACAAGCAGGATCAGGCACAGATCCTCGTTACAGTTCCTGTCAACGAGAGCTTCCTTTTGAAGACAGCTTTCAATGAGCAAGGCTGTCTTTCAATGTCTTTCTTCATTCCTTTTCTCCTTTCACATTCTCCTAGGTGACTTACTTGGATCCCGCCTGTAATCACCAAGAAATTCTTCCAAACTAACAAATCCATCACCATTTTTGTCATGTTCTTCTAACGCTTCTTGAATGACAAATTCCTATTCCATGTTCATTAAAAAAAAAAAAAAAAAAAAAAAAAAAACAAGTTACAAAATGTTCAATCCTACCACCATCTGATTCAATCCTACTACAGAGCTTCTTCAGAAATAAATAATTTTTGGAGCTCCAGCGGTGTAATCAGCTAGTGAGGTACTTTACAGGAAAAATCATTTTGGTTATCCATACTTTCAAGACAATCCTTCTAAGCACTGGAATTTAGAAGCAAGAATAAAACCTGAAGTATTAAGTAGCTTTAAATTCAACATCCTTAAGCTCCTGATATTGTGAAGAACTCCACTTTCACTCTCATAAACCACCTCAGCATTAAATTCATGCTATTCTCTGCATAGCTCTCCGTCTCAAGAACGACATCTTGTACTACCCTTGTATTTAACTCCATTTGCCCTCCAATCCATGAATGCTGAAAGAGCCCTTACCTTAGAAGTGCTGTTCTGCCTCCAGATCTAAAATGTGCCAGCCCCCCATTAAACCTCAACCTCCTTGTTTCCCCTTCACCAAACCTAGCCCTATCTATCCTAAACCGCCCCCAAATCTGTTCCTCCCTCTTACCAAAGCTTCTTATCAACCAATCCTCTTCCCTAAAGATGACCTGTTCAATGTCCAGCTGTTTCAGTACTTTCCTCAATATCTTTCTATCTCTTTTTTTTTAAGATGTAGTCTTGCTCTGTTGCCCAGGCTGGAGTGCAATGGTGCGATCTCGGCTTGCTGCAACCTCCGCCTCTCTGGTTCAAGCAATTCTCCTGCCTCAGCTTCCCAAGAAGCTGGGACTACAGGCACATGCCACCACACCCAGCTAGTTTTCACATTTTTAGTAGAGATGGGGTTCGCCACGTTGGCCAGACTATCTCATCTCGAACTCCTAACCTCAGATGATCTGCCAGTCTTAGCCTCCCAAAGTGCTGGGATTGTAGGCATGAGCCTCCATGCCCGGCCCTGTCTTTTTTTTTTTTTTTTTTTTTCTTCAAAGACAGGGTCTCATTCTGTCACCTAGGCTAGAGAACGGTGACACAATAATAGCTCACTATAGGCTCAAACTGGACTCAAGCGATCCTCTCGCCTCAGTCTCCCAAGTAGCAAGGACCATAGGTGCGTGACACCACAACTGGCTAACTTAAAAAAAAAAAACTTTTTTTGTAGACATGAGGTCTGCTATGTTGTTTAGGCTGGGCTTGAGCTCCTAGCCTCAAGCGATGGCCTTCCATAGTGCTGGGATTACAGGTCTGAGCCACCATGCCTGGCCCATCTCTGACTCTTACTTTCCCTTAACACTTATTTAGTAAGTCAACATTCCTGTGTATGCTTTCTTCAAAATGTTGCCCAAATCTATTTCATTCTATTGCCAGATAGCCCTCCGGACCATATCACATAATGTCTAAATTATTTCATTGCTTTTATTGGTAATTCCCCTCTTTCATCTTCAATTGTTCCTTATTCTCCAGAGAATTAAGATCTAGCATCCTTTGCCTGTCACTCTTGGGCTCAATTAGCTTGTCCCAACTTAATTTTGGCACTTAAATTACACCCAGCACTGTTCTTAAACTGGGTCATGTGTTCTGTGCCAATGAGAAATTGAAAGCTTCACAATGGCAAAAGAAGTGGTATTAATGGCAGTGTCTTACCACTGAGCTATGGAGAAAAATGTATCTGCAGCCTTGTTATTCAAGGTAGCAGGGCCCACCACGACACATTAAACAAAAAGCTGTATCTTCCCTCCTTGAAATATCCAGGGAATCAAGCCACATGGCTGGAGGCTGATGTCATACAATAGACTTCAATATAAATGTTTAGTCTCTTTTTAAAAAAAGCTATTTGTTACATTAGTCTCTATTCCCCAATGTGATGGTTTATGCTTTCAAGCTTGGACAAGTCATAATAGGGACTCAATTAATGTTTGTTGAGTTAAACTTACAATTCAACAAAAGTTCTGAAAAACTGGTACTTCTTTTAAATACTAAAGGGATGAGAGGACTCATTATGCTTAAAGTTGCAAAAAACATTACTAGTCATTAGCGGCTGCACTCCCACCAACCCTATGAAGAAGAATCCAAACATATGTTTTCCCAGACCAAAAGTTTTCATAAGGGATGTAAATTAAACACAAGTCCTAGTGTTACTAACATTGAAAAACCAAAAAAAAGTCTGAAAGCTACAAAAGGATAAGGCAGGCACTGAAGGTAACATAGTTATGAGAGAGAAAATAGCCAGAGGAAGCCTGCTGCCCATATATAGCACAGAGATGTAAAAACTCAGTCCTTCACGTTCTTCCTCCCAATAAGCAACTCTGCCACCACCGAAAGCCTCCTTACTACTCCTAAGTGGGGAGAATTCGGATCATTTTACATCTGTGTGTCTCTTAAAATTCTAGTTATACGATTCTTCTTTTTTATTATTATAATTCATTTTTATAGAGACAGGGTTTCACCATGTTGGCCAGGATGGTCTCGATCTCCTGACCTTGTGATCCACCCGTCTTGGCCTCCCAAAGTGCTGGGATTGCAGGCATGAGCCACCACACCTGGCCTTTTTATTAAAAAAAAATTTTTTTTAATATGATTCATTTTAACAACTTAATGAACAGGTTTTAAAGTGCTGGTCACTTGGGATTGTAAATTCGTACAACCACTATGGAGAACAGTTTGGAGGTTCATCAAAAAACTAAAAATCGAGCTACCATACAATCCAGCAATCCTACAGCTGGGTGTATACCCAAAATAAAGGAAATCAGTATATCAAAGAGATATCTGTACTCCTATGTGTGTTGCAGCACTGTCCACAAAAGCCAAGGTTTGGAAGCAAACCAAGTATCCATCAACAGATGAATGGGTAAAGAAAATGTACATATACACAATGGAGTATTATTCAGTCATAAAAAACAAAGAGATCCTGCAACAACATGTTGACCTACACAACAACATGGATGGCACTGGAGATCATGTTAAGTGAAACAAGCCAGGCACAGAAAGACAATCATCACATGTTCTTACTGATTTGTGGGATCTAAAAATCAAAACAATTGAACTCATGGACAGAGAGTGGAAGGATGGTTCCCAGAGCCTGGGAAGTGTTGGGGGAACAGAGGACAGTCAATGGATTAAAAAAAAAAAAAAAAAAAAAAGTAAGAATGAGTAAGATCTATTATTTGATAGCAAAACAGGGTGACTATAATAACTTAATTATACATTTAAAAGTAACTAAAAGAGTGTTAGCTGGATTGTTAGTAACACAAAGGATAAATGTTTGAGGGGATGGATACCTCATTGTCTGTGATGTGATTATTTCACATTGCATGTCTGTATCAAAACATCTCATGTATCCCATAAACATATACACCTACTATGTACCCACAAAAATTTTTAAAATGTATTTTTTTAAGTTTTGGTCACTCAATAATTACTTTTAAAAGTTTTCGTTCTTACCGTCATATAATCAACTTCTTCAGGATGCTCAAAAGCAATAAATTCTTCAAGACTCAAACCGGGACCTGAATCCTGGTTAGCTTTTTCAAATCGCTTCTTGTCCTCTAAGTGAAGCTTTGAAAATTAAAAATTTTTTCAATGTCTCATTAGTATACCACATCATTTTAAATACTTTGAAAAATATAAACTATGTAAAATTTAAAGTTTAAAAATTTTACATTTTAACACTCCCATCCATTATCTCATTTATTCGTCACATCGTCCTTTGAAGGTAAACTAGGCAAATATATTAAAGGCAGGATAGACTCACAAGCTCTAGAATCATATAGACTCAGACCTGAATTCCAGCAGTGCCACTTACTAGCTGTGGTCTCAGTGCAAACTGCTTAACCTCTCTGGTTTCCTCATCTGCAAAACTGGGATAAAAATTTCTAATAAGCAATTGGGATAAGAATCCCTACCACACAATTAATAAAGCTTAAGTATTTAGTGTTATATACTATTATTATTGATAGAAAAGCAGATTAAATGATTTGATAAAAGTCAGAAATACAGCTAAAAAATATTGAGCATGGCATAGTGGTGCATGCCTATAGTTCCAGCAACTTGGGAGGACTGCTTGAGCCCAGAAGTTCAAGGCCAGCCTTGGTACCATAGCAAGACTCTGACTCAAAAACCAAAATTACTGAACCTGGATCCTCCCTATTCTTTCTACAATACTATACAGTCGACTCTAACAATTAATCTCAATACTGTTTGAATGCCCAAAAGTCAATAAATTTATACCATGTATTAAATCTTGGTAGGGGTTTTAAAAATTGTTTCTGGTCCTCTAAGTGACTTTTCAAAAATACATTATTATGTTTCAGGAAACAAGTACTCTTATGTTGAGAATCTTATATTACTATATGTACCTAATATGTGGAAGTCTTTTCTTTTCTCAGGGGTGGGGGATGGGGTCTTACGCCATCATCCAGGTTGGAGTGCAGTGATGTGATCTCAGCTCACTGAAACCTCCACCTCACAGGTTAAAGCGATCCTATCACCCCAGCCTCCCAAGTGGCAGGGACCACAGGCATGTGCCACCACACACAGCTAATTTTTTGCATTTTTTTTATAGAGATGGGGTTTCACCATGTTGTCCAGGCTGGTCTCAAACTCCTGAGCTCAGGCGATCCATCTGCCTTAGCCTCCCAAAGTGCTGGGACTACAGACATGAGTCACTATTCTTAGCCTGGAAGTCTAGTCTTAGTAGGCTTTTGATAGTGTTAATTCTGTATATTCAGATATAAATACATCAAAAGTTTAAATGGATCCCATTTTGAGGTTAAATAAATACGGATCCTTTTCTACTTTCTCTCCCATCTTCCCCTCTGCCTCCTTTTTCTAAACGATTCAGCACCTATCAGGGACAAGGCTGCTTTTGATAAAATTTTCAATGGTAATTCTGTAACCAAGAGCCTTGGAGGGCAATAATGCTATATTGCTAATCCTGCATAATTTCTGTTTTGAGAATTTCTGGGAATAGCTTTCCTTCCTATAAACCGATATGTATTAAACTGTGCATTTTTCAAAAGCACAATTTCAAATATTTTAGAAGCTTTTAACTGTTTCACTACTGAATAAAAATGTTCCTTTCAGTTTTCTAGAGTAGAGGTCAGGAGGCAGTCATTTACCTGAACACTAGTTCTTTTACAATTACTGATTTACAGCTGAGAGGCTCACCTCTTCCCCCAAAGAATTTGTTTCATTAACATCTAGACTCTACAAGCCAAGTTATATTCACCCAATCATGTCAGAAAAGAAAAAATAACAACCTGTTTCCAAATAACTCCTTTTAACTTAATGTTTCATAATGTTAAAAAACTAGACCAAATAATTTGCATTTTATGTTCAAGTTTAACATGGAAAAAGCGGACAAACAAGAATTTGAGGTACTTTGTTGAGTCAATCAAGTTCTTTTTGAATAAGCCACTATTCAAACTACCAAGTGCTTAGATTTCTTATGAAAGAACCCTTCAATTTGGAGCAAAAAGGTCCATGTTTCAGGAGAAGAGCTAAATTTGGCCAAATTTGCCTATGGAAAGAAAGGATCCCTTTCAACAAGTAGAGATTTCTTTAAAAAAAAAAAAAAAAAAAGGCGGGAGGGGAAAGGAGGGGGTAGGTTTTTCTGGTTCACATTTCATGGCCATTTGAAGAACACAAAATATGAATAGCTCGAGCATATTAAGTCGAAGAAGCCAAAAACAGAAAGACTTTTTTCAGTGATAAATTCCTAAAAAAAAAACAAAAACACACACACACGCAAAAGATGGTCAGTTTCATAAAACCTCAACACTCTTTTTTCTTCTATATAAAAACCTTGTACTCTAGTAGAGGGTAAAAAGTGTTATGTACGGTAATAAAAAAGCTACCATAATCATTTTTATTTTTAGATGGCAACAGAAACTTGTGAGGAACAAAGCTGCCATCTTTTGGTAGACTAATGATTCTACATGAGGAAATATATAAAGTGTGATTCTAGAACAAGCATCTAGGTCTTAAAAATTCACATGCAAGGTTATATCTTACATAAATAAATACTGCTTATACATGCACATTCGGTAGCTGACTTTAGAAGTTAGAACACTTCAACTTTTGCCAGATAGGTCCCAAAACTTTAATTATCCTGTGTTGACTACAACTGTTCTTTATATTATAAAGAAATGCTTCTTCAGGCATTTCACAGCCTGAAAGGGTTATCTTTATTCTCTATATGAAAACCTATTAAATATAAGATAAAATTCAGACCAGGCATGGTGGTTCACACCTGTAATGTCAGCACTTTGTAGGCCAGAGCAGGCGGATCACTTGAGCTCAGGAGTTTGAGCCCAGCCTGGCCAACATGGTCAAACTCAGTGTCTACTAAAAAAAAAAAAATACAAAAATTAGCCAGGCGTGGTGGCACATGCCTGTAGTCCCAGCTACTCAGGAAGCTCAGGCAGGAGAATTGCTTGAACCCGGGAGGCTAAGATTATAGTGAGCCGAAATCACGCTACTGCACTCCAGCCTGGGTGACACAGTGAGACTCCATCTCAAAAAAAAAAGGTAAAATTCAGACATCAAGTTGGCCTTTGTTTTTAATAGACTTTCATATAGAAAAATTTATTTTATTCACATATCCAATTACTTTTCTTTCTTTTTTTTTTTTGAGACACAGTTTCACTCTTGTTGCCCAAGCTGAAGTGCAATGGTGTGACCTCAGCTCACTGCAACCTCTGCCTCCTGGGTTTGAGCGATTCTCCTGCCTCAGCCTCCCCAGTAGCTGGGATTATAGGCATGTGCCACCGTGCCTGGCTAATTTTTGTAATTTTAGTAGAGACAGGGTTTCACCACGTTAGCCAGGCTGGTATTGAACTCCTGACCTCAGGTGATCCGCCCGCCTCAGCCTCCTAAAGTGCAGGGATTACAGGTATGAGCCACTGCGCCCAGCCCCAATTACTTTCTATGATTATTTTATTTACGGTATAGTGTTTAGTCTATAACTTTGAGACTGATTCATTCTTCATCCTTTATTTTTTGTTTTGAAGAATAATGCATATGGTTTCTGGGTTCATCTTTACACTCTACATCAATTTTTAGGTTATTTTTTTTTTTAAAAAAAGGTGAGGTTTCACTATGTTGTCTAGACTGGCCTCAAATTCCTGGGCTCAAGCAATCCTCCTGCTTCAGCTTCCTGAGCAGCTGGGACTACAGATATACACAGGAAGTTAGTTATGGCAAATTCTAAAAACATACGATTAGAACTTCATGAAGATAGAGACATATTCCTAGGCTGTCAAAAAAAAAAAAAAACAAACAAACAAACCCCAAAATGACTTCCATTGAAGTGTTCATTTTAGGGATTGATCAATTCCTTTAAGCTGTTAAAATTCATCTAATTCACCCTTTAAAAGTGGAGTGTTATAATCAACATGTTCTAAGTAGCTGGTGGGGAATACAGAAACAGAACCAGACACCTTTTAAAAGAACTGTTCATAAACAAGTTACATTAATGAGTCATGTATGTCTTCAAAGTGAAGATTTTCTTCTCAGCACCATTTATTATATCACCCCCTTCTAAGAATACAGGAATACACACTTATTTTTTAATGGGATAGTAATTAAGTCTTTTGAGTAACAAAAAAATAAAAATAGAAAGCACAATTAGCATCTAATTCCAGCAAGATTTTTAAATACTGTATTTAACTTTTCTGTTGTTCCTAGGAAGAGAAATCATACCATACCACACTTTAGTTTTAGATAAGTTAAGCTGGTTTAAGATAAGTTAATTCCTATAGTAAATGAGGATACTTAAAAGACAGATGATCCCAAACCTCATTATCACCACTTGTTTTTCCTTTGGTATTTACAAGTAGTAAAAAGACTAATTTTTACTCTCTTTGGTCCACTATAGAATGAAGACCCAAATAAAAGGAAAACAAAAGATACATTTTCCCCTTAAAAATTAAAATCTTAACTAATCTAAAGCTGATATAGTTAACAAATACCTAAACATTTTTAAAAAGTTGATTAAATATAAATTTATATAAATGTTTTCTTCAGCAATATTGTTTTAAATCAAAACAGAACTGCTTACCCCTCCAACCGCTACCATTTATTATCATTTCTTCACACTATTATAATCCTAAAGTGGGAATATTTTTTATTATTTTTTCAGAAACGGGGTCTCTCTCTGTTGCCCAGGCTGCAGTGTAGTGGCATAAATATGGCTCACTGCAGCCTTGACTGCCTGGGCTCGAGCAATCTTCCTGCCTCAGCCTCCCAAATAGCTGGGACCACAGGCACACACCATCATGCCCATCTAATGTTTAAATTTTGTTTAGGCATTTGTTAACTATACAGCTTTAGTTAGGATTTAATTTTTAAGGGGAAAATGTATCCATAGAGACGGGGTCTTGCCACATTGCACAGCTATTCTCGAACTCCTGGGCTCAAGTGATCCTCCTACCATGGCTTAGGTGCTGAGATTACAGGTGTGAGCCACCACGCCTGGCCTGAATGGGAATTATTATCCCCATTTTCGGAGATGAGGAAACTGAAGCACATGAAAGTTTAATAACTTACCCAAAGTTACACAACTGTGAAGTGCTTGAGTTAAACGTGAAGCTAGGCAGACTGGCTCTGAGGATGGGGCCCCAAACCTCCACATTGGTGGTATAGTTATTAGCAGAGAATTAACCAACTTAGAATTAGTGGTGGCTTACAGAGTTCAAGGGGCCAATATGATTCTAAATAAACAGCACATTTAGAAAGCATTTACCAAGGGAATGGGGTGTTATTGTTTAATGCATACAGAGTTTTAGATTTGCAAGATGAAAAAGAGTTCCAGGGATTAGTTGCACAACACTGTGAATGTACTTAACACTACTGAATGGTATACTTTAAAATGGTGACAATAAGCAAACTTGTTATATACTCAATCCTTCCATATTTGTGAAATATTGGTTTCAGAATCTCCCTAGGATCCCAAAACCCAACGATGCTCAACTCCCTGATATAAAGTGGTACAGTATTTGCATATAACCTACACACATCCTCCCAAATATTTTAAATTAACTCTAGATTACTTATAATGCAAATTACAATTTAAATGAGTAAATAATTGTCATACTATATTGTTTAATATAAATTATGGCTACAATAAAAAATTAAAAGGTATATACCAAAACAGGTTAAAAAACAGAAGCGCCTCGAATATTTTCCAAGTACCCCTGACTAATGTTTTGGGACGGTTTGCAACCGCATGTTTGAGTTTATTTTTATTTTTTTCTACACATTAAAAGCTATCTTAAAAAAAGTTCTTGGTGATAGACACTCTAATTACTCTGATTTGATCATTATACCTTATATGTTTGTGTGATATGAAAATATCACATGTACTCCATAAGTATGTATAATAAAATATCATATACCTGTAAAAGGATTTTAATTCTTTAAAATTAGCTTTGAAATACAAAAGTATTTGATACAGCAATTTCTCAAGCTCACAGTTATTTTTGTTGATATACTTTCAGTTTAACAGACTTCCTAGAAGTCTTGAAAAGTTCCTACTAATTCCTAAGTAAAATTAGTCTTCTTCAGCTCTGCTTAATTAAGAAGGATGTATTTCAACAAATTAAACTATGAGATACATTAGAACTCACAGTGATACTAAATTTTCAAAAAATCAATAATTTGGGGCCAGGTACGGTGGCTTACACCTGAAATCCTAGCACTTTGGGAGGCTGAGGTGGGTAGATCGCTTGACCTCAGGAGTTTGAGACTAGCATGGGCAAGATGGTGAAATGCCATCTACACAAATAATACAAAAATTAGATGGGCATGGTGGCTTGAGCCTTACATCTCAGCTACTTGGAGGCTGTGTTGGGAGGATTGCTTGAGCCCAGGAGGCGGAGGTTGCAGTGAGCTGAGATCACACCACTGCACTTCAGCCTTGGCAACACAGTGAGATCCTGCCTCAAGCAAAAAAAAAAAAAGAGTTATTTTTAAACGGTGTACTCACCATGGAAAATGGTACTGTGGTTTCTCAAAAAATTAAAAATAGAATTACCATATGATCCAGCAATCTCACTTCTGGGTATACACCCAAAAGAATTGAAAGCAAGATCCTGCAGAGATTCACAAATCCCAAATCCAAGATACTTCAATGAGCATTTCTTTTGAATGTCATGTCAATGCTCCAAAAGTTTCATATTTAGGAGTATTTTGATTTTAGATTTTGGGATTAAGGATACCTAACCTGTACATACAACAGAATATTACTTTGCCTTAAAAAGGAAGGAAATTCTGATGCATGCTATAAAATGGAAGAAATTTGAGGATACTATGTTAAATAAAATAAGCCAGTTCCAAAAAGACAAATACTGTATGATTCTACTTAGCTGAGGTACCTAGAGTAGCCAAATTCAGAGACAGAAAGTACAGTGGTGGTTGCCAGGAGCTAGTGGGAGGAGGGAATGAGGAGTTATTGTTTAATGGGTAGAGTTTCAACTCCGCAAGATGAAAAGAGTTGGGGAAATTGGTTGCGCAACACCATGAACGGACTTAACACTACTCAACCGTACACTTTTAAATGATTACAATAGTCAATTTGTTACACAGTCCTCCCTCACACATTCATGGGAAATTGGTTCCAAGACCTTCCTAGGAAATCAAATCTGAGAATGCTCAAGTCCCTGATATAAAATGGTACCGTATTTGCACATAGTGTACATACATCTTCCTGAATACTTTATATCAGGGATCCCCAATCCCTGGGCCACAGATGGGTACTGGTCCATGGCCTGTCAGGAACCGAGCGACACAGCAGGAGGTGAGCGGTGGCATTACCATCTAACCCCTGCTCTGCCTCCTATCAGATCAGGGGTGGCATTAGATTTTCATAGGAGCGCAAACCCTATTGTGAACTGCACACGTGGGGGATCTAGGTTGCATGCTCCTTATTAGAACCTAATGCCTGATGATCTGAGGTGGAATAGTTTCATCCTAAAACCATTCCCCAACCCTTCCGCCACACACTGTCCTTTTCCAATTTTTCATGGAAAAATTGTCTTCCATGAAACTGGTTCCTGGTGCCAAAAAGGCTGGGGACTTCTGCTTTAAATAACCTCTAGATTACTTATAGTACAAATTACAACTTAAATGAGAAGTAAACCATTGTTATACTATATTGTTTAAGGAATAACCAAGAGAAATAAGTCTGTATATGTTGAGTAGAGACAGTTTTTTTTGGAAGGCTTACTTTTTTGGATACTTACAATCCTCAGTTGTTTGAATCCAAAGATGTGGAACCCATAGATTTTTTTTTAAGTGAGTATATAAACTATGTGCTTAAAATGGGAATGGACCATAATAGTCTTCTTAATAAAGATAAAACTGATTGTTTAACGATATTAAAATATTGAGATACATATTCAAAACACATTTAAAAAGGAACTCTGAAAATGAGGACAATTAAATGATGCAGCTGAGAAAAACAGATACAAGGATCATGTAGGTAATCTAGACTAACAGCCCCAAATCTGGCCAGAAAGAAAACCATCAAAAAGACTGCTGAAGTGGAACAGGTGATTTCCTAGAGAACAAGACAATCGACCCTACGACCTCAGGCCCTCTTGTGCTCATTCATGTGGGAAGGTAAAGTGAACTGATACGATCAAAAGGAACAGCTTGTGCACATGAACTCACCTGCCTAAAGGACTCCTCTTCTGCATCATCCAGAGCCGTGTTCTCATCAAAGTCAATCACACGATCATACATCTGAATGTTGTATTCATCCCATGTAACAGTACCATCGTTGTTTTTATCATATTCAACAAACTGTTGTTTTGCTTCTTGCATAGCATAATGCTTAAAAGACATCTGAATCCATGAACTGAGTTCACCTGTGAGAATTTCCCAGAGCACAATGCATGTGACGTTAATTCTGATACTTAAGAGTAAGGATTTCTAAACCTTCTCTGAAAAGGCAAGATCTTTGATGTTTGCAAATACTGAGAATTCGCCTAGTTGTATTAATAGAAAAGGGGTAGGAGGTGGGAAAGGCTGTTTGGAAGAGCTCATGGAGCTTTTATTTTTTTGGAGACAGAGTCTGGCTCTGTTGCCCAGTGCAGTGGTGCAATATTGGCTCACTGCAACCTCTGCCTTCAAGCGATTCTCCTGCTTCAGCCTCCTGAGTAGCTATGACTACAAGCACACGCCAACATGCCAGAGTAATTTTTTGTATTTTTGGTAGAAACAGGTTTCACCATATTGGCCAGGCTGGTCTCAAACTCCTGACCTTGTGATCCACCTGCCTCAGTCTCCCAAAGTGCTGGGATTACAGGCATGAGCCACTGCGCCCAGCTGGAGCTTCTATGCTATAACATGTGATCTATATAGAATATAAGCTCCATGAAAGTTTGGGTATGTTCTGTTCACTGATGTATATCAAATGCCTGGAAAGTTCCTGGCTCTGTAAGTATTTGTTGAATGAATTATCAACTGGCCAAAACAGCACCTTACTTTTTAAAAATATCATCCAAAAAATTGCAAAAAACCTTTGCTAACTACCACAGATCTCTCAGGAAGCATAAATATTTGGATAATTATTTATTTTAAAATGTATTAGAAAAAATAGTTTTTTTATTTATGAAGGTGATATAAAGCTTTCCTTTAAAATAAATTTTATGTGAGTTGAATTAAAACTACATTAAGAAAATAACAGATGGTTAAGTAGATATGGCCTAAATTATGAAAAGGTATTCAAGCGACTGAAAATACTGCTTCAGTATATTACCTTTAAACATGTTGTAAAACACATGGAGGAAATTTTAATGAAGTTATGGGTAGCAATGTATGCCCTTCCTGCAACAGCTGTCTTAACCTGATACCTGAAGGTATAGGAAAAGAGTTTCTATGTCCAGTTTTGAATCAACTTAAAAAAAAATCTATTTGGCTGGACGCAGTGCCTCACGCCTGTAACCCCAGCACTTTAGGAGGCTGAGGCAGGCAGATCACCTGAGGTCAGGAGTTCAAGACCAGCCTGGTCAACATGGTGAAACCCTGCCTCTACTAAAAATACGAAAATTACCCGAGTGTGGTGGCGAGTGCCTGTAATCCCACTACTTGGGAGGCTGAGTCACGAGAATCGCTTGAACCCGGGCAGCAGAGGTTGCATTGTGCAAAGATCACACCACTGCATTCCAGTCAGGCAACAAGAGCAAGACGCAGCCTCAAAAAAAAGGAAAAGCCAGGTGCTATGGCTCACGCCTGTAATCCCAGCACTTTGGGAGGCCAAGATGGGTGGATCACAAGGTCAAGCGATGGAGACCATCCTGGCAAACATGGTGAAACCCCGTCTCTACTAAAAACACAAAAATGAACTGGGCATGGTGGCATGCGCCTGTAGTCCCAGCTACTTGGGAGGCTGAGGCAGGAGAATCACTTGAACCAGAGGCGGAGGTTGCAGTGAGCCAAAATTGCACCACTGCACTCCAGCCTGGCAACAGAGTGAGACTCCATCTAAAAAAAAAAGCCTATTAATAGAAATATTTACTATACCACATTAAAGGAAACAAAGGGAGCAAAGAACATGAATATTTATGAGGACAGCATGAGTATACCATTTATCAGGTCCCTCTATATATGTTGCCTCTAATCTTCAAAACAATGTGATTATAATCATCACTATAATATAACTGAGGAAACTGACGTTCAGAGAAGTCCAAGCCTTCACAACTTATAAATAGCA
Organism: Sapajus apella; assembly: GCF_009761245.1. Lineage (NCBI taxonomy): Eukaryota > Metazoa > Chordata > Mammalia > Primates > Cebidae > Sapajus > Sapajus apella. Next base: position 936,977 of record NW_022437108.1, read on the forward strand.
GAGTCCAGATTCAAACCTGTTTGGCTTCAAAGCCTAAGCTCCTACTGAGTTTTGCTACCTCTTAACATCTGATTCCGGACCTGGCCCTCAGAGTGCAAATTGCCAAAATTCTCTTAAGGGTTCTCAAGTAGAATGAAGGCTTTTGTAAGCACCATGAGTCTTTCTTCTAGTTTATTTAAAGAGATCGTCACGGCATAGTAGAAAACAGAATGGAACAGGGATCAGAAACATGGGTTCACACTTCAACTTTGCCATCATGGGGTAGTTTACCATCTGAAGCTTTTTTTTCTCATCTGTCTAATGAAGATTTGGACTAAAATTTTTCCAACTTTAAATTTCTTATTTTAATTTTATATATAAAGATGGGGTTTCACCATGTTGGTCAGGCTGGTCTTGAACTCCCGACCTCAGGTGATCTGCCCGCCTTGGCCTCCAAAGTACTTGGATTACAGGCATGAGCCACCACGCCCGGCCAACTTTAAACTTCTTAAAACCTTATTATTAAATATTTGAACATATCTAGGTCTTGACAGACAGGTGCCACACAGTCTTCCAAATCAACATGTTGTGTTCCTTGGTTACTCTAGCATAATCAAAGATTGACTTATTCTCAGATTGGATAATCAGAGATCAAAGGTTTTGTTATTATTGCCTAAGTAGAAGAAAAAGAATCTTCCAGAGGGTTCCAATGTGAATATGTCATTGACAGCACATCTTAAATTTACCAGTTTATAATTTTCTCCAGCAACTTCATTCCTTGATGGTGAACAGCATTTAAATGAGAGTTACAGAAAAACAGCTAACTTAAAAGTCACAGTAATAACCTGAATTTTTCTGAAGACCCACTTGGAATGCTGACAGGGTACCTCACTTGAACTGAACAATGGGGAGAGACAGTTGCACAGCAATTTATTTAGAACATTCTTTTAATAGTCTGCATTTCATTTCTGACTAGACAATTTACCTGAGAGCACTCAGATTTCTTTTTTAAAATGAAGGCTATTAATACCTGAATTAAAAGCGGGATACCTGGATTCTAGTCCTGGCTTTGCCACTTATTTGTAAAAGGCACTTATCCCGACGAACTTCATTTCTTCATCTCTAAAGAGATGTAGACAAGATGATCCTAAGGCCCCTAACAGCTCTAACATTTTGGTATAATAATGTAATAAACGTAATTCACACACAACAGGTCTTTTTATGTTTGTTTACAAAAAGAAGCAAATTCCTAAAATTTAAATAAAGCATATATCAAAAGAGCGATAAATCATTTACTACTTTAGTTTTGGGGCATATTTCTCTAAAATAAATCGTATTGTTGACACTAACAAAAGTCACGTGAGAGAGGGTGTCTCCACTTGCCTGTAGAGTACAGGGTCAGTGATGGTTATAGACAACCGGAGAAAGCACTGAGTTTCACTTGGTTCTCAGCGTCTAATGTCTGAAGGTATGAAACCTATTCTCCATGTCTTTTTTCCTTCTCACAGGACTTCCAACTTGGGACACTAGCAATCTACATTCAGCAGACACCCCTTACTTAACATGTCTGTGTTTGTCTCCATTGTTAGTTGTGTGGGACAGTCCTTACTTTCAGTGAGAAAGCCATCTGAGTCCAAGTCGATTTTCTTTATGATCGCCTGCAGTCTTTTTTGCTGCTCTTCGTGGCCGAGTTTAACATATTCATCCACATCTTCCTTTGGGGGGAAGCGACACACAGGAGGGCCAAGCATTACTACGAGCGGGGCAAAATGGTGGAGAAAAACAGCTACTAGAAGACCCCGTTGCCAAGGGGTTTCGGGGTGACCAGCACCTGCACTTCAAGGCCCCTACCCCCTACACACCTCCATGATTCTGCCCCCGTCCTGAAGGTAGACGGGATCCATCTCTTGGGCCCCGCCATCTCCTCAGGCTTTCCAGGCCCCGGGACCCCCAGAGAGCGAGCGCCGCGCCGCCCGGCCCCCATTGTCAGGCCTCCCCGGCCCGGCCTGGCTCGGCCGTCCCCCTTTGTCCCGGGACAAAGCCCTCGGCGGCGGCGGTGCGAGGCCCGGCCCTCCCAGCCCCGGGCTGGCCGCCTCACCTGGACGCCCAGCAGCGCCTCCCGGTCGTAGTCGCTGCGGTGCTCGCCCTGCGGGTAGTGCAGCTCCTCCGCCTCGCCGGCGCCGGCCGCCGCGGCGCACAGCAGCAGCAGCCCCAGCGCCGCGGGCCTCGGGCCCAGCCGCATCGCGCCGGCCCGCGGAGGACACCGAGGGACGCTCGGAGGGAGGCGGGCGGGGGCCCGGGCCGGCTGCGACGCTCCGCGGGCGGCTACCGGGAGGCGGCGCGGTGTACGTTGAGGGCGCAGGGGACGGAAGGCGGAACCCGCGATAACGACCACAAGGCCCTGGGACAGGCCGGGGGCCGGTCCTCAACTGCGGTGCGGAGGCGCGCCGGGGGGAGGCCTATATAGCCGGCGCGGAGTGGCGGGGCACCAGGCCGCGCCGCTGATTGGACAGCGCGGCGCTGGGGGCGGGCCGCCGCGATCTCCGGGTCAGCAGCGGCCCAGGGAGCTCCGGGGGCCACGCGGGGGCCGCACACAGGGGAGACCCCCAGGACCCGCTCCTTCTGCTTCCCCGGCACCCTTCGAAAAGCACGCCCCGAACCCACCCCACCCCTGCCCTGTCTTCCAGTCAGCCTCGTTCTTGCCAGAAACTCTAGGTCCACTCCATGTTTCCCTCCTACCGTCCATCAATGAGACAGGCTGGAGGTTTCAGTGACAATACCATATCAAAAAAATTTTTGCCTGAGGAATCGACCAGTCCTATTTATTTCCCAGTCCTATATACCTCTACTTATTTATTTAATCAGACTAGGACGTAAAAGCTCAGGAAATGCAGCCAGATGCTTGTATCTGATGCTCAGTTTCGTGATTTACAAGTTACGTGACCTTACGTCAAATTTCTTGGCCCCTGAAAACTTGTTTGCTCATCTATAAACTGAGCATAGTAATAAGACTACCTTAAAGAATTGTCGTGAAGATTAAATTAAATAATGTAATGTGTTTAGAGCAATAGCTGGCACACATGATGAAGCGTCCAGTGAATGTAAGCTTTCATCCATGCAAGCAGAAAAGCAAAGGATGACTGCGCAGAAAGAACAGCTTAGTAAGTACCTAGCAAAACATTTAGGGACAGGATGCATATATACATGGCTTCTACTCCATGTCTGTTCACAGGTTTGTGTGATTTCTCCGCCTCATCCTGAACACATTAAACCCTAAGAAATTTGTAGGCTGCAGCTTGAACCCTTTTCTTTATTGATTGTTCCACTTAGGATCAGGCCTTTCACACAGAAGAAAAGGCTTTCTGGGTCCTCTTTCATGTCTCTCAGTCTCCGTTTGGATTGGGAGCAAGAATTCTGTTCCAAACTGAAAAACTGAGTGGGCACAAGTTGCAGAAATTTCCTGGGTTGGGTTGAAATTTATTATTTGGTCAAAGACCATTGAAAGATTCAAGGAGCAAAGAGTAAGTTCAATCTTTCCAATGTTATAACAACAAAGAACAAGGTTTTAAATTTCAGAGTATAAATACAAGCAAATTTTAGAATTGATTTCATTAAACTAAAAAGAAAAGAAAACGCTTTATTACTGGATCATTTTAATTTTCACTTCCATTCTGGGTTTTGAGGAAAAAAAAGAGAAAAATTTCCCAATTTAATTAATATAAGAAATTCAGCTTTGTATCTGTTATTCTCCAATAAGTAAAAGGTAAACTTTGACCAGCTTCTGGAGTGACTCCAACTACAAAAAGGTAGGATACAAGGTACTGTGGAAGTTCTTCTAAACTCAGGGGATCTACAGATGGAGTTTTTAAGGCCAAGGGAATCTCATGGTATCTAAGGAGACAATGGAGTAAACAGTATCAGAAGGCTGGGTTCTGTCTTCAGCCCCTAAGCAGGCTGTTTTCTCTCCCTGGGTCTATTGTTTTCATCTGGAGGAAAAGGATTGGGTTATCTCCATGGATTTTAATTTGAAATCTTTGGGTTCCTGTGTGGGTTTCAGTGTTGTGTTTATCCCCAAATCCTTGTGCATGTGTATATTTCCAGGGAGGAAGTCTATAGCTTTGCTTCTATCAGAGTTTCAAAGGATTCACGTGGCAGAAAAAGTTAAGAGCCCCTGAAGAAGGCTCTGAGCATCTTTTTGACTCTTAAAATCCACAATTTTTTTGTGATTGTTTGGAAGCAGATTACATTAAAGGCCTATGCTTAAGAGTCATGACTGATCCAATGTCATTACTTATAATTAATCCATTTTACTCAGGGAAAAATAAGTATCTAAAACAAGTAACTTGTTTTTAAAAATGTATTATGAGAATCCAAAGATCAATTTTCTTGACCTATAAAAGCTCATAGTACATAGCAAATTTGGTTTCATTTATATTTTTATTGAGGTATAATTTACATAAAGTACACAAATGTTAAGTATACAGTTCAATCGTTTTTTAATTTTTTTTAATTTTTTAATTATTTATTTATTTATTTATTTGAGACGGAGTTTCGCTCTTGTTACCCAGGCTGGAGTGCAATGGAGCAATCTCGGCTCACCACAACCTCCACCCCCTGGGTTCAGGCAATTCTCTTGCCTCAGCCTCCTGAGTAGCTGGGATTACAGGCACGCACCACCATGCCCAGCTGATTTTTTGTATTTTTAGTAGAGACAGGGTTTCACCATGTTGACCAGGATGGTCTCGATCTCTTCACCTCGTGATCCACCCACCTTCGCCTCCCAAAGTGCTGGGATTACAGGCATGAGCCACTGCGCCCGGCCGACCATTTTCTTAGATTTGTTTGCTGTGAGAGCCTTGAGGTGAGGGACTGTGTGATTTCTCCTAGCTTACCTACAAAGAAGAGGAACTAAATAAATTTTTGTGAAATGTATACATTCTGCTATTTTGGCATTCTTTTAGAATTATGTATTATGGGTAATAGAGTTAACTTTGAAACTATTGAAAGAAAGATTTGTAGATTTCTTAACTTTTTGAGCTTGGTAAGATGTGTTACAATGAGCAATGGCTTAAAAAATAAAGCAGTACTTAACATACATGGATGCGGACCCTTGTGTTACAGGCTGATTTCTAACAGAATGAATGAGATTTGCCACAACAAACAACTTAAGTGGGAAAGCCAAAAATCTCAATGAGATTGCAGCTTTGCACAGATGGAAAACACAAGACAAAAGAACAGACTATAAGGCTGTGAATGGGAGAACAACTTAGACTGAATCATCATGCAATTAGGGGGATTTTGTTGGCTGTTTAATCTTTTGTCAGTCTTTTGAGGGGAGAAGGAAACGTGAGAATTCCAGGGTTATGGTAGAGTCTTAGAAGGTGACAGAAAATGTGTAGGTGAGTGGGTGTATTATAATACCTACAAAATCTTTTCATTTCCAAGGAATATCTGAATGTGTACGTAGTTGCAAAACCTTTATAACCTGTTAGAAGTACTTTCAAGAAATTCAATATAACTGTTTTCCACTGAATAAGATGTCCCTAAATTAAAGATGGATCTGTCCCAATGATCAAATGTAATGATAGCTCCAACCTCAAATAGAAGCCATCCTCTACTTCCGGCAATTCACATTTATGGTCCTTGGCTAGTTATACTGGTGCATCTCTTGCCCTAAAGTCAGCCCAAGTGGATAGATATTAAGAGTGCCTTCCCTGACTTGCTCCCCATACACATAGGGTGACCATACATCCTGGTCGACCTGACATGATTATTAATCGTGACTCTTTCACACTCAAAAGGATACCAGAATGGGGTGATAAATTATATGGTCACCTTACCTTTGGGTCTCACATTCAAACTGTCCAGCCCCCTCCCTGTACCCCTCCCTAAGCCTCAGGCTTTATTATGCCTCAAAACCTTTTCCCACACTCTTTTCCCCAGGTTTTCAACAATAGGTCCTTGAAGTCTTAGTTAAACACATTAGCAGTAAAAATAAAGAACACTAAGAAAGAGGGGATGAAAAGAGGACTAGACTGTGGCTTAAGCAAGCATTTCTTATGAATTACAATGAAATTGATTTACTTTGGCATTACTAAACCAGCTCTGAAGACAATTTCATGGAGGAAATAAAAAACTGAAATAAGCAGAGTGACTTTGAAAGACAGCACTGCTTGAATTTATAAGTTCTTGAGTGTTTGTAGAAAGAAAACTGAGGCATGGCTTTCTAATCCCACCATGCATTTAAGTCTCAGGTATTCACAGATCCCACTGAAGAAGAGAAAATGCAGTTGCTCTGATTGCAACTGCATCACGAGATGGTGTTCAGCGAACTGTGATTGATTTGGTCTTTGGTTTTTTGATTCAGGATCAAACTCAAGTCTATGGGATTTTGAGGTTAATTTCTGTTTAAAAAATAAAACTAAAAATTGGCCAGATGCAGCGGCTTATGCCTGTAATCCTAGCACTTTGGGAGGCTAAGACAGGCAGATAGCTTGAACCTCGGAGTTCAAGAGCAGTCTGGGAAACATGGAAAAACCCCAGATCTATAAACACAAAATACCAAAAAGAAAATAGCCAGGTGTAGTGGCATGTGCCTATAGTCCCAGCTGCTCAGGAGTCTGGGGTGGGAGGATGGCTTGAGCCTGGGGGGTAGATGATGCAGTGATCCAAGATCATGCCACTGTACTCCAGCCTGGGCAACAGCGTAGAAATAAAGGAGTTATACAAGTTGTGCATGCTTACTTATTTATTTTGGGAAAATCAGTGTACACAAATAAGAAAAAAGGGAAAGAGATCCCAAATCACATTCTCATAAATAACTGCTATTAACATTGGTGTACAACTTTCCAAAGGTTTTCTGTGCACAGTATGTATACTTCTAAAGGTGGTGTTCTAGTCCATTTGTGCTTCCATAACAAAATACCTGAGACTGGATAATTTATAAAGAGCAAAAATTTATTTCTCACAGCTTTGGAAGCTGGAAAGTCCAAGATCAAGGCGTGGGAAGGATTCGTGTCTGACAAAGGTTGCTCTCTCCTTCCAAGATGGGACCTTGTTGCTGAATCCTCCAGAGGGGAATACTGTGTCCTCACATGGCAGAAGGAATGGAAGGGCAAAAAGGGCTAACTCCACCTGTCAAGCTCTTTTATATAAGGGAATCTGGTCCTCTTCATGAAGGCTCTGAATCAATCACTGCCTAAAGATACTGTTACATTAGGAATTCTGTTTCAGTGTGAATTGTAGAGGGGCCAAAAACATTCAAACCATAGCAGGCAGATACACCTTTTGCAAAAATAGGATACAAAGGAAGCCACTACTGTCGATGAAATAGCCCAGAAAAGCAGAGAAACGGTCCGGAATGACCTAGAATGCCTGGGAATCCCTTTAAAATCCTCAGCAAATACACACATTTAATCTCAGGAGTTTCTCTGTATCAATGAACTATTGTCTGATATGCTTTTCCTTATCTTTTACCTCTTTGGTGGCATTTCTTTAGCTCTTACCAAAAATAATGCTTCCTCCGGATTCATCTGAACTCTGGGAACCTGCAATCTATTTTGGAATTGAGTATAGCAAGCTAGACTTTGAGTCCCCTCTAAAATATAACTCCTGGTCTCTACTCGCAGAGTCTACTCATTATACCCAAAGTGAGAGGTATCCCACATCCTCTGGCTAAACAAACCCCCACCTGGCCCTTACTTAATAGCGGAATTAGAATGCAAATGTACAGGGGGCATGAAAACATGCATTTATTGTATCTGTTATTTATTCTACTAGAGAAGCCAGACCTTAGACTTCTGCTACCTGAGCCTTCTTTGAAAGAGTTCCCACCCATGTGCAATGAGGGAAAACATCTATATTCTGAAGTCGTTGTTTACAGTTTTCTGTATGTGTCAATTAGTAACATTGTTAACTGTGCAGCATAGATCTTCACTATACTGATATTTTGTCTGTCATTATCACTTACTGAGAGATGTTTTATAATCTCCTGCCCTGATTGTATATTTCTCTACTTCTTTAAGTTTTGTCAATCTTTGTCATATGTATTTTGAGACTATGTTATTCAGGACTTACACATTTATAATTGTTTTCTCTTCCCTGTGGACTGCCGTTTAATTATTACACAGTATTTTCTTATCTTTAGTAGAGATTTTGTTGTAAATTCTGCCTTGTTTGATTGTTATTATTGCCCAGAAGGTTTTATTATTATTTCATATAATTAAAATTTATGTAGAGTTTCCTTTTTCTTTTCTTTTCTTTTTTTTTTTTTTTTTTTTTGAGATGGAGTCTCACTCTGCCACCCAGGCTGGAGTGCAGTGGCATGATCTTGGCTCACTGTAACCTCCACTTCCCCGGCTCAAGCAATTCTCCTGCCTCAGCCTCCCAAGTAGCTAGGACCACAGGCGCCTGCCGCCACTCCTGGCTAATTATTGTATTTTTAGTAGAGACAGGGTTTTACCATGTTGGCCAGGATGGTGTCAAACTCCTGACCTCAGATGATTCGCCTGCCTTGGCCTCCCAAAGTGCTGGGATTATAAGAATGAGCCACCATGCCCAGCCACTTTCTTAATCTGAGAAAAAATATCTACAAATTCATTATACCTAAAGTTAAACTATTGAATGCTTCCCCACTAGAACAAGTAAAGAGACTAAGATGCTCACTATTTTCTCTTCTAGTCAATATTATACTAAAGATACAATTCTTGCTAGTGCAAAAAGATAATAAAAGGAAATAAAAGGTATAAGTATTGGAAAGAAAGAAATAAACTGGTAGTATTTGCAAATGACATTGTTTTGTATGCCAGAAAATCCAAAGGAATCCATAAATAATCTATCATAATTAAATAAGTAAACTTACCAGTATTACTAGTACAAGGTCAACCAATTTAATTCTATACTCCAGAAATCTAAGTTAGAAAGTAAAATTTTAAAACAATACTCTTCGTAATAGTCTTTTTATTTATTTATTTATTTATTTATTTTTTATTTTTTTTTGAGACGGAGTTTCACTCATGTTACCCAGGCTGGAGTGCAACGGCGCGATCTCGGCTCACCGCAACCTCCGCCTCCTGGGTTCAGGCAATTCTCCTGCCCCAGCCTCCTGAGTAGCTGGGATTACAGGCACGCACCACCATGCCCAGTTAATTTTTTGTATTTTTAGTAGAGACGGGGTTTCACCATGTTGACCAGGATGGTCTCGATCTCTTGACCTCGTGATCCACCTGCCTCGGCCTCCCAAAGTGCTGGGATTACAGGCTTGAGCCACCGCGCCCGGCCCGTAATAGTCTTTTTAAAAAATCAAATATGTTCCATTAAGTATAATGAAAGCTGTTCAAGTTATCTGCATAGAAGGTTTTAAATGATTTTGAGAGTTAGTGTTTTATATTTAAGGCATTTTGCCTGCCAGGCTATGAAGATATTCTCCTAAGTTATCTTTTGAAAGAGAAATGAAAGAAGACATTTAAAACCCCAAAGCATATACTATGTTCAAGGATTAGAAGATTCAATGTTGTGAAGATGTGAATTCTCCCCAAATTGATGTATATATTAAATGTAATCCCTTTCAAAGTTCCAGGAGTTTTGTTCTGTGGAATTGATGACAGATTCTAAAACTCATCTGGAAATGAAAAGGAACAAAAATAGCCAGCTCAATCTTGAAGAAGAGAAAGAATGTGGGAGGATTTATGCAACTGTATATTAGACTCATTACACAGTTACTGTAATTAAAACAGTGTGGGATCAGCACTGCATAGTGTCAAGAAACAAACCCACACATATAGGCCCACTTGATTTATGACAAAGTCGGAACTCCAGAAGAGTGTGCTAAAGACAATATTTCCAGTAAATGTTACTGGGTCAATTAGATGATCATATAGGAAAAAACAAAAACAAAGACAAAACGTTGATTCCTACTTTACACACATAAATTCCAGGTGATTTGTAGATCTAAATGTATCATTAGAATAATAAAACTTCTAGAAGTTGAAGCATCCCAGCAACCCAACCACGGCCGGTCTTCCCTGGACTGCATGAACCATACTGTCCAAACCTTCTTCACTCCCGCCAGCACCAACCATCCCCCAAACTACGAGATGCTGAAGGAGGAACATGAGGTGGATGTGCTGACGGCGCCCCACAACCCTGTGCCCCCGACATCCACCGTGATCCCCATCTGAAGCAAGACCTCTGTGCCTGACCACATCGTCTGGTCCCTGTTCAACACCCTCTTTATGAACTCCTGCTGCCTGGGCTTCATAGCATTCGCCTACTCCATGAAGTCTAGGGACAGGAAGATGGTTGGCGACCTGACTGGGGCCCAGGCCTAAGCCTCCACCACCGCCAAGTGCCTGAACATCTGGGCCCTGATTTTGGGTATCATCATGACCATTCTGCTGATCATCATCCGAACACTGATTCTGCAAGCCTATCAATAGATCCAGAGGAATCATCCTGCTCACCAAAAGATACAATAATTAGAGTGAACCAGCAACCAACAGAATGGGAAAAAATTTTTGCAATCTACCCATCTGACAAAGGGTTAATATCCAGAATCTACAAAGAACTAAAACAGATTTACAAGAAAAAAACAAACAAACCCATTCAAAAGTGGGCAAGGATATGAACAAACACTTTTCAAAATAAGACATACATGAGGCCAACAAACATAGGAAAAAATGCTCATCATGACTGGTCATTAGAGAAATGCAAATCAAAACCACATTGAGATACCATCTCACGCCAGTTAGAATGGTGATCATTAAAAAATTTGTAGACAACAGATGCTGGAGAGGATGTGGAGAAATAGGAACACTTTTACACTGTTGGTGGGAGTGTAAACTAGTTCAACCATTGTGGAATACAGTGTGGCGATTCCTCAAGGATCTAGAAATAGAAATTCCATTTGACCCAACAATCTCATTACTGGGTATATACCAAAAGGATTATAGATTGTTCTATTATAAAGACACATGCACACATATGTTCATTGTGGCACTGTTTACAATAGCAAAGACCTGGAACCAACCCAAATGCCCATCAATGATAGACTGGATAAAGAAAATGTGACACATCTACACCATGGAATACTATGCAACCATAAAAAAGGATGAGTTCATGTCCTTTGTAGCGACAAGGATGAATTTGGAAACCATCATTCTCAGCAAATTGACACAGAACAGAAAACCAAACACGGCACGTTCTGACTTATAGGCGAATGTTGAACAATGAGAACACATGGGCACAGGGAGGGGAACATCACACACTGGGGTCTGTTGGGGGGTGGGGGGCTAGGGGAGGGACAGCAGGGGGCAGGGAAGTTGTGGAGGGATAACATTGAGAGAAATGCCTGATGTAGGTGATGGGGGGATGGAGACAGCAAACCACCGTGGCATGTGTGTACCTATGCAACAATCCTGCAAGATCTGCACATGTACCCCAGAACTTCAAGTACAATGAAAAAAAAAAGAATTCACAAATTGACAATATAAAAATTAGGAATGTCTGTCAAAACACACTAGAGGGAAAAGGTTGCCAAGAATCCAGGGAGGATATTTGCAATACGTATAATTGACAAAAGACTCAATCAGAATATATGTTGAACTTCCACAAATCAACTATGAGAATAGACAATACCCTTCAGAAGAGTTTCAAATGTCCAATAAGCATACGAAAAGGTGCTTAGCCCCATTAGTCAAAGGGAAAATGCAAATTAAGGGTCTAATGAGATACCACTACGTAATCACCAGAATGGCTAAACTTTAAAAGACCAAAATATCAAGTGCATTTGAGCAATAAGAATTCTCATACATGCTCATGAAAAGAGTAGGGGAAATTAGTACCAACCTCAGAGATTTAAAGGATATGGAGGTTGTTGTCTCTAACATATAGACTCTTACTATTCTGGCTTTTACTAAAGTCCAGTGGATTGACAGTAGTCAAGACAATGTGGCACTGGCATAAGAATAGACAGTCCAGAAATAAATCCATATCTTTACGCTTAATTGATTTTTTGACAAAGTTGCTGAGACCACTTAATGGGGAAAAGATAGTATTTTCAGCAAATAATGCTGAGACAAGCAGATATCCACATGAATGAATTCATCCAAAGGAATGAATTTGGATCTCCAGCCCACGCTATATGCAAAAATTAACTCAAAATGGATTAAAGACCTAAATGTAAGAGCTAAACCTATAAAACTCTGAAAAAAATCAGTGAAATTATTGTGACCTTGGATTAGACAACAGTAATACCAAAGCACAGGCAACCAAAGGAAAAAAAGATAAATGTGATTTCCCCAAAATTTAAAATTGTTGTAACTCAAAGAACGTTGTCTAGAAATTAAAAAGGCAACTCACAGAACAGGAGAAAACATATGCATATCATTTATCTTATAAGGGATTAGTATTCAGTATGTATAAAGAATTCCTACAACTCAACAACAAAGAAACCAAAATCACCAGATTCAAAAATGAGCAAAGAATCCAAATAGACATCTCTCTAAAGAAGATACACGTCTTTAAAGAAGAAATGAGAAGCTCAATATCGCTACTTATCATTACGAAAATGCAAAACTACAATGAGATATCATTTCACAGTAAGAAGAATGGTTATTATATATATATATATATATATATATATATATAAAGATTAAAGATTAAGTGTGGGTAAGGATATGGAGAAATTGGAATTCTTTTGCATTGCTGGTGGGAATGGAAAATGGTACAACCACTGTGGAAAATAGTTTGACAGTTTCTTAAAACGTTAAGTGTAGAGTTACCACACGATCCAGTGACGACTCTTCTAAATATACACTCTGAAGAATTAAAAGCAGAGATCCAAACAGATACTTGTACACAAATATTCACAGCAGTATTATTCATAATAGCTAAAAGGTGGAAACAACCCAAATGTCCATCAACAGATGAATGGATAAACAAAATGTAGTATATATATATATACATATACGTATATATGCGTGTATATACATGCATATATATACGTATATATGCGTGTATATACACGCATATATACACAAAGGAGTATTATTCAGCCTTAAAAACAAGGAACGGGGCCGGGCGCGCGGTGGCTCACGCCTGTAATCCCAGCACTTTGGGAGGCCGAGGCGGGTGGATCACGAGGTCAAGAGATCGAGACCATCCTGGTCAACATGGTGAAACCCCGTCTCTACTAAAAATACAAAAAATCAGCTGGACATGGTGGTGGGTGCCTATAATCCCAGCTACTCAGGAGGCTGAGGCAGGAGAATTGCCTGAACCCAGGAGGCGGAGGTTGCGGTGAGCCGAGATCGCGCCATTGCACTCCAGCCTGGGTGACAAGAGCGAAACTCCGTCTAAAAAAAAACACACAAAAAAACAAGGAACAGTCTGATACATGCCACAACATGGATGAGCCTTGAAGACATTATACTAAGTGAAATAAGCCAGACACAAATAGACAAACATTGTATGGTTCCGCTTATATGAGGTGCCTAGAATATTCAAATTCATAGAGACAGAAAGCAGAAGTAGGCTAAGGCTAGGAGAGGAGTGATGGGTAGTTATTATTTAATGGGTGCAGAGTTTCTGTCCAGATGATGAAAAGTTTTGGAAATGAAAGTGATGCTGTGACACAACAATGGGAATATGCTTAATGACACCAAATTGTTCACTTAAAAAATGGCTAAAATAGTAAATGTTATGTTACATATATTTTACCAATATAAGAAAAATAAACCGGCCAGGCATGGTGGCTCACACCTGTAACCCCAGCACTTTGGGAGGCCGAGGTGGGTGGATCACCTGAGGTCAGGAGATCAAGACCAGCCTGGCCAACATGGCAAAACCCCATCTCTACTAAAAATACAAAAATTAGCCAGGCGCAGTGGCGGGAGCCTGTAGTCCCAGCTACTCGGGAGGCTGAGACAGGAGAATTGCTTGAACCCAGGAGGCAGAGATTGCAGTGAGCCGAGATGGCACCACTGCACTTCAGCCTGGGCGACAGAGTGAGACTCTGTCTCAAAAAAAAAAATAGACAAATAAACATTTTTAAAATTTAAAAATGGTTACTTTTATGGTATATGAACTATATCTCACAAAAAATATTTTTAACTCAGTGGATCATGGTGGATGACAGTAGACTACTGCAAACTTAATCAAGTAGTAGTCCCAGTTGCAGATGTTGTGCTAAATGTGCTGTCTTTACTAGAATAAATTAATATGGTTGCTGGTGTATAATATGAAGCTATTGATTTGGTGAATGCATTATTTTAACCACCCATTACAAATTAGGATCAGAAGCAGTTCTTTCACATGGGATGGAGAACAGTATACAGTATACACTCACAGTATTGCTCTAATCTAAACGGACCCAAATCATATGGACATTCCCTGGGACATCACATTGGACCACTATACTGGTGATATCATGTTGACCATACGGGACAGATAATAAATGGTATCTACTTTGGATACCTTGGTAAGACAATCCAGTCCAGAGTGTGGAAGATAAATCCTACAAAAATCAAGAGCCTGACACATCTAAAAAGTTTTTAGGAGTCCAGTGGCCTGAGACAATCTATCCAAGGTAAAAGACAAGTTTTCGTATCTTGTACCATCTACCACTAGGAAAGAAACACCCACAAAGAAAAAAGAAACATACTACTTGGAAGGCCTTTTCAGGTTTTGGAGGCAGCATATTCCACCCTTGGGAATGCTGCTCTAACACATCTATCAGGAGATGCAGAAAGTTGCTAGTTTTGACTGGGGTCTGGAATCTTGCTCTGTCACCAGGCTGGAGTGCAATGGCGCCATCTCACCTCACTGCAACCTCCGCCTCCTGGTTCAAGCGATTCTTCTGCCTCAGCCTTCCGAGTAGCTGGGACCACAGGCGCGTGCCACCACACCTGGCTAATTTTTGGATTTTTAGTAGAGACGGGGTTTCACCATGTTGACCAGGATGGTCTCGATCTCTTGACCTCGTGATCCACCCGCCTCGGCCTCCCAAAGTGCTGGGATTACAGGCATGAGCCACTGCGCCCAGCAACACATTTTTCTTTAAGCAAATCTGATGATGGCAACAACTGTTGCTCAGTAACACAACCCATACACTAGCCTATGGGAGCCTTTACTGAATTGTGTCGGGTAGTGTCTCCTACTGATGCTGTGAACGGAAAACCATGAAATTCCTACACCTGTAGGTGGCTAAAAACTCAATGTAAAATTGACCCTGTGGGTTGCTGAATTTAGGCATTTAATGAATTCACAGCCATTCTCTTTTTTTTTTTTTTTGAGATGGAGTCTTGCTCTGTCACCCAGGTTGGAGTGCAGTGGCACGATTTTGGGTAGCTGCATCCTTCGCCTCCTGGGTTCAAACGATTCTTCTGCCTCAGCCTCCTGAATAGCTGGGACTACAGGCACATGCCACCACGCCGGTCTAATTTTTATATTTTTTTAGTAGAAACGGGGTTTCACCATATCGGCCAGGCTGGTCTCAAACTCCTGACCTTGTGATCCGCCCATCTCGGCCTCCCAAAGTGCTAGGATTATAGGCATGAGCCACTGCGCCTGGCCTACAGCCATTCTCTTATATGAAAATGAGGGCATCAGAATGTAGGATGCCTAGAATTAAAGTGGGATATATTGGAGTGTTTGGGTGGTTGCTATCTGACGGCAGCATTCAGTATCCCTGCCCACCATGCCCCTGAAACAACACCATCCATCACCCTTAAATATCTCACACACCATCAGGGTATTTCATGTAACATTGCTTCTAACAAAGAACACACTTTATGGTGAAAGAATTAAGGTAATGAATGATGCCTGTGGAATTGACTGGCCTTATCATTTACCCCATCACTCAGAAACACTTGGTCATATAGAGAAGTAGGATGGTTTATTGAAGGCCGGGAATAATGTTAGCAGGGAAATTTCTCCAGGTTGGGGTGCCATTGTAAGATATGTTACCTGTGCTAAGTCAGCAACAAATATATGGTCTTTTTTGTTCATTGCAAAAATATAGGATACGGCCAGGCATGGTGGCTCACACCTGTAATCCCAGCACTTTAGAAGGCTCAGGCGGGCAGATCACAAGGTCAGGAGTTCAAGACCAGCCTGGCCAATATGGTGAAACTCCATATCTACTAAAAATACAAAAATTAGCTGGGCGTGGTGGCGTGCACCTGTAGTCCTGGTTACTCAGGATGCTGAGGCAGAAGAATTGCTTGAACCTGGTGGCAGAGTTTGCAGTGAGCCAAGATGGTGCCACTGCACTCCAGCCTGGTGACAAAGCAAAACTCCGTCACACACACACACACAGAGACACACACACACACACACACGCACGGATCCAAGATGGAAGTAGAAAATATTCTTTTTACACATAGCACAAACTTGCAAATTTTTTGTTTTCCATCCACAAAACTCTTTAACGTGCTCATTTAGAGGTCTTAGTATTCGTGGGAGGAATCTTCCTGCTAGGGAACACAACTATAGTCCCACTGAATTGGAAATTAAGAATGCCACTTGGATAATTAAATTTCCTCCTGTCGCCAGGAAAACATGCCAAAAATGGTGCTTGCTGAGATGATTAATCCTCACTATCAAGAGGAGAAAAGGGGCCGGGTGTGGTGGCTCACGCCTGTAATCCCAGCACTTTGGGAGGCCAAGGCTGGCAGATCACCTTGGTCAGGAGTTTGAGACTAGCCTGGCCAACATGGCAAAACCTTGTCTCTACTAAAAATACAAAAATAAGCTGGGAGTGGTGGCGTACACCTGTAATCCCAGCTACTCGGGAGGCTGAGACTGGATAATCAGTTGAATCCGGGAGGAGGAGGTTACAGTGAGCTCAGATCACAGCACTGCACTCCAGCCTGGGCAACAGAGCACGACTCAGTCTCAAAAAAAAAAAAAAAAAAAAAAAAAGAGGAGATAAGGCTGCTGATAAATAGCACAGGCTAAAAGGACTACCGCTGGGACTCACAGATCTCCATGGGTGACTCCTGGTACTGCCAAGTTCTGGTGGTAAAGTTCTGTAGTAATAACCATCTTACGTGGACAAGACAAGTAAGGGCTGAGATCCTTTAGGAATGAAAGTTTGGGTCATTGTGTCAGGTAATAAAGCCTGCCCAGCTGCTCTGGGCAAAGAGAACATGAAATGGCTGGTGGAGGAAGGCAGTTAGAAATACCAATTACAATCTTACGACTACTTGCAGAAATAAAGATTAAAGGTTCTCTCATTTTCTCCCTTGTTCAGTCAGTATATATATTTAACTAATTTTTCTTTCCTTTTCTGTCCCTTTTCTTCATGGTATGCTGCTGGTGGTTAATTTTTACAGTTTCATTCATGTGTTACAGACTCCTGAGATGGGATCATAATGGAACCATGAGAGGACTGAGAGTCACCCAGAGATTCTGTATAAGCTGGATGGAGCTGCCAATGAGGTTATCGCCCTTTTAGAGAAGAGATGAGCACATTTTGCTTTCATAAGAATAGTAGCATTATGATAATTGGCAATAATTTTTCTTTCCTATGGGAAGAGGGTTTTATGTTAGTGTTGAGTATGCATAGTAAAGAAGTAAACTCTGGTGAATATTGCCAAATTCTGTTCCATCTAGCATCTGTTTTCTTTTTGATGTTTGAAGAACTCCCCACCTTAAAGTATGCCTCCCACTCTAGAAGCTGAAGATGGCATATACTCTCTCTCCTAACCTTTCTTTATTTTATTTTATTTTATTTTATTTTTTTGAGACGGAGTCTTGCTCTGTCACCAGGCTGGAGTGCAATGGTGCAATCTCAGCTCACTGCAACCTCTGCCTCCTGGGTTCAAGCAATTCCTCCGCCTCAGCCTCCCAAGTAGCTGGGACTACGGGCGTGTGCCACCACACCAGGCTAATTTTTGTATTTTTAGTAGAGACGGGGTTTCATCATGGCCAGGAGGGTCTTGATGTCTTGACCTCGTGATCCACCCACCTCAGCCTCCCAAAGTGCTGGGATTACAGGCATGAGCCACCACGCCCGGCCTCTCCTAACCTTCCTTATAGCTGGAGTACATGATCTAGGACCCACCACTAACCAAATACAGTCTCCCAATTCTCTGAATCAGAGTTAGATACCAGAGGTCTGAGAGGAGCTCTCAGATGGCACCAACATCATGGAAAGATCAAATTCCCATAGCAGTGCTGCCGTCGGATACCAATTCTGGTGTGGGAGTTTGGGGTATAGTTTCTGGCTGAATTGTCCTGAGCTCACTGAGACTGATTCTCCAGCCCTCCTAGCACTTCTGGTGTCACAGGATCCTTGGGGTGCCACTTAGCCAGCTGGAAACCTCTGTGACTGGCGGCGCATTTCTGCCTATTGCTTGTTCCTGCTGGGCTTGCTCCACTCGCTTGGCCTGGCAGGCTGCACTTGGTTCACACTACCAGGCCGGATCCCACACCTGCCTAGTGTGAGCCAGGGGCGGAGCAACAAGGGGTGCGTGTGTGGGTCCAGCCACTGAGCACAGCCAGGCACACTGGCTGCAGCGGTGCAGGCGGCTCCAGGTGCCGGCTCCACGCTATGCTGCAGCTAGACCAGAGGTACTATGTGTGGCTTCTACTGCAGGCACTCATGTTTGGGTGACACGAACACGGTGGCACCCAGAAGCTTGGAGACACCAGGAACTACAGAACCCCAAAGGGGGTGTCAGAGCCCTGGCTCAGGGAACCCTTAGGTCCAGGCTCCCCAGAGGGCCAAAGCTCTTCTAGCCTTCACAACATAGAGAGTAGGGGGGCATGTTTCAGCCCTGTTTGTGTTACATCTCTTTCAGTTCCACCATTTAGTAGGTCCCGAGTTCTTGTCCCACATCCGTGGACCTCATGGACCACCTCGTACACAGAGAGGAGCTTCACTGAAAGCAGAGAGACAACAGAACACTTCTCAGAAGACCCAAAGCGGGCAGCTCCTTTCCTTTCCTTTCCCCAGGCAGGTCTGGGTCATCCTGACGGGTGTCCAGCCCTCAGCGGTGAGAAGACCTGCCGTGGGTAGCTTCCAGCAAAGAAAAGATGAGTGTCCAGCTTAGGGGTAGCTCCCAGCAGAGAGAAAACGACTGTCCAGCTCTCAGTAGGCAGCAGACCCGCGGTGGCTAACTCCCAGTAACTCCAATTCGCAGGCAGGCCATCCCGTCATCTCTGCAGCCCTCAGCACAGAGCAGACCTGGAGAGGGTAGCTCTTATCTGCAGGCAGGTGGTCCTGTCCTCTGCCCCCGAGTCTGCCTGACTCAGGGGCTTTTATGGGCTTCAGAGGAGTGGAAGTGTGTGCTGATTGGTCCATGGTGTCCATGGGCAGACGAAAAAAGCACAGGAAGTTCTCACCCCGTCTGCAGAACTGTCAGCCCGACCCCCAGGCTTCAGGCCATCCCGGGCTTGAAGGTGGGGCTTCATCCGGACTGCCTCTCCCCCATCCCCCACTCCCACCCCCGCCACCCAGGAGCCTGTCTGCCTCCGGCCACCATCAGCCTGCTGTCCATGGTGTCCATGGCGCCCACGGCGCCCAGGCTGTTCGTGCCAAGGCGGGGGCTGCAGGCCTGTGCTGAGCTGCCCTAGTTCTCCCTTCCGCGCTCCTCTGTGCCCAGTGTTTGGAGGGGGCAGAGGCGGCAGGAGGCTGGTGTGTTAGCGCTGCCTCAAACGTGTGCACACCCAGCCAGGTCGCGACAGCGCCTGGGCTCAACCTCAGCTTTGCTCTGAAATTGGAGTTGGCGCTGCCAGGGGGAGAGGCCAGCCAGCAGGAGCAGGCACTTCCAAGCCTGTCGGGGAAAGGGAGCTTCCCGGGCCCTGATTGTGCAGAGATGCCCGGGTCGGCAGCCGCAGACAGTGGGCTGCACCTGCGCCTGGAGGGTAGGACTCTCGTTCCTCCAACTTGGAAGGGGGCGGGGCTCCCACCTGCTCAGGGCTGGGCCCTCTGCCTGGAGCGCACAGCCAGCCTTTTAGCAGCGGCCGCTCCGGATGGGCTGCTGTTGCCATCACCGGGAATTACATTTTTGTTTGTTTCTTTACAACTTTTAATTTTGATATAATTTCATACTTGAGAGCAAAGTTACAAGAATAGTTAAGGAATCATATATACAAGGAACCATATAGAGAGAATATGATAAAGCAAATTGGGCAAAGTGTAAACCACTAGAGCGTCTAAATAAAGGGAATATGCGAATTCCTTAATTATTCTTGCAATACCCACACACACATTTTTCTTTCTGATTCATCTGAGAGTAACTTGCAACGTTGTAGTTCCACACCTCTAAATATATCATAAGAACAAAGATATTTTCTTACACAACCACCATACAATTATCTACATTAGGAAATGTAACTTTGATATAATACTATTATCTATCTAATCTACACTCCATATTCAAACTCCTATAACATTTAAACAAGTTCGTTTACTTCTTAAATGAATCAGAATTAGCTTCTATAAACTCCAAAGTCTCAAATCTCACTCCCTCCAGACCTGCTTTTGGGCCCTAACTCTGGGTTAGACAGTTCTGTTACATACCATTGTAACATGGAGTACTCTGTCTACCAGTGTATTTTAACTCTCCCTTCCAGATTATTTATGTGTGGCTGCCTCTCCTATTTGAGTTAAGCCCACTAAGGGCAGATATGTCTCATTTTCACTGTTCCTTCTTCACTGACTAGCATAGTGTCTAACACATAGCAGATACTCACTAAATATTTGTTGAGCAACTGGATCTGCACACTTTAGTGGCAATTTAAATAAAATACATTTTAAGTTGAACTTGTCCTACTCCTTATTTCAGCTGAAGGAAGTGTCAGTCAAGGTTCAATGCAGAAAGCAGAAACCACTCCAGGAATTTTTTGCAGGAATAGATTTATTACGGGAAATTGATGCTTAGAAAGTCTAGCACAGCAAGGTCAAGGCTGGACCCCTAGAAATGATTCTCAGAAAAATACAGAGCTGGACTAAGCAGAAACATTCCTAGTTCCAAGGTTGTTATTTGAACCATTCAAGACACACCACCATAGCTTTGATCCCGAGGTCAGGAAACTAATAAAGAAGTAGCTGCTACTGATTCCATGGATGCTGGCACTGCCTTTCCACACTCAGAAAGCAGGAAAACGGCCACTGGAGTCCCCCCGCAGAAAAAAAACCTCACATTTTCATACATTTTCTAGACAGTAAAACGTATTTAAAAATGTGTTTTTCCAGGCCAGGCACCGTGGATCCTGCCTATAATCCCAGCACTTTGGGAGGCCAAGGCTGGCAGATCACCTGAAGTCAGGAGTTCGAGACCAGCCTGACTAACATGATGAAACCCTGTCTCTACTAAAAATACAAAAATTAGCTGGGCACACTGGTGGGCACCTGTAATGTCAGCTACTCGGGAGGCTGAGGGAGGAGAATCACTTGCACCCGGGAGGCGGAGGTGGCAGTGAGCCAAGATCGCGCCATTGCACTCCAGCCTGGGTGCAGAGCAAGACTGCCTCAAAAAAATAAAAAAGGGTTTTTGCTTCACCTCACTTCTGCCTGTCATATTTCAGTTCATCACATTATCAGAGACTAACATTCAGAAACTTAGTTGCAAAGAAGTCCAGAATGTGTACTTTTCAACTCTCTAGTCTTCAGAGCAGGAAGACACCTTGTGGTTTGGAAGTTGAGTTACTCCACATCACACCCCACAATGACATCTCTATTCATGAAGCTGCTGAAGCTAGACACTGGCGTGCAATCCTCAGCTTTTGTCTAACACCAAGAGGCTCCCCTTGGATGGAGGTGGTTGCATCCCTTCTCCTTGAGATTAAACCTAGAGGATACTTTGTCAGTGCTTCCAGTGAATGGGATGAAGTGTGCCTTGTTCCACTGCTCCAGAATCACCGATCCTTTGAGAAGTTTTCTGCCTGAGAAAATGGAAGTCACATAGCCAGTGTATACCTTTTCACCTCTGCAAGTGGCAGTAACATACTGACTCATTTGCCAGATACCTCAGTGACTTCTAGGTCAGAGCAATGGGAAAAAAGTGTGGTAACCAAGGACCGGAGAGATGGGGGGACATGTGCAACATAATGGAAAGAGCCTGGGCTTTGTAGTCACGTGGATTTGAGTCCAGGTTCTGCCCTGTGCTAAATATAACGCCTGGAGCAAGTTCCTTAGTATCTTTATATCTTGGTTTTCTTGTCTCCAAAATACCTACTTCATAGCGTCATTAGGAGGATGAAATTAGGTAACACTTGTATAGTACAGGTACATATAGTGCAAAAAGAAATGTTGGTTCTTTTATTAGTTTCATATGGCTACTGTAACAAATTACGACAAACTTAGTGGCTTAAAACAACACACATTTATGTTCTTATAGTTCTGGATGTCAGAAGTCTGAAATCAATTTCACTGGGCTGAATCGAAGCATTGGCCAGGCTGCACTCTCTCTGGAAGCTCCAGGGAAGAGTCTGTTTCTTGCCTTTTCCACTTCCAGGGCTGTATTTCCTGTGTGCCTTGGTTAGAGCCCCTTCCGCCACATCTGAAGCCTCCTCCAGTCCTCACACTGTCTTCTTCTTTCTCAAATCTCCCTCTGCCTCTTGGTTGTGATTGACAATTAAGGCCCCCATGGCTAAGTCAGAATTACCCCCATCTCAAGATTCTTAATCATACCTGCAAATTTCTTGTTCCTCTCTAAGGTAGCATTCACAAGTTTCAGAGATATGCATACATTTTAGGGTCATTATTCAGCCAATCACAATTTCTTTCAACACCGATCTTTACTACCGTTTTAGGCCAGTTGGCATCAAAGGAGTACAGTCCAGTAGAAATATAATGTAAGCCACATATGTAATTTTAATTATTCTAGTAGCCACATTAAAAAAGTAAAAAGAGGCTGGAGGTAGTGGCACATGCTTATAATCCCAGCACTTTGGGAGGCCGAGGCGGGTGGATCACGAGGTCAAGAGATTGAGACCATCCTGGCCAACATGGTGAAACCCCATCTCTACTAAAAATACGAAAATTAGCCAGACATGGTGGCATGCACCTGTAATCCAGCCACTCAGGGGGCTGAGGCAGGAGAATTGCTTGAACCCAGGAGGCAGATGTTGCAGTGAGCCAAGAACGTGTCACTGCACTCCAGCCTGGTGACAGAGAGAGAGACTCCGTTTCACACACAAAAAAAAGTAAAAAGAAACAGGTGAAATTCATTTTAATGATATGGTTTATTTAACCTAATATATGCCCAAAATATCATCAACCTGTCATCAATGTGAAAATTATTAATGTAATATTTTCCTTTTTTCATACTCAGTGTTTTTTTTTAGATAGAGTCTCACTCTGTCATCAAGGCTGCAGTGCAGTGGCAGAATCTCGAGTCATTGCAACCTCCACCTCCCAGGTTCAAGGAATTATCCTGCCTCAGCCTTCTGAGCAGCTGGGACTACAGGAATGTGCCACCATGCCCGGCTAATTTGTGTATTTTTTGTAGAAACAGGGTTTCACCATGTTGGCCAGGCTAGTCTCGAACCCCTGATCTCAAGTGATCCACCCACCTTGGCCTCCCAAAGTGCTGGAACTACAGGTGTGAGGCACTGTGCCTGGCTCATACTCAGTCTTTGAAATCTGATGTGTAATTTACACCTAGTGCAAATCTCAATTCAGATGGACCGTGTTTCAGGTGCTTGGTAGCCACATGTGGTTAGTGCTCAGTGTAGGATAGTGCAGGTCTAGAAGGTTGTGAAATTAAAAGGGCTAAGGGTAGGTTGGACCATGTGCTCTTCACATCCAACCCATAGCTGTAGCTTTCACCTCTGGTATTTTATTTTCTGCCTACATTCACCACCGAGATGATGACCACAGCTCAGACCCTTGTCACTATGCCAAGTCTGCCACCAGTAGATCATAATCACCCACAGGGAACCACACTGGGCATGGGATTAACATTAGGTTATGTATCAGTTAGGTTTATCAAGAAAACATAACCCACCCTCGATCTGAAAAGCAGAAGGATTTCAGTTCAGGATTTTCCTTATACAAGTTGATGGGAAGATTGAAAAGTCAAATAGTAGACAATGAGACAAACCACACATTAGCAACATTACACAGCTGCTACCGCTTCTAGTGATAGAGGGTCAACAGGAGGAGGTAGCTTTACCAGAGGCTGAAACGTGCTGCCCATGAGCTAGATCACGGCAAAGTGCTTGGGTCATGCAGAAAGGAACTGTTTAGTGAGAGCTGGAGACACGGAGGAAACATAGCCGCTAATGCAGATGCTGCCTGAGGAAGGAGTGAGAGAAATGCCTTGATGCTCCTTACTTCCACACTCGGGTGTTCTGTCGGGGTCTTCCATTGGCCAAACATACCTGAAAGCCATTTGTCAAGGGATCCTGGGAAATGTAGTTCCTTGAAAATTAGACCCAGTGTAGGGAAGATCAGGGAAGGGATCCAAAAACTAACAGGCAAATAAGTGTCACAGTTCACATCTTTTTTTTTTTCTTTTTTAAAATTTTGAGACAGGGTCTCACTCTGCTGCTCAGGCTGGAATGCAGTGGCCCCCTCTTAGCTCACTGCAATCTCTACCACCTGGGCTCAAGCAATTCTCCCACCCCGGCCTCCTGCGTAGCTGGGATTACAGGCATGTGCCGCCATGCCCCATTTAATTTTTGTACTTTTAGTAGAGGCACGGTTTCACCATGTTGTCCAGGCTGGTCTCAAACTCCTGGGCTCATGTGGTCCGCCTGCCTCGGCTCCCAAAGCGCTGGGACAACAGGTGTGAACCACTGAGCGCAGCCAGTCCACACCTTTACTATTTTTCTATATTTACCTCCAATCTTACAACAACTTCATGTTTCTGTCTAACACAATCTAATTATACTTTACACAAATGAAGATGTCCTCATGGTCTCCTCAACATGGGGAGGTTAGTCATCATTGCCATCATACAGTCCAAAATGTTTAGTGAATTTACAGTTTTCTCCATCAAACTGTGACTTTTCATGGTCTGCTAATATCTGAACTAACTGGCAAGATTAAATACCATTGACCTTTTTGTACAAAATAGTAAGAAGGAGGAAAAATAATTAGTTAATATTAATACATACATAACAAATATATGCAGTCATTTCTATAACTGGTCCTAAGGGTACAGTTGATGCTTACCCGTTTCTTCTTTCTTTCACTGCTCATTCCCTACTCCCACTGCCCTTAGTTAACACTTTGGCTGGTTGTGGTCCTTCACCTGGGTAGTGACCCAAACCCTTGTTCTTAAAGGATCTGAGTTCTTAGCGGTCTTTCCTTTACTGAGTCTTGCCTTTAGAGGGTCTTGTCTTTATTGAGTTCTTCTTTTAACATTTTCTACCGGAAACAGAAGAATAAAATGGTGCCCCGTGGTTCCTGCTGGGTTCTAGACAGGCTCTTTCCTTCCCTCATTGTGTAGTGGCAACCCAAATTTCCCTTGTTAATGGGAACGTATCACTCCATCCATTATAACTCCTCATTTCGCTGTTGGTTCAGTGGCATGAGAATCCCAAAATAGTCAGATGGCAGTTGCAACTTCTCACTCAATGCGACCATTATTGTGTACCCCGAAGATGAGAGCGTACCTCCCTTGGGAACTATATCAGCTGAGCTAGATGTCTCTCTCCATGTCCCCTTGGACCACCTGAGTTCACTGGCAGCTGTGATAGTTTCCTAAACAATGACAGCTTTTCCTCATTTCTCCTCTCTCCATATGGTCTTTCTCTGGTACTCTGCCAAAGGAAAATGCATAGTACCCTGTGAATTGGAGTTGGTGGGTATATGCTTTGCCTTCCCATCCTCTTAAAGGACAATTCTAAATCTGATTCCACACTATTTTTTCAGAGAGTTATTGGTGAGAAGGAGCTTTGGTTGCTCTCATCAGTCGCCTGCTCATCATTACACACCTTATTGGATTTTCTCCCTTCTCTGATTCATTTTCCTCTTTTCCTGCTTGTGCTTAGTGGGATCACATCCCAGGTAAGCTATCTTACCCAACAGCTTGTCTGAGGACAAGAACCCAAACTAAGACAGGAAGCAGGACCTATGAAACCAGAAAGGTCTGTAGGTGTGGAGAAAGGAAAATACACTTTGCCAGTGAGTCATAAGGTGTAATCAGTTCCAGAACCTGGGTATTTGGGCTGTAAGAGAAATAGCACCATCTGTTGGTCACTGGTCCAAAACATATACTCTATCCTGTAGGACAGCACTCCATCTCAGAGTGTTATCTCTCAGGCAGTGCTCTAATTATGGCTTTAATAGGCCAATCCACCAACCTACCAGGTAACCTGTTCTCAGATGATGGGTATGTGGTAAGATTAGTGAATTCCAAGAACACGAGCCTGTTTCTCTTGCTTTCAACAGTGTATAGGATATCATGAAAATGAATCATACCATCATAATGTTCCATAAGACCACAGATGGTGATTCTGGCAGAACCATTTTGAATAGGGAAAGTTTTAAAAAATGTCTATTCCAGAGAGGACAAATTGTCTGTCCCTGATGGAAGAGGCCCAACATAATCAACATGTCCCCTGAGTCCCAAGGAATGGAGCATCCAGGAGCTCACTGATGGCTTCTGTTTTTGGCAGGCTGCGTTTTCTGCCTTGGAGAGGCAGATCATGCTGTTGATCCCATGGATGGCCACATCCCTGCTGCCATGGTTAGTAACATATGGGTCCACTGAACAATACTGGCATGGCTGAATAAAGAAGCTGACCGACATCCACAGAATGGATCTTCTTGCCCATCTGATTATTGAAAGCCTGTTCAATGGATGCCCTTTGGTAAGCATTCATATAGGTCACAAAATCCTCATACAAAAATTCTGCCTCCTTCCAGATAAAGTGGACATCCTGATATATGCTCAAAGGTTTCCCCACTGAGAGGATTGCCTTTCATCATTTTTTCAGAGACACTTCTCAACAGAATGGTAATACTGCAGTTGTCCACTTCCAGCTGATGCCAACATATTGTACAGACCCATCTTTAAATCAGGCTTAAGTTTTTTTTTCCCCTCTGAAAACCGGTTATAGGAAATTCCTTTTGAGGCCCTAGAGTCTGAGCCACCTGCCCATGCAACTTACTTGTGTCCTCCTGATCTTCTAAAGCCTGACCTTTTATACACCACTTTTAATTGATGATGGATTGTTGCTGTGTATGCACACCCAATCTTATGGCAGTTCACCATGGGCAACTCAGAGTCCATTGATCTTGATGTCATCCAGACCTAGCCTTTACTAGAATCCAGTACCCTTTCAGCAGAAAAAAGCACAGCATCGTGTCAAATCTCTGGGATTCTGTGCTTTGGACCCTTATTTGGGTCCATACAGCAGGATGCACACAGCATCCTTACTTGCCATAAACACTTTGGGTTTTCTGAATTATTAGGCTTGAGTAGCAAGATAGCTTGCATAGCACCCTGGACCTCCTACAGAGCCTTTTAATTTTCTGGGAGAAAATGGTGCTCAGTAAGTTAATCAGAGAAATATACCCAAATGTGGCATATGTGTCTCTTTCTTAGTGTCAGGATGTGCAAGGTGCAGAAAGTTGTATCTCACTATAAGTTATTGTAGGGATTCTCGATCTCAATCTTGTTATCTTGGGCTTGATAATTCCTAGTCGTGAGGAGCTATCCTTCGCATTGCAAGATGTTTATCAGCATCCTTGGCACCTACCTGCAAGATGCCAGTAGCCACTAACTTGCCCACCCTCAGTTGTGACAACCAAAAATGTTTCTATACATTTCCTGCAAAATGTCCCCTAGTGGATGAAATCACTTGGTTGAAAAACACCACTATACAGGGATATGCCAACATTCCTTTCACTGAATTTTTATGTCTCTGGCATGCATGTGCCTTACTAAGGCATCTAGAATATTTGCTACTTTTTGTTCACTAAGCTAATTAGCACGATGTTTTCAATGTGGTGGATCACAGTGACGGTGTTCTGTGGGATGTCTAGATGACCAAGGTCTCTGTGGACTAGACTGCTACAGAGTGGGAGAGCCGGCATAGCCCTGTAAGACTGTGAAGGTGTATTGCTGTTTCTGACAGGTAAAAATTTGCTGCTTTCTAATTTTTCCTGCTAATTGATAGGAAGGGACGTGATTTTCCAGATAAATAGCTGCATACTAGATGGCAGGACTATGTTGATTTGTTCCAGCCACAGAGCATATCTAATATGGAAGCCGCAAGTAGAGTCACCATCTAGTTTTGTCACTTGTCATTATGCAGGAATTATGCAGACATGATGAGAATCCTCACTTTTGAATCTATCAGATCTTTAAGGGTGGCACTAGTTAATGTCTGCAATTCCCACAGGGACGTGGTATTGTTTTTGGCTTACCATTTAGTTAGAGAAGAGCAGTTCCAGTGGCTTCTACTTGGCTCTACCTAACCATAAGAGTCCTCTCTTTATGGGTCAGGGAGCCTGTGTGGGTATTTTGCCAGTTGACAAGTATGGCTAGTCCGAATAACTTCGGAGTGGGTCTGCAGAACCTACTGAGCCCTCTGAGTGAGGAACTTGATTACAAATTTCATTTTTTACCTGACCACCCAAAGCTCTCAATTTATCCAGGGATCCTCAAGGATTAGCATAAACTCAGAATAGTGTGTAATAATCCTTCAAAGTCTAGTTCCTCAGTGCACACGCATCCTGATAATAGCCACGGGTCCTTTCGGAAAATGTTTGGAGAAATATTTATGGTATATTATTGTGACGATGTTGTGTCTTTCCTCTAGGGGATCCAGTTTCTGCTTCAATCCCTGGGCCCCACGTATGTGAAGCAGTTTAAGTCTGGGAACTAAATGAGAGGCTATGATTTCCTTTCGTGGCAACTCAAGACAAGTTGCTGCTCACTTGACCTATAGTTTTGCCAGTTGCATATATCAAGTAATACTTCAGCAGGCTGCCCATCTATTTTATTCCTAGGGATGCTGTAGTCAGTTAGCACCCCCACATATCTCTCAATGTCAAAACTTTCTGACTGCCTGCTGCCCATTATGGTAATTGTGCCTCCTTGTCTCTGTTGGTTAAATATTACATGACCCCTGCCATGATGCCAACATTCTCATTGAAATCAGATAACCGTTTCAATCTTCCTTAGTCTAGAGAGGACAGCCACTGCAGAACCTTTTTTTTTTTTTTTAACTTTTTTTTTTTTTAATAAAGATGGGGTTTCACCATGTTGGTCAGGCTGGTCTTGAACTCACAACCTCAGGTGATCCGCCCGCCTTGGCCTCCAAAGTGCTTGGATTACAGGCGTGAGCCTCCATGCCTGGCCCACTGCAGAACTTTTGAGGATGACTACGCTTCTCTGACGAATGTTTTCTCAATGCCTTAGTGCCCTCTGGGTCCTTCCAGGAAACACAGTCAGGAAGTGGGTGAACAGGTTACACATCATTCTGACCTTCTCATAACCTTGACCCTTTTGTATATGACACTGTGGTTTGACTTTTTTATTTTTAAATAAAACCCTTTGCTTTTCCCATATTATATGAGATGTTCTGGCATGTCAGCTCAGCTTTATTGAATGTAGGCCACCACTGAATCCTAGTTTCGGTCAGTCAATCAAGCAAACCATTAGAGATGCTTCCAGTTGCTCTATTTCTTTCTTTCTTTATAAATTAATTAATTAATTTATTTATTTTGAGATGGAGTCTCACTCTGTCACTCAGGCTATATAGTACAGTGGTGCAATCCTGGCTCACTGCAACCTCTGCCTCCTGGGTTCAAGCAATTCTCCTGACTCAGCCTCCTGAGTAGCTGGGATTATAGGCATGTGCCACAGTTGGCTAATTTTTGTATTTTTAGTAGACACGGAATTTCACCAGGCTGGTCTTGAACTCCTGACCTCAGGTGATCCACCCACCTCAGCCTCCCAAAATGCTGAGATTACAGGGGTGAGCCACTGTGCTCAGCCCAGTTGCTCAATTTAGCACATTAAGATGAGAATCTCAGGTAAGGACATTCATATTTTAAGTTTAGCCTGACCTGTTATTATATTCTATCTTTTCCTATATAACGCCTGTAGAATCTACTCCCATAAATGTTTTTCAGGTTACTGCTGATGAAAATACATACATTATTGCAGTGGTTTTGGTGTATACATTTCTTTTTTTTTTTTTTTTGGAGACGGAGTTTCGCTCTTGTTACCCAGGCTGGAGTGCAATGGCGTGATCTTGGCTCACCGCAACCTCTGCCTCCTGGGTTCAAGCAATTCTCCTGCCTCAGCCTCCTGAGTAGCTGGGATTACAGGCACGCGCCACCATGCCCAGCTAATTTTTTGTAGTTTTAGTAGAGACGGGGTTTCACCATGTTGACCAGGATGGTCTCGATCTCTTGACCTCGTGATCCACCCACCTCGGCCTCCCAAAGTGCTGGGATTACAGGCTTGAGCCACCGCGCCCGGCTGTGGCGTATACATTTCTACTTCTTGGAATAGACCTTACGTTTCTCTCCTCAGTCACTAGATTTGACTTTAGAAGTGGGCCTGAGGCTGGTCATGGCATAGTAAACAGTTGAGTGGATTCTTGTTCCTTGCTTTCAAAGAATTCCAACTATCAAAGTTCATACAAAGTGCTTTGGAAGCCCAGAGGAAGGAGCAACCAGGCCTGCTGCCAAAGTGCAGGAAAGGATATCTGGGGAAGTCCTAGAGGCAGGTGGGAGTTTATCAGGTAGCAAGAAGGAGCAGGGGCGTTCTGGAGAGACTCGTGTGTGGAAGTCAGGAGGTGGGAAAAGACACGGCAGCTGAAGAAAAGGGGATAGTTATATAGTGGTACCCACTTCGTGTGTTTGTTGTGAGATTAGATGACAAAAGAAACATTACAGTTGGCATAATTTGACCTCTTTCTCTATGCTAAACTGTTCTAAGTGCTTCCTAAAAATTGATTCGTTAATCATCACAAAACCCTTTGAGGTGTACTTTATTGCTCCATTTGACAGATGATGAATGTGAAGTTTAGGGGGTTTTAGTAATTTGCTCAAGGTCACATATTATGTTATCTATCTCCAAAGTCAGGGTCTTAAATTGCTGTAGGATACCACTATTCTCTACTCTGAGTGCATGGATTTCTTTATGTATGTTAAATATAATCCATGAAAAGTCCATGCTAATATCTGTTTAGCATAATGTCTGCCACATAGTAAATGGTTAATAAAATTCAACTACCTCTAGCTCTTAACATATAGAGCATAATGACTCAAAGGAGGGCTTTGGAATAAAATAGACCTTGGTCCAAATTCTGGCCCCACTCCTTCCTAGCTCCAGGAAAAATAAATCTAGGGGCTTTGTTGATTTGTAAAATCGGATATGGTACTTAATTTTCAGGGTTGTTGTAAGACTAAATATATGTATGTCAGACCAAATGCATGTACACACACACACACACACACACACACACACACACATTTTATCTGACAACGCAGAAAAAAATGTGTAAGTGCATATGTACACACACACGTCTTGTGCACAGAAAATATTTATGCAAAGATAGCTATTAATATTATATTAGTCCAGTAATAAGGAATACTAAAAGGCCCAGGTTGGGGGGCGGGAAGAAAGAGAGAAGAAGAAGTAAATTCCAGGGCTTGAATGTATTTTATTTTGAATGGAGAATACGGCGATTGAGGGAATGGCCTAAAAATGAGGCTGTACACTTCCACAAGCCTGATATTCAGAGCTTTATAGGTCTCGATCTCCTGACCTTGTGATCGGCCTGCTTCTGTTTCCCAAAGTGCTGGGATTACAGGCATCAGCCACTGTGTCCGGCCTTTATTGATTTTTATTGATTCAAGTGGAGATGATCTGTAGGTAGTTAATTACGTGGCCTGGATCCCAGGAGCAGGAATCAGGGCTGGAGATATATATTGGGAAATCCAGAGCATAAAGATGCTAACCAAAGTCATGTAAAATGCAGTGGTCACGTATAGAGTGTGTGCAGTGGGAAAAGAGTGAGGGCTTACACCTATTCCTGTGGGATACCAATATTTAAAGGCTGGGAGAAATAAGAGAGATTGTAAAAGCGATGGAGAGGGAGTGGCTAGAGATGGAGAAGTGCTACCAAAAGAGTAAAAACGGAAGGCAAGGAAAGAAAATGTTTCCAGAAGGAAGGAGTGTCATGAAGCGAAATCAAGTTAGGTCATGATGATAATGTCCATAAAATATACAGTGGGAAAATCTCTAGTGAATTTTTTTTTTTTTTTTTTGGCAGAGTCTTGCTGTGTCATCCAGGCTGGAGTGCAGTGGCATGATCTCGGCTCACTGCAACCTCTGTCTCCTGGGTTCAAGCAATTCTCCTGCCTCAGTCTCCTGAGTAGCTGGGATTACAGGCACACACCACCACTCCCAGCTAGTTTTCGTATTTTTAGTAGAAACCGGGTTTCACCATGTTGGCCAGGATGCTCTCCATCTCCTGACCTCCTGATCTGCACTACTTGGACTCCCAAAGTCCTGGGATTACAGGCATGAGCCACTGTGCCCGGCCTGGTTTGTTTTTTTTTTTTTTTAAATTGAGACTGAGTCTGGCTCTGTCATCCAGTCTGGAGTGCAGTGGTGTGATCTCAGCTCACTGAAACCTCTGCTACCTGGGTTCAAGGGATTCTCATGCCTCAGCCTCTCAAGTAACTGGGACTACAGGTGGGTGCCACCACACCTGGTTAATTTGTTTGTATTTTTAGTAAAGACAGGGTTTTGCCACTTTGGGTAGGCTGGTCTTGAACTCCTGACCTCAGGTGATCTGCCCGCCTCAGCCTCCCAGTGTGCTGGGATTACAGGCATGAGCCACAGCGCTGGCCCCTAGTGACTTTAGAAAGAATGGCTTCGGTGGGGTGGCAGGGCAGACACCAGAGTGCAGTTAAGTCCAGACTTGAGTAGTGGCTGAGGAATTGCAGGCACTCTTGTTTAGATAATTGGAGAAATGTATTACAGGAAAGAAAGCAGAGGTTGAAGTGGAGTCTGGTAGGTTGGGTGGGAGATTTCAAGATGGAAGAGACTTGAGGTTGTTTATATGCTTATGGATACGAAAGGAAGAGGGGGTGACTAACAAATTAGGCCCTGACCATCCTTTATGAAATTGTAGTATGTTCCCTACTCCATCCCCCTTATCCTACTCATTTTGTTTACTGTAGTGCTTAACATCTTACGTAATTTACTTATTTATTGTGTTTACTATTTCTTGTGTTAAAAGCAAAACCTTAGTCAAAGTAAACGGCGTTTAAGTGAGCAAAGAACGATTCCCTAATCAGGCAGCCTCCTCAGCCAAAGTAGGCCCACACATGGTGGAAAAACGTTTATAGACAGAGAAAGGAAGGTGAGGCAGGGAAGCAGCGGATTGGTTATAGCTAGACGTTTACCTTATTTGAACATGGTTTGAACAGTTGGCCGCCTTTGGCCAAAATTTGGTGATTGACCCAAAAGTAGGTTGCAGTCTGTTCATACCTCCATCTGGGTTATACTTCACTATTTACGGAGAAACCTTCAGGCTGAAATTAAAATATGTAAGGACACAGCTTTTGGCTAAACTTGATGATGATGATGATTTGAATTATTATTATTTGAGACAGAGTCGCGCTCTGTCGCCAGGCTGGAGGGCAGTGATGCAATCTCGGCTCACTGCAAACTCCGCCTCCCGGGTTCCAGCAATTCTCCCTCCTCACCCTACGCCCAGCTAATCTTTGTATTTTTAGCAGAGACAGGGTTTCATTATGTCGGCCAGGACGGTCTGGATCTCTTGACCTCGTGATCCGCCCGCCTCGGCCTCCCAAAGTGCTGGGATTACAGGCGTGAGCCACCGCGCCCGGCCTAAACTTGGTTATCTCTAACACTTGCCTGGTTTCACCCTGCTCCAAGAAGTCGGAGGTTTTTTAGAGATTGCTGTTTATTTTGCTCACTCCAAGCATCTAGAATACCGTCTGATATATAGTATGTGCTCAGTAAATGTTTGCTGAATAAATGAAACAGCGAGTTTTCTAAGAAGGCGAGAGAGGAGGGGAGCCAGAACTCAGCCAACCATATGGTTCCTGCCCCAGCAGCGCCTGTGAGTCCAGGACTTCCGCCTACTGCGGGTGAGGAGGGAGAGGGAAGGGAACGAGCTGTTTCCCAGCTGGATGAAAAGGGGCAGGGAATATTCGATTGATAATTATGGTCTGCATTGAATCTCTTTTCTAGTTTGTTCAGACTGATTTAAATGTTAAAGTATTTAATTCATCACGTGTTTGTCTTTGAAGTAGATGAAACGTATTCGTTAGGTCTCTGTACTTCGACCTTCCAAACCTGGCACGCAGGCGGTCCCGATAAAGCTTCCCGGCGGCCTAGCTGCGCTCGGCGCGGCCGGGCGTGCGCCTGTCAAGTGCTGTCACCAGCACAGATTGCCGTGAGGCGCCTAAATCCTTAATCTGTGGATTCACTGTGGCGATAAGGCCGGCGGAGGGAAGAGATTGAGTACGAAAAGGACCTGTGTGGCTAAAAGCGGCTCTGTGAGCTTAACCTAGGAAAAGAAATAGCTTCGGAGAAAACGAACCAAATCAACCCTCCGACCTCCCGCCTGGGCGCCCCGGCGGCGCGAACCCGGGTGCGCCTGCGCGTGGGCGACACGGAGCTTGCGGCGGTAGCGCCGCGGCAGCGACTGAGAGTCACGTGGTGTGCCGGGCAGCCGCCCCGCCTCTCCGAGGCCGCCCCGCCCCGCCCCGCCCCTTTCCCGCCGGGACGCTCGGAGCCGCCCCGAACTGCGCAGGGCGGCCGGCGGTGAGTGTCCGCGAGGGGCGTGCGTCGCGCAGACCCGGGCGGGGCCGGGCTGGGGCGCGGGATGTCTCAATGCTTGCGGGGACCAGGGGACAAAATGGCGGCGGGGTACGCCCTTTCACCCTCTTCCCCTCACCTGGGAGTGCGGGCGGAGCGGGGCAGGGATCGTTGCTGGGGGAGGGGAGCCGCAGTCGCCTGGGGAGGGCTCAGGGATCGGCCTCGGGGCTGGGGCGGGGGTGAGCAGCGTCAGGGCTGCGCTGAGGGCTCGGTAGGGGTGTGAGGGACGTCGGACCCCGCACACCACGCGGTCCGAGGGGTGAGTGCGGGGTGCCCCGGCCGCGGGTGACGAGGCTTCTGGAATGTTGAAATGCTAGGGGCTCCCGGGGGAGCCTCCCTTCATTTGACAGGTGACCGCCATCGTCATCTCTCAATCCCAGCAGGGTTTACCATGGTTTCCCTGCACCGAGACTCTGATGTTAGCTCTGCGCAGGAAACAGGGCGGGAATGGTCTCTCCGTCTTCCAGATGGGTGCGCCGAGGCCTGGAGGGGTGAAGAGCCCTTCGCACCTGGGAGTGGTGGGACCCAGCCTCCGTTACCGCTCTTTTTCCCGCACTTCCTTTGCGCCTTTCCCCTACACCGTTTTTCAGTCGCGTTCGTGGGAACGGCACCAGGGAGGAACAGATTGTTAGAAAGCTGGCAGAAAATTGGTCCTCTAAGCAACTGACAAGGGGCTCCCGCTGAGATGGAGCCACCGGTTGGTGAGCAGCTTCCTGTTGCTAGTGGACTGCATTGCTTATTCTGTTTGTGACAAGTTACTTTCCATGAAAATAGCTATTCACTGGTAGTCATTTTACCGAACAGATACTAATTCCTTATATGAATTATAGTTTGTCTTAGTTTATGGATTAATTTCATCATTAACTTTTCATCTTCATAAACAATCTGTGGTAGAAGGATGGATGGGCTAGGAGTAATGCTTATTTTATGAATGGGGAAACCGGGACTCAAAAGGTTACTTGCCGTAGATCACCAGCTGGTGAGTGGTAGATCTGGGATTAAGTTTTCTGACCTAACGTTGGTAGTCTTACTACTGTCCCACTCAGGCCTATACTGGTGTTCTGTCCCTTGTATTATTTCACTTAACTATGATTTTTCCTCAAAGTTTGTTGGATTCAGATTGATTTATGCCACTTGTTGAAGAATGATATCCACTATAAGAATTAGTATTTTTAATCAATCAGAGTCAGTTTTTAATATGATTTGGAAGGTTGTCTTTGTGGAAGAAATAATCAGCTTTGAAGGCAGACTGATTTTAATTTGAATCTCAGCTCCACCCTTTGTTTTTGGCGAATTAATTTTTCTGAGCCTTTCTCATCTGTAAAATACGAATAATATCCACCTCATAAATTTGTTGGTAGTAATAAATTAGGTGTCTGTAAAGCATTTAGACCTGTTCCCGGCCCATGGTAAGCCCTGAACAAATGCTGTTTTCCTCCTTTCTCCCCACTCCCTTGAGCTGCATTAAAAATACTTTATGTGCCGGGCGTGGTGGCTCATGCCTGTAATCCCAGCACTTTGGGAGGCGAAGGTGGGTGGATCACGAGGTGAAGAGATCGAGACCATTCAGGCCAACATGGTGAAACCCCATCTCTACTAAAAAAATACAAAAATTAGCTGGGCATGGTGGCGCACGCCTGTAGTCCCAGCTACTCGGGAGGCTGAAGCAGAAGAATTGCTTGAATCCGGGAGGCGGAGGTTGCAGTGAGCTGAGATGGCGACACTGCACTCCAGCTTGGCGCCTCGTTGGTTCCAGGTCTTTGCTGTTGTAAACAGTGCTGCAATGAACATTCGTGTGCATGTGTCCTTATAGTAGAACAATTTATGATCTTTTGGATATATACCCAGTAATGGGATTGCTGGGTCAAATGCAATTTCTATTTCTAGGTCCTCGAGGAATCGCCACACTGTCTTCCACAATGGTTGAACCAACTTACACTCCCACCAACAGTGTAAAAGTGTTCCTATTTCTCCACATCCTCTCTAGCATCTGTTGTCTCCAGATTTTTTAATGATCACTGTTGTAACTGGCATGAGATGGTATCTCAATGTAGTTTTGATTTGCATTTCTCTAATGACCAGTGATGATGAGCATTTTTTCCTATGTTTGTTGGCCTCATGTATGTCTTCTTTTGTAAAGTGTCTGTTTGTATCCTTTGCCCACTTTTGAATGGGGTTGTTTTTTTCTTGTACATCTGTTTTAGTTCTTTGTAGATTCTGGATATCAGCCCTTTGTCAGATGGGTAGATTGCAAAAATTTTTTCCCAGTCTGTTGGTTGCCAGTTCACTCTAATGACTGTTTCTTTTGCTGTGCAGAAGCTGTGGAGTTTGATTAGGTCCCATTTGTCTATTTTGGCTTTTGTTGCCAATGCTTTTGGTGTTTTGGTCATGAAGTCCTTGCCCGTGCCTATGTACTGAATGGTTTTGCCTAGATTTTCTTCTAAGGTTTTTATGGTGTTAGGTCTTATGTTTAAGTCTTTAATCCATCTGGAGTTAATTTTAGTGTAAGGTGTCAGGAAGGGGTCTAGTTTCAGCTTTCTGCACATGGCTAGCCAGTTTTCCCAACACCATTTATTAAACAGGGAATCCTTTCCCCATTGCTTGTTTTTGTCAGGTTTGTCAAAGATCAATTGGTTGTAGATGTGTTGTGCTGCCTCTGAGGCCTCTGTTCTGTTCCATTGGTCTATATTTCTGTTTTGGTACCAGTGCCATGCTGTTTTGATTACTGTAGCCTTGTAGTAT
Source organism: Sapajus apella (assembly GCF_009761245.1). Lineage (NCBI taxonomy): Eukaryota > Metazoa > Chordata > Mammalia > Primates > Cebidae > Sapajus > Sapajus apella. Next base: position 974,482 of record NW_022437108.1, read on the forward strand.
AGTTTGAAGTCCAGTAGTGTGATGCCTCCAGCTTTGTTCTTTTTGCTTAGAATTGACTTGGCTATGTGGGCTCTCTTTTGGTTCCATATGAAGTTTAAGGTGGTTTTTTCCAGTTCTGTGAAGAAGGTCATTGGTAGCTTGATGGGGATAGCGTTGAATCTGTAAACTACTTTGGGCAGTATGGCCATTTTCACGATATTGATTCTTCCTAACCATGAGCATGGAATGTTTCTCCATCTGTTTGTGTCCTCTCTTACTTTGTTGAGCAGTGGTTTGTAATTCTCCTTGAAGAGGTCCTTTACGTTCCTTGTTAGTTGTATTCCTAGGTATTTTATTCTCTTTGTGGCAATTGTGAATGGCAGTTCATTCTTGATTTGGCTCTCTTTAAGTCTGTTATTGGTGTATAGGAATGCATGTGATTTTTGCACATTGATTTTGTATCCTGAGATTTTGCAGAAGTTGCTTATCAGTTTCAGGAGATTTTGGGCTGAGACGATGGGGTCTTCTAGATATACAATCATGTCGTCTGTAAATAGAGACAATTTGACTTCCTCCTTTCCTGTTTGAATACCCTTTGTTTCTTTTTCTTGCCTGATTGCTCTGGCTAGAACTTCCAATACTGTACTGAATTGGAGTGGTGAGAGAGGGCATCCTTGTCTAGTGCCCGATTTCAAAGGGAATGCTTCCAGTTTTTGCCCATTCAGTATGATATTGGCTGTTGATTTGTCGTAAATAGCTTTTATTATTTTGAGATACGTTCCGTCAATACCTAGTTTATTGAGGGTTTTTAGCATAAAGCGCTGTTGAATTTTGTCAAAGGCTTTCTCTGCATTAATTGAGCTAATCATGTGGTTTTTGTCTTTGGTTCTGTTTATGTGGTGAATTACATTTATAGACCTGCGTATGTTGAACCAGCCTTACATCCCCGGGATCATGGTGGAGAAGCTTTTTGATGTGCCGTTGCAGTCAGTTTGCTAGTATTTTATTGAAGATTTTGCCTCTATGTTCATCGTGGATATTGGATATTGGCCTGAAGTTTTCTTTTCTTGCTGAGTCTCTGCCAGGTTTTGGTCTCATAAAATGATTTGGGAAGGATTCCCTCTTTTTGGATTGTTTGGAATAGTTTCAGAAGGAATGGTACCAGCTCCTCTTTGTATGTCTGGTAGAATTCAGCTGTGAACCCATCTGGACCTGGGCTTTTTTTGGGTGGTAGTCTCTTAATTGCTGCCTCAGCTTCTGTACTTGTTATTGGTCTATTCAGGGTTTCGACTTCTTCTTGGTTTAGGCTTGGAAGGATACAAGTGTCCAGGAATTTGTCCATTTCTTCCAGGTTTACTAGTTTATGTGCATAGAGTTGTTTGTAATAATCTCTGATGATTGTTTGTATTTCTGTGGAATTTGTGGTGATACCCCCTTTATCGTTTTGTATTGCATTTATTTGATTCTTCTCTCTTTTCTTTTTTATTAATCTGGCTAGTGGTCTATTTGGTTGATCTTTTCGAAAAACCAGCTTGTGGATTTATTGATTTTTTTGAAGGGTTTTTTGTGTCTCTATCTCCTTCAGTTCTGCTCTGATCTTAGTTATTTCTTGTCTTCTGCTAGGTTTTGAGTTTTTTTGATCTTGCTCCTCTAGCTCTTTCAATTTTGGCGGTAGGATGTTGATTTTAGATCTTTCCGTGCTTCTCATGTGGGCATTTATTGCTATGTATTTTCCTCTAGACACTGCTTTAAATGTATCCCAGAGATTCTGGTACATTGTGTCTTCATTCTCGTTGGTTTTGAAGAGCATCTTTATTTCTGTCTTCATTTCATTGTTTATCCGGATAGTCAACATTCCAGAGCCAGTTGTTCAGTTTCCATGAAGCGGTGCGGTTCTGAGTTAGTTTCTGAATTCTGAGTTCTAACTTCATTGCACTGTGGTCTGAGAGACTGTTTGTTATGATTTCCATTCTTTGGCATTTGCTGAGGAGTGATTTACTTCCAATTATGTGGTCAGTTTTAGAGTAGGTGTGATGTGATGCTGAGAAGAATGTATAGTCTGTGGATTTGGGATGGAGAGTTCTGTAAATGTCTAAGGTTTGCTTGGTCCAGGCTTGAGTCGAAGTCCTGGGTATCCTTATTAATTTTCTGCCTGGTTGATCTGTCTAATGTTGACAATGGGGTGTTAAAGCCTCCCACTATTACTGTGTGGGAGTCTAAGTCTCTTTGTAAGTCATTAGGAACTTGCTTTATGTATCTGGTTGCTCCTGTATTGGGTGTGTATATATTTAGGATCGTTAGCTCTTCTTGTTGCATTGATCCATTTACCATTGTGTAATGTCCTTTGTCTCTTTTGATCTTTGTTGGTTTAAAGTCTATTTTATCAGAGACTAGGATTGCACCTCCTACTTTTTTTTGCTCTCCATTTTCTTGGTAAATCCTCCTCCCTCCCTTTATTTTGAGCCTTTGTGTATTCTTGCATGTGAGATGGGTTTCCTGGATACAGCACACCGATGGGTTTTGTCTTTTTATCCAATTTGCCAGTCTGTGTCTTTTGATTGGGGCATTTAGCCCATTTACATTTAGGGTTAATATTGTTATGTGTAAATTTGATCCTGCCATTTGATGCTAGCTGGGTATTTTGCCCATTAGTTGATGTAGTTTCTTCATTGTGTTGATGCACTTTACCAGTTGGTATGTTTTTGGAGTGGCTGGTACTGGTTGTTCCTTTCCATGTTTAGTGCTTCTTTCAGGAACTCTTGTAAAGCAGGCCTGGTGGTGATGAAATCTCTGAGTACTTGCTTGTTCATAAAGAATTTTATTTCTCCTTCACTTATGAAGCTTAGTTTGGCTGGATATGAAATTCTAGGTTGAAAGTTCTTTTCTTTAAGGATGTTGAATATTGGCCCTCACTCTCTTCTGGCTTGTAGGGTTTCTGCTGAGAGATCTGCTCAGAGTCTGATGGGCTTCCCTTTTGTGGGTAACCCGACCTTTCTCTCTGGCTGCCCTTAGCATTTTCTCCTTCATTTCAACCCTGGTGAATCTGACAAATATGTGCCTTGGGGTTGCTCTTCTTGAGGAATGTCTTTGTGGTGTTCTCTGTATTTCCTGGACTTGAATATTGGCCTGCCTTGCTGTGTTGGGGAAGTTTTCCTGGATAATATCCTGAAGAGTGTTTTCCAGCTTGGATTCATTCTCTCCGTCGCATTCAGGTACACCTATCAAACGTAGATTAGGTCTTTTCACATAGTCCCATATTTCTTGGAGGCTTTGTTCGTTCCTTTTTACCCTTTTTTCTCTAATCTTGCCTTCTCATTTTATTTCATTGGGTTGATCTTCGACCTCTGATATCCTTTCTTCTGCTCGGTCAATTCGGCTGTTGAAACTTGTATATGCTTCTTGAAGTTCTCGTGTTGTGTTTTTCAGCTCCATCAATTCACTTATATTCCTCTCTAAGTTGTTTATTCTCATTAGCATTTCGTCAAATCTTTTTTCAAGTTCTCAGTTTCTTTGCATTGGGTTATAACATGTTCTTTTAGCTCAGCAAAGTTTCTTATTACCCACCTTCTCAAGGCTGTTTCTGTCAATTCATCACACTCATTTTCCATCCAGCCTTGTTTTCTTGCTGGTGAGGTGTTGTGATCTCTTGTAGGAGGAGAGGCGTTCTGGTGTTGGGTGTTTTCATCCTTTTTCTGCTGGTTTCTTCCCATCTTTGTGGATTTATCCACCTGTCGTCTTTGTAGTTGTTGGCTTTCAGATTGGATCTCTTATTGGATGTCCAGTTTGTTGATGAAGTTATTTCTTTCTGTTTCTTTGTTTTCCTTCTAACATTCAGGCCCATCTGCTCTAGGACTGCTAAGGTCCACTCCAGGCCCTGACTGCCTGGGGATCACCTACAGTGGCTGCAGAATAGTAAGGGTGGCTGCCAGTTTCTTCTGCTTTGTCCCAGAAGGATACCCGCCCAATGTCTGTCTGAGCTGTCCTTTATGAGGTGACTCTTTGGATATACGGTGATCAGGGAACTGCTGGAGGAGACAGTCTGTCCTTTAAAGGAGCTGAGGTGCTGAGCTGTGAGCTCCGTTGTTCATTCAGAGCGGCTGGGCAGGTACGTTTAAGTCTCCTGCAGCAGAACTCATAACCCCCCCTCCCCTTTTTTTCCCCAGGTGCTCTGTCCTGGGGAGTTAGGGCTTTATTTATAAGTTTCTGTCATTCTGCTGCCTTTTTTCAGGGCTGCCCTGCTCAGCGAGGAGGCAGCCTTGTCATTGTCTGCCTGCAGAGGCTTTGCTGAGCTGCTGTGGGCTCCGCCCAGCTGCCGCATGAACTTCTGTTTATATGGTTATAGTTAGAACTGCCTCCGCAGTGGTGGCCCACCTCTGTAATGGTGGACTCTCTCTGTAATGGTGGGCTGCCTCTGCAATGGCGGGCTGCCTCAGCAATGGCGGACTACCTCTGTAGTGGTGGACTGCCTTGGTAATGGTGGACGCTCCTCCCCAACAGAGCTGGGCCGTCTGGGGTTCAGCTGTGCTTGCTGTGAAACTCAATCCAGAGCATTTCAGATTGCTGTTTTTTTTTGGGGTGGGACCAGCCAAGCCTGATCACCTGGCTCCCTGCCGCAGACCCCCCCCTTTTTTTCTTTTCAGTTGAACGGGCGACTCTGTCTCCCAGGTGTTCCAGTCGCCTTTTTAAAAGGCTCTGGGATCTGTGTGATTTCCTGTGCAGTGACTCACCATGGCTGAGATTTGTGACCCTTTTTTTGTCTCGGAATCTCCTGGCCTGGCTCCCTGTTTCAGTCCCCTTTTTTATCAGTTGAATGGGCAACTGTGTCTCCCAGGAGCTCCAATCACCAGCTAAAATGGCGCCTGGACCTGTGCATTTTGTGCGGAGACCCGCTGTACCGGGGCACTGGCCAAAACAGCTGCACTGGCCGAAACAGCCCTGCTGGTGACCCGTGGAACTCCTCCGCCTGGGAATCTCCTGGTCTGTTGACAATAAAAATCCGTCTGTAAATGTGGCGCCCACTCACCTCTACACTTTTGCTGGGAGCTGCAATCCTGAGCTGCTCCTAATCGGCCATCTTGGATCCCCAGAGTAGTTTTAAAGGAGAAACAGAACTTCTTTGGGAATTACAAGTGAATGTTCTTTAAATACTTAGAAAGTGCTGGTATTACTTAGGGGGAAGTTTAATAGAATTGTGTCTAATGGTGCAATTTGATATCCATTGTGGAACTGGCATTTCTGAAATTATAGAAGAGAAAACTGTAAATGGCTGGCATAACAAAAATTAAATCATTAATAAAATTCTGTTTGCAGTTTCTGCTGGGTGATCTTTTTTTAACAAAAAATTCAACTTTTATTTTAAAGGGTACATGTGCAGATTTGTTACATGGGTAAATTGTTTGATGCTGATGCTTGGGGTCCCAACTATCCCATCACACAGGCCATAAGCATAGTATACAACAGGTGCTTCTTTAGCTCACGCCCTCCTTGGTCTAGTTATCTCCAGTGTCTATGGTCTAGTGATCTCCAGTGTCTGTTGTTCACAACTTTATAATCACGTATTTGGTGTTTAACTCACGTCTTTTCCCACATTAAGTCACTTGACAGTGGTCTCCAGCTCTATCCATGTTGCTGCAGAGGGCATGATTTTGTTTTTTTTTTTAATGGCTCCATAGTATTCCATGGTGCATTTGTAGGTAACCTTTTTCACAAACATTTTTGGCTTTCACTTATTGGCTGTAAGTCTTGTGAAATATAAAGAGTGAAAAGATCTGCAGTCCAATGATGGAGCTAGGCTTAAATATTGTTAGAAATTATTTATGGAAAGGCTTTATCTTCTGTGACATGAAACACTAAAGATTTCATGAAGTTTTGCTAAAGTGATAAATTTTTTTTTAAGATTATAATACAGTATTATTATTGTAATTTTTCTACATTTACATATAAAAATACCTGTTATTGTGTTTCAATTGCATATAGTATTTGTATAGTAACGTGCCATACAGGTTTGTAGCCTAGGAACAGTAAGCTGTAGCATATAGCTTATGTGTGCAGTAGGCCATACCATCTAGGTTTTTACACTTTCTAATGTTCCCTCAATGATGAAATCACCTAATAACACGTTTTTCAGAATATGTCCCCATCATTAAGGGATACATGACTATATTATGGATCTGCAGGAGTTGAGAGTTGCATCAGGGATAAAAGAATACAATTAAATCATTATTCAATTTATATTACAAATGGTTTACCAATACTTAAGATCCTGATTTTGCCGGGCGCGGTGGCTCAAGCCTGTAATCCCAGCACTTTGGGAGGCCGAGGCGGGTGGATCACGAGGTCAAGAGATCGAGACCATCTTGGTCAACATGGTGAAACCCCGTCTCTACTAAAAATACAAAAAATTAGCTGGGCATGGTGGCACGTGCCTGTAATCCCAGCTACTCAGGAGGCTGAGGCAGGAGAATTGCCTGAACCCAGGAGGCGGAGGTTGCGGTGAGCCGAGATCGCGCCATTGCACTCCAGCCTGGGTAACAAGAGCGAAACTCCGTCTCAATTAAAAAAAAAAAAAAAAAAAAAAAAAGATCCTGATTTTGAAGAAAGTGATAACTTCTTAAAGTAATATGTTCATTTTATGTCGTTTTGAAACATATGAAAAAGAATAGAATGAACTGCTATGTATCAATCTATTTAAAAATTACCTATATGTAATACATGGGCAGTATTATTCTGTAAACATTACCTCCCCACTGAATTGTTTTGAAGCAAGTTTCAGACATCATATTTCATTTGTCAAGATTTTAGTATGCATTAGCCCTGCTTTTAATATAGTATTGGAAAAAAAAGAAAGTTTCAGAATTTTCAGTGGAGCATGCCACATTCATGAGAGAAAATAAATGACTTAGTTGACATATTCATGGCAGTATATATAGAAGTAATCAGAACTAAAAATCTTATTAAACATCTTAGAATTATAAAATGTCTATATTGCTCTTCAAACTACTCATTTTTACCATAATACACTTATTTTCCACTTAGCTAAGATGTGAGCAGTTACTGGTAGTTTTTGAGTATGCCTACAACAACATCAAAGTATCAGACACAGAAAGGCAAATACTCAGATTTTCTTAAACTTTGGAAAAGACAACAACGTGGGTGATAGATTTTGTGAACCCTGGAGAGGAACGGTGATTGCAAACCTCATTTTTTCTACGATGTATTGACTAATATGTGGATAATTCATAGATGTGCTATCCTGGCTTCAGTTAGATGGGCCCCTATATTTTAGAGTAGTGCTACCAGCAGGCTTAGGTTTATGACTACTTTGGGTCTGTCATTTACTTCTTGCCCTTCTACAACCTGTGTACTCAAACTTGGATAAAGAAAATAGGCCAGGCGTGGTGGCTCACACCTGTAATCCCAGCACTTTGGGAGGCCAAGGCAGGTAGATCACGAGGTCAGGAGTTCAAGACCAGCCTGACCAAGATGGTGAAACCTTGTCTCTACTAAAAATACAAAAATTAGCCAGGCATGGTGGTGGATGCTTGTAATCCTAGCTACTCAGGAGGCTGAGGCAGAAAATTGCTTCAACGGGGAGGAGGTTGCAGTGAGCCGAGATGGTGCCACTACACTCCAGCCTGGGTGAACAGAGTGAGACTCTGTCTCAAAAAAAAAAAAAAAAAAATGGAGTCCATCTTTACATTCCCATCTCTAGGATTCTTAGGCATCTCTATAGATACTTTAGGATTGCAGAGCAGAATAAGGAAATTGAGACTTCAGTTCTGAACAAGGCAGGAACTTGTTTAGACACTTTGGGCTCAGCCAAACCTAACGTTCTTTCCCTGTTTACCGCCTTTCTTTTTATTCCTTTTTTGGGTGCTCTACTTTCTGCATGGCTACTGTTTTTTTGCAGCCCTGAGTTTCTCAAATTTCATTTGAGTACCACATCAGTATTTGCCATAGCCAGATTTTTTTGTATCTTAACATTTAAAATAGTATTACAGATAATTATGTAAATTATTATATAGGTGGTACTTAGTTATGGCAAATATCATGAAGGTAGTAACCGGATGATTCCAATTTTGGACATTTTGGATTAGGACATAGCTTGCTTTCTTCTTTAAGTTAAAGCTTTATTGAGATATATTTCACATACCATAATATCGACCCATTTAAAATGTACACTTCAGTGATTTTAATGTATTCACAGAGTTGTACATCCATTACCACGATCAATTTAGAACATTTTCAATACCCCAATATGAAACCCCGTAAGCATTAGCAGCCATTTCTCATTCTGGCCTCCCTCCCCACTTTCCCATCTTATCTCCTGGTCCAGCCACACAATAGTCTACTTTCTGTCTTTATGGATTTGCCTATTCAGGACATTTCACATAAATGGAATTATATGAAATGTAGCCTTTTGTGTCTGGCTTCTTCCGTTTAACGTAATGTTTTTAAGAGTCATCCATGTTATAGCACGTGTTAGCCCTTGATTTTTATGGACGAATAATATTCCATCATATGGACATACCACATTTTATTTTTTCATTTATCAGTTCGTGAACATCTTGCATGGCTTCTGCTTTTTGGCTATTGCTGCTGTGAATATGTTTTACTTCTACAAACTATTATTTGTAGAAGTTTTTGTGTGGACATGTGTTTTCATTTCTCTTGAGTATAAACCTAGGAATGGAATTTCTGGGTTATATGGTAACTTATATTTTACTTTTTGAGAAACTGCCACACTGTTACCAAACCAGCTGTACTGTTTTACATTCCCACAGCAGTATGTGAGGATTCCGGTTTCTTCACATCTTCTTCAACACTTGTTTTATCTATCTTTTTGACTGTATACCTGTTGGTGGGTATGAAGTTATGTCTCATTGTGGCTTTGGTATGTATTTCCCTAATGACTAGTGATTTCAACATCTTTTCACATGTATTAGCCATTCATGTACATTTTTTGGAGAAATGAAAACATAACCCTTTTAACCTGACACAATGGTGCTATTTAACCTGACGTGGGTGCTTATTCTTCCTCTTGCTTGCTCTCTTGTTGGCTTTTTATTCATATAATTAAATGACTTGCTCCCCAGAAGTCCTTTATGGTAGTCTACTGTGAAATATCCATCTTCTACTTAGGTTTATTATTGGACTGTAGTACCTGTTTACCTAAGAGCACCTGGAAATATCTGGAATTTATCTAAAAAAAAAAAAGTCATGCATCTTAAGTACTATTGACTTTCAGTTCACAGGCAGAGACAATAATCTGTCAGTTGCCTAATTGAACAGTAGTGTACCTAACCCAGTGATGCAAGGATTTGAAGTTAATCAGTATCTGGTGGGACTAAAGAAATGACAACTCAGTTTTTTTTTTTTTTTTTTTTTTTTTTTTTTTTTTTTTTTTT